>NC_142067.1:13790719-14109219 GCF_059756535.1 Pantherophis guttatus
TGTGCTTAATAATAAGAATGTTCAGCTTTTTTGGCATATAAGGCCCTAAACCACTTGGGAACCAGATCCTGAACGTGCTGCATTCATGTTAGGAAACCGGTTGGTTGGCAAGGATGTTAGAAAGGGGTCCTCTGTCTATACTTTGACTAAATATCCTCTTGTGGTTACTGGTGGGCAGGGCTTACCATCAGGGGTGGACTTCAAAAATTTTAGCAAAGGGTTCTCTGTCCGGTTGCTGGGTGGGTGTGGCCATGGTGGGCGTGGCCTAGTTGGCCTCCTGCACCACGGTGGGGGGGCATTTTTACCCTCCCCAGGCTCCGGAGACTTTGTTCGAGCCTCAGGGAGGGCGAAAACTGCCTCCCCAGGCTCTGGAGGCTGGAAACAGACCTGTTTTTCACCCTTCCCGAACTTCCAGTAGGCCCGTTTTTCACCCTCCCCGAGCCTCCGCGCATGCCCTGCACTTACCTGCATCCAAAATGGGCCGCGTGGGGACTCTTAGGTGGGCGGGCGGGGTGGGTGGGGCCAGCCAGGAGTGGGATTTGGGGGTTCTCTGAACTGCACAGAATCTTAGCTAGAGGTTCTCCCGAACCCCTGAGAACCCCCAGCAGCCCACCTTTGATTACTATATTTAATGAACGGTCTCTACCTGGGAGATCCTAAGCATCATCTCTTGCATTTGTGGGGGGCACCAAGCAAAGACCTCCCCTCCAGGCTTTTCTTGTATTAATGCTAAGTTATCAGCTAAGGATTAAAGGAAACCCTAACTGGGATCAGAAGGATGCAACATGTGAACATTGACTGAGGAAGGTGTTTTGGTCCAAATACCATACCTACCCCTCTCTAGCTGGGGCCAAGTGACCTCTTTTAAGTCTTACTTTTTTTATTTATTTATTTTATTTTATTTTATTTTTAATTTGATTTATATGCCGCCCTTCTCCGGAGACTCAGGGCGGCTTACAATGCGTTAAGCAATAGCCTTCATACTTTTGTATATTTATACAAAGTCAGCTTATTGCCCCCACAAACTGGGTCCTCATTTCACCTACCTTAGAAAGGATGGAAGGCTGAGTCAACCTTGAGCCAGGTAAGATTCGAACCTGCAGTAATTTCAGGCAGCTGTGTTAATAACAGAGTGCTTTAAACCACTGTACTACCAAGGTTCTATACTTCAATAATATTATTACCTCCGCATTTACCAGTGTAATAAAATTCTTACTATTGCTAGAATAAAGAATCTGTATGCAAAAATCATCGAGAAAGATGCCATGATCAAGGTCCTTCAGCAGCGATCCAGGAAAGATACCAGCAAAGGAGATTCTGCAAGTTTGCGGCCCGCTCAGTCAGTGCCATCGATAGCCGCGGCTACAGGAACACACTCCCGTCAGACCTCCCTTAACCACACTCAGGGCGTTGAGGAGAAGAAAGAAGAGAAGTCTTGGAAAGAAAGTATTGGTGAGCTTCAGTTCAGTTCACATGTGATATGAAGCGACAATTGTTGAATGGGCCAGTTTTGTTCAGACCGGGGTAAAATGCTACTGGTTCAGACCGGTTCAGCCAAATCGGTAGCAATGGCAGTGGGTGGTTCGGAGAACCGGTAGCGACAGCAGCACGAGGCTCCGCCCACCTTCCCGGTCATTACTTCCTGGTTTTAACCAGGAAGTAACCTGTTTTTTGCCCTCTGCGCATGCACAGAAGGGTTTGCATGCACAGAGGGTCCGTGCACTTCCGAATTGGTAGGGAAGGTAAGTAGATTTCACCCCTGGTTCAGACAATATGCTAAATGCTGCATTGTCTTTTGCCAACTGCAGTGGCTAAGTCCATATAACTTGTTCAGTTCAAATCAAGCAAAACTTCTTTATCATTCAATAGAACGTGTGAACTCATACTTGGTGCGTAAACTTGGAACCTGGCAAAAGACCTACTGATGTTCTCCATCTCAACCTCATCAACTTTAAGATGTGTGGACTTCAACTCCCAGAATTCCCCAGTCAGATTTGCTGGCTGGAGTGTTCTGGGAGTTGAAGTCCATACATTTTAAAGGGGCTGAGCTTAGGACTGTCTTAAAACACTGTCTTAAAGGAAGATAAAGGTTGTGCTTCACCCATATAATGTAGCTCCATGCTTATTTGGGATGGCTTGCTGTTCTTCCCAATTTTGTTTTTATGTTTTTGATGAAAATGTCTCTTAATTTATTTAGGCGGCAGTTTTATGAAGCATTACTTTTAAGAAATTTGGTAAACTACCGTATTTTTCTGAGTATAAGACGCACCTTAGTTTTTGGGGAGGAAAATAAGAAAAAAGCTGATTGGCAGGTGGATCAGCCTCCCAGAATACCCCCAATCAGCTGTTCCCAGAGGTGAATTTTAGCAACAGGTTCCTTGGTTGTGAGCTGTGTGCCTTGCTTTTTTTTCTGCCTCTGAAACTTTTGAAACTCCGTTTCAGAAAAAACTTTTTTTCCTGCCTCCAAAAGCCTCTGAAACTGAGCTTCAGAAAAAAAAGCCTCTGAAGCTCTGTTTGGGGGCTTTTTTTCTGAAGCTCTGTTTGGGGGCTCCACCACATCTTACTATGGCTTAATACAATGGCCTTTTTCACACAGCGTGCTAAGATGATAACACAGCCTACAAAGCACATGATTCAAATTTTATTTAGCTTTTGGACTCTGTTGTCTGCACATTTCTTTAAGCCTTAGGTCTGTTTATCTCTGAACTAACTAGGGGTGGGCTTCAAAAATTTTAGCAAGGGGTTCTCTGCCCGGTTGGTGGGTGGGCGTGGCCTAGTTGGCCTCCTGCACCACAACGGGGGGGGAGGCATTTTTGCCCTCCCTGGGCTTTGGAGGCTTTTCTTGAGCCTCTGGAAGGATGAAAACGGCCTCCCCAGGCTCCGGAGGCCCTCTGGCGGCCAGAAACAGGTCCATTTTTGGCCTTCCCGAACTTCTGGTAGGCCCGTTTTTTGCCCTCCCTGAGCCTCTGCGCACGCCCTGCACTTATCTGCATCCAAAACAGGCGGCGTTGGAGGGGTGGGGTGGGATGGGTGGGGCCAGTCTGGGATTTGGGGGTTCTCCAAACTGCACAGAATTTTAGCTAGAGGTTCTGAACCCCTACGAACCCCCAGCAGCCCACCCCTGGAATCAACTCTTTGGAACTTCTTTTCAGCTCTCATTACAAAGCTAAGATTTCCCAAGGATTTTACTTACTTTTGCCATATGGGCAGTTTCACCTTCTTCATAAATTGCTGCTGGAAGCATTCCGCTAGCTTTGTTCCCAGAGCAGCCAAAATGTTTGTGAACCTTCAGCCCTGTCACATCATTTCAGCCAGTTTGCATCACTGCCATGAGTATAATGTGGTCGGAAAAGACGATCTGGCTCCTTCCCAGCAATTCCTTTTAGAAGGAGCCAGCAAGTTTCAGAAACCTCAGCATATTTAACTGGGATTGGTGGTGAGAAACATATTTTAACAAAGACAGTAATGGATGATGGGCAACCTCTATACTACTTATTGTATTTGTTTAGGGTTGTTTATAGGAATTTGCATAAAACAGATTAAAAACATTGAGAATTAGGACTATTAGTAATGATCAAGTTTGCAGGTTGGTGCTGTGAAATAACTCCCATTTTGTCCCAAAGATGCATTTTTTTCAAGAGGCAACTGGACTTTCTGGGGTTTTTTTGTTTTGAAGACGTTTCACTTCTCATCCAAGAAGCTTCTTCAGCTCTGAGAGCTGAAGAAGCTTCTTGGACTTCCGACTCTCTCTGTTACAGTAAAATAAGGCATTAACATCAAATCACAGCTTTTTGCTTTTCCATAATAGCATGAACAGGTCATTTCTATAAAGATCTTGTCAGAGTTTGTTGCAGCACACACAATCAGACAATTCAGCAGGATTCAAATTATATAAGAAACATCTTTATATACAGTACAATACCAAACAGAAGAATTCAGCATACAATATCAGGAACACAGAAGCAATATTCATAGAAGTGAGTCATTACAGAGTAGAGAGATACAGAGGCTAATATATTGTACGGAGGCATCCGTTACAGAGGCCAAACCAACTCTTATATACCGGTTTTCTGCATTGTCTTTTGTCAACTGCAGTGGCTAGGTCCATATAACTTGTTTAGTTCAAATCAAGCAAAACTTCTTTATCATTCAAATAGAACAGTGATGGCGAACCTTTTCGGCACTCGTCACACGGAAACATCACATCTGCGCTCATCGGGGCCGTGCTCTGGAAAAGCTGAGCTTCTGGGTTCTGGCACTCATGCGCACCCGACAATCAGCTGGCCAGCACGCATGCGCACAGTGGTTTTTGGCACTGCCACGCCCCCGAAGCACAGCTTCACTTCCCCCTTTCCCCTCCCCCCTCACTGCTCTTCTATTTACTTTTGTATTTTGTATTTTATAATACTCTATAACTTAATAACAAAAATGCTGAAGAAGCTTCTTGGATGAGAAGCGAAATGTCTTCAAAGAAAAACCAGAAAGTCCAGTCGCCTCTTGAAAAAGCACTTTTGGGAGAACCATGACCTGGATGACTAAGAACCTCCGTAGACATTTAACTCCCATTTTGTTCCTTTTTCAATGGATGCTAGTTAAAATAACTAGCAAAGTGTCATCTATAGGAAACTTAACAATATATTTTTATCCTGGCTTACCCCTCCAGTAAAAAGCCAAGATTGGGAAGCCAACTAAATTCCCAATTCAAACTCAAGTTTGTGACAGTAGAGGCAAGCTGGGAATCCAGGTTTAGACAGTTAAGTTTCTTGGGTTCTGTAGTCACTCTTGTTTGTAATATTGCTTATTACAATATTCAAGACTCCCCAGGAACTTTAGCTTAGAGTGTTGTGTGCTTGTTGTGACCATTCTGTACAGAATGTAGCTTCTTTGCATCAGACATTGCAAACTTTAACCTGTGTGCTCTTGGAGGAACCCGTGGCAGAAATATAATGAAAAATATCTTGGTGTCCTTGTTGTTATTTTCTTGAAGGTTTGCTGTTAGGGAAAGACACCTCTGAACAGTCACCCATCCCTTCGTTGACCCTTCCAACTCCTTCTTTGTCCTCTACAATGTCTTCATGGCCAATCACCATCTGCCATGCTAAAATGGGCAGCAAAGACAACAGCACTCAGACAGACAAAGGCACGGAGCTTTTCTGGCCCACTGCAGCTTCTTTTCCGGGTAGAGGGAAACTGAGTCACTGTTCTGGCAGCAGTCCAGCCCTGAGGCACATCGCAGGCAAAAATGCTGGGGAGAAACCGGGTGAGTAGTTCCAATTGCTTTGATCCCAAGAACATGACTGGCAGGATCTGTAAACTTGCGATTTGTAGAATTCAGAGTTTCGAAAATCTGCTTCCAGGAAAAAGCAAAATGCAGGTAGTCTTCAATCTGTAACTTTAATTACAGTTGTAAGTCATGTCAATCATTTCGTGTTTTATCACTAAACCGCCGATCTGATTTTATGACAATTTTCATTAGCAAATTACCATGGAGATTAAGCAAATCCACCATCGGTAAGCGAACCTATTGTTCGCAATAGCCATTTTTTTTGCCAGAAATTGATAGTAAATGTGATTTCCATCACAACATGCCCTAATTGCGATCATGTGACTGCAGGACATTGCAAACAGCCATAAATGCAGGCTGATTGCCGAGCACTGAAAATACAAACATGTTCCGAGTTGGATACTAGCTGTTGGAACTTCAAAACTGGGTCGTAATATCTTTGGGGTGTTTGTATCCTGTTGTAAATTTGAAAGGTTGCTAAGCGACCGGCTATACGTTGAGGACTACCTGTGAAGTAAAATTCAGCTGTAGATAAACTGAAAAGTTGCTTATAAATATTTTCAGCAAGTGAACAAAATGCAAACTTATTGAAAGGTGTACAGATTCAGAAATTATCTATTTTCTATCCATTGATGATTTTCCTCCTGGAAAACTCTCAGCTTTTATTTTTAGAATGATTAATCTCTTACTGGACTTATGAGTTAAAGGGAACTCTGTGCTTTCACTTGCTTCCCTGTGGCACTTCTAGGAATGTTTTTTTTCTATTCCTTTGCACATTGTTGAAACGGAAGCCACTTGTACCAAGAGCTTTACAAATCTTGCAAGTTTAAGGCATGTTTTGTTTAGTAACAGCTAGGATCGCCATTGCCTGAAGGTATGGTCTTAAAAGGAGGTCGCAAAAATAATTACCCAATGGAGTGGCAGCCTGGAAAGAACGTCATGTGAATTGTGTGTGAGAGACGTGTCCCACTTGTGTAGATTGGCTTCCAGTGGTGGGATTCAGCCAGTTCGCACCTATTCGGGAGAACCGGTTGTTAACTTTCTAAGCAGTTCGGAGAACCGGTTGTTGGAAGAAATCTTATTTTGTTTTTTTCCACTTTACAGGGCCTAATCCTGTAAGGAAGGCAGGAAGGAAACATTCTGGTGTTATTTCTAGCCTAATCTTTATTGCCCTGCTTACAGAAACTGCTCTCCGATTAACCCTTATTACATTGTAACAGCTAAGGCAAACCACCCATCAACCTGAGTGACATTGAGTTGGCCACGCCCACACAGTCACATGACCACCGAGCCACGCCTACCCAGCTCGTCATTAGGGAAGAGAACCGGTTGTTAAATTATTTGAATCCCACCACTGACCCATTCTCTACATTTTTCCCTCCTAGAAAACTCTTCCAGCTGTGCGAGGCTCCTGGACAGCAGCAGAAGCCGAGTTAGCCATCTGCTTCACAAGCCTGAATTTCCAGATCCAGATATGATGGAAGTCCTTATTTGAAGGCATGGAGCTTTTGCTGCTTTGGGGGAAAGCACCTCTTCACCCTGGAGAGAGAGAGAGGGTGGGGTGGGTGGGTGGGTGGGTGTTGTGTTCATTGCTGTGCTTGAATTAAAAACTCTGGAGGACACCACAAAGTTGGACCAAGAAAGTTCGAACCTAGAAGAAAACGCCAGGCGAATCTGAGTGTTGAGGAGAGCAGAGGACTCAGAATGTTGGAGATAGGACATTTTGGAGGTCTGCTATGTACAGTTAACCATGCTGTGGATTTGTGGGGTGGGGAAAGGCAAGACGTTACAGGAATCAGAGGACGTTTCTATGGAGGATGTGTTTGATGTGCCAGGAACTGTTCTCCAACCACCTAACCAGTAACATCATTGGGTGGTATGTTGCCCACATGGAATTCTTTTGAATTGTATTTGCAATTCTTGGGTGAGGGAGCAGGACTTCCAAATATCGTTCTTTTAGCTGCTATCTTCTTCCTGCTTTTTCTTTTTTGATCCCTCTACCATCTGGGTTTGCTTCTACTGTATGTCAAACCTGCCGACGTAGATCTCTGGTAGAACAAAGTTTAGACAGGTTAATCCTAAATTCTTTCCATGATCTCTTTAGCTGTCTCGGTCTACTGAAGTCCCTGAATGCCGTTGACAACAAAGGAGAATGAGTTGACAACCCAGGTGCTTAATGCATGAGAGCCATGACTTGCTGTGACCTTATTCCGCAAAATCATCTGCATTATGAAACTAAGCAATCGGTGAACAAAATCAACCGAAAGATCTCCAGCTCCTTCAAATTTAATTTATTCTGGCTGTGCCAGAGCCCAGCTCATTTTAGCCCTAAAGTTAATAATCCCAGTAGCATCGAATGAGATGACTTCCCTGGATTCATAGCAAAATTCCTGATGAAGACTGGTCTCCGTCCACAGGTCATGCATCCGAACAATCATGTGTAAAGATAGCCAGTGGTAGGATTCAACCGGTGTAACAATCGGTTCGCTGAGTGCACATGCGCCAAACGTGCTATCTGCACGCACAGTGTATTTGAAAATAGCTCTAAAACTTACCTTCTACTGCAGCCCCAGTGAGTAAAACAGCTGAGGCATGGCAATCCGCTCTGCCACGCCTATCAGCTGGGCTTCAAACAAAGGGAATATAGGTCGGTATAGCACAGGGACGGGCAGGCGGGCCCAGCTGATCATCGGAGCAAACCGATTCGCTCTCAGCTGATCGCTGGAACTACCGGTTTGCCCGAACCGGCTGAATTCCACTCCCGAAGATAGTGCATCTTAGGATCAGCTTTGCTGACTTGCCAGTAGATCTATTTATGACCTGGTGCTAAATAAGGTATCTTTGAGTCTCTGCTGTAAGCCGGAATGTTGAAAGAGTCCTAATATAATGTAGGAAGTAGTTAACACGGTGGTCCCTTCCAGATGGGGCCAAATGTGCAGCTGTTTTTTGTATTCTCCTCTTGTTGTGTAGTGTAGTGCCGGTTATGTTGTACTCTTTCTGAAGAAAAGTATGCCTGTGTACCTCGGTAAGAGTCCTTAGTCCATGTAGTCGTGTTCTGGTTTTGCTCTGACTCATGAATTTGCCTCTTCGTCAGATGTTAGGTGGAAAAAAAATGTCTCCCAAGGCTTATAGTAGTAGATCAGGTGTGTCAAACTCGATTTCCTCGAGGGCCGCATCAGGATTGTGTTTGACCTCAGGGGGGGGGGGCTGGGGTGTATGGCTAGGGGTGTGTGGTCAGCTTGATGTTACTCATTTCAGGGGCACCTGTGGTGGCCTGAATACTCTGCCAGCTCCTTTTTTGGTGGGACGGCCTCCTGCAACCCTCTGCCAGCGAAAACAGGAGCTCGGGAGGCCGCACATGGTCCTCCCGAGCTCCGTTTTCGTTGGGGACACCGCGGGCCGGTCCTTCACTGTTTCCAGGGTGACTCCACGGGTCAGATCTAAGCACCCCATGGGCCGAATCTGGCGACCGGTCCTTGTGTTTGACACCTCTGTAGTAGACGCTACTTCCCGGAGTATCTGTAGATAGCAAGGTCACGCAAATCTTTTTTTCTTCTTTCCCTTCCTCTATGGACCAGAGGGACAGTCTTACTGCCTCTTGTTACAGACATGTTTTAAATCCAGGACAGGGAGGCCCTTGTTCTCTGTGGCAAAAAGCCCAAAATGCAGCACTCTATTGAGGCCCAGTTAGGTTTTATCCTAACATAAATAGCAGGCCTCGAATTCTGACTGTCTGTGGTCTTACTCAAATTTCTCTCCACGGACTATACGGCGAAGATGTACACCAGGATTCTACGTAGTGTCGCTTGCTCAGTGCTGCTTCTTTATATATTTATATGTACGTACACTTAGATGTACATACCTTGCCACATTTCATTAAAGACCAGGCCTTCTATTTATAAGTTCCCGACAGGACATTTTACATCCAAGATTCCGCTTGCAAACAAAGGGCGAATTGTTACCATTTCTTTTGTGGGTGCAAACTGCAGGCGGCTTTCCTAAACCAAAAGAAATCAGGACATTAAAATCTTGTTAATCTGACTGCATGCAAAATAATAATAATAATAATAATAATGACTATAGATTTTTAGATGCCAAAATATGAGGGTTCCTAAGCAAGGTAGGGCAGGGCCAAAACCTAGCAGTTTTTTTTTTTTTGCATTGGATGGGGGGTGGGGGTGGGGAGAAAAGGTCGGCTAGATTTTCTAGGCAAGTTGCAAACCTCTTAATATCCCTGTCTCCTTTTCCCTTAACCAATCTGGTGTGATCCTCAAGCTGATGGAAGTTCACCCCCATTCCAGTCCATCCTATTAGAACAGGGGTCTCCAACCTTGCCAACTTTAAGCCTGGCGGACTTCAATGCCCAGAATTCCCCAGTCAGCAAAGCAGAGCTGGCTGGGGAATTCTGGGAGTTGAAGTCCTCCAGCCTTAAAGTTGCCCAAGCTTGGAGAGTCCTGTATTTAGAGCATAATTTATCTATAGTATTGCATTTGTAGAGTGGCTGCTATACTTGTAAACCAATGTTTTCTAGCTTGCGCAATAGCCGATCGCTGTGCTGCTCTGGTGTTATTCTGCCTGACATTTATATAGCATTATGTAGTTATATTTCAGGCAAACGGATTGTAAGATAATGTCAATTTTTTCCCCGTTGTGTTTCTGTTGTGCAGATTGGCTACTGCAGAGCATTGTACAGCTTGAATGTGTTTGTATATATACATAGCGTCTCATTTTCCATAACAAATATGGGTGACTCTGGCCAGCCAAAGAATTTTCTCCTGTTCTCGGCTGCTTAAATTTGTGCCTTAATATTGTATATAATAAATGTATACAACTGCGGTTTTCGAATCATTTCTTTGATGCAAACTACTACGTCATCCTTTGGACACCCTATGACATAACTCAAAGATTGGCAAATTAGTGCTTGTGGAAAGCATCCTGTTCCAAAGAACGCTAAACCCTAAATCTTGGTTAGCGTATCATAATTGTTGTGTTGATACAATGTGCTCAGCTTGAAGTGGACTTTAACGGTCCACTCTAGAGCACATTTTATGACAATAGAAGAATTCCCACAACTTGCTGAACCACTGACTACCCAATCATAAATTATCCAAGTTTAGGATAAACTTTGAGTTTGTGGGTGGGCACAGATCAAGGGGTTACTTTGTTAATCAACCATCTCCTTGCTCACAACATATACCATGTTTTTCGGAGTATAAGACACTCCAGACTATAAGACACACCTACCTTTTTTGGGGAGGAAAACAAGAAAAAAAAATCAGCCTCTGCCTCCCAGCAATTTCCCTCCTTGCAGCAAACAGTAAGCAGCCTGTTTCAGTTTCATTTTCATCACAGCCTGATTAGCATAAGAAAAAAAATCTGCCTCTGCCTCCCAGCAATTTGCCTCCTTGCAGCAAACAGCCCGTTTCAATTTCAGCTTCAGCACAGCCTGATTAGCACAAACAGTTGATTGCACAAACAGCTGATTGTCAGTTGACTCAGCCTCCTGAAGATCAGCTGTTTCAGGCTGCAGGGATTACCATAGCCTATTGCCGCCTCCACGTGCCCCATTTTCCGGGGGGCTAGCAGGTGGGCAGGGCTACATTTAGTGTATAAGATGCACCCAAATTTTCACCTTTTTTTAGGGAAAGTGCATCTTATACTCCGAAAGTGCATCTTATACTCCGAAAAATACGGTAACTAGTAAAAGGATTCACTCAGACCATCAAGGACTCTTCACGTCAACGTGAGACGAATAGTTTGCAAAGTTGAACCTAGTTCATGTATATGGTTGCTGGTGTACATATGTATACAGGTTATCTTTGACTTATGACTACAATTGAGCCCCACATTTCCATTGCTAAATGAGACACTTGTTAATTGAATTTTGCCCTATTTTAAGACCTTCCTTGCCTTGGTTGTTAAGTGACTCACTGCAATTGATAAGTTAGTAACCTGGTGGCTAAATGAATCTGGCTTCCCCATTGACTTGCTTATCAGAAGGTTGCAATAGGTGATCACCTGACCTCAGGACACTGCAACAGTCATAAGTACATGCCAGTTGCCAAGCAGCTGAATGGGCATGCTGCAACAGCCATGTGAAAAACAGTCATAAACCACTTTTTTCAGTGCCGCTGTAACTTCAAACTATCACCAAATGAATGGTCATAAGTCAAGGACTACCTCTATACATATATAAAATCAGAGATGGCAGAGGAGGTACTTATGGGCTTTGAATGTTATTCTTTTTTTAAAAATACATTTTATTAGGTTATACAATAAGATCGTTGTTTTTGTTGTTAGTTGCGAAGTCATGTCCGACCCATCATGGACAGGCCTTCCTGTCCTCTACCATCCTCTGGAGTCCATTTAAGCTCACGCCGACTTCTTCAGTGACTCCATCCAGCCACCTCATTCTCTATCGTTCCCTTCTTCTTTTGCCCTCAATCTTTCCCAACATTAGGCTCTTCTCCAGTGAGTCCTTCCTTCTCATTAGGTGGCCAAAATATTTGAGTTTCATCTTCAGGATCTGGCCTTCTAAAGAGCAGTCAGGGTTGATCTCCTCTAGGACGGACCGGTTTGATGGCCTTGCAGTACAAGGGACTTGCAGGAGTCTTCTCCAGCACCAATGTATATCTATCTATCTATCTATCTATCTATCTATCTATCTATCTATCTATCTATCTATCTATCTATCTATCTATCTATCTATCATCTATACATATATTCTGTATCTGTGTGTATACACACACACACAGATATATGCATATATATGATGTATATATATATATATGTATATATAGACATATATATATCTTCAGGCTGGTGTTTTCGGCTTCATGCTTCTAGGAGCACTCGCTCCTAGAAGCACGAAGCCGAAAACATCAGCCTGAAGATGACGAATGAGACTTCGTCGAGGTGAGGAAGGGCTGTGAAAAAGAAAGAAAAAAAAGTTGACTTCCGAGTCCCTCTGTTGCAATAAGATAAAGCATTAACATCAAACCACCTTTTTATTGTTTTTCTATAATAATATAAACTAGCCATTTCTATAAACATGTATCAATCTAATCGGTAAAAT
Organism: Pantherophis guttatus; assembly: GCF_059756535.1. Taxonomy (NCBI): domain Eukaryota; kingdom Metazoa; phylum Chordata; class Lepidosauria; order Squamata; family Colubridae; genus Pantherophis; species Pantherophis guttatus. The sequence continues at coordinate 13,803,079 of NC_142067.1, forward strand.
CCGAAAATCGTACTTTCATTTTTTTTTCCACCTCAAACCCAAAGTTCAGAAGCGGTTTCCACGCGGCAACAAAGGTACTTACATATATTTTTCTTTCATCAAAACAGGGCTTTGAATGTTATTCTTGAGCACTGGAGATTTTTTAATTGGAGTTTCATAGCCTGCCACATCTGTTTCTTCTGTTTAACAAAATATGTGAGAAGCTCTCAAGGGGAAGCCCTCTTCTGCAGTTTTGAAGGAATGTCCGTTTCACTCTCTTTGTGATAACAGAAGTCTGAGATGGAAGCTGTCTCTGGGATTTACTATCCAGAGCCAAATGGCCATGAGAAAGCGGAGGCCTCCATTCCCAACAGAGACGGAGGAGCGTTTTTTTAGTAACTATTTTGCAAAAATACTTTTTTTCTGGAATTTCCCCAAGAGGGAGATCCATGATAAATGGAGGCACTGCACTCCCAAGACAGGTTCATTTTTCTCATGGTTTAAAAAGCCATGTTCAATCTTGGCGATTTTAAGACTTGTGGATTTCAACTCCCAGAATTCATGGCTGGCTGGGGAATTCTGAGAGTTGAGGTCTACAAGACTTCAAGGTGCCAAGGTTGGACACTCCTGCTTTAAAACAAACTTCTTAACCTTCTTTCTCTTAAACGTGATCACAAAACCCCTCTTTTTTCCTCCACATTTATGCGTGCAGCTTTTCCTTGGGAAAAACTCATCATAGTGCCCAGTAAATTTTAGTACAATGGTCTCAATTCCTTGAACTGTGTCCCCTTGCATAAGGTTAAAAGGTAAAGGTAAAGGTTCTCCTTGCACATATGTGCTAGTCGTTCCCGACTCTAGGGGGCGGTGCTCATCTCCGTTTCAAAGCCAAAGAGCCAGCGCTGTCCGAAGACGTCTCCGTGGTCATGTGGCCGGCATGATTAAAGGCCAAAGGTGCACAGAACACTGTTACCTTCCCACCAAAGGTGGTCCCTATTTTTCTACTTCCATTTTTTACCTGCTTTTGAACTGCTAGGCTGGCAGAAGCTGGGACAAGTAATGGGAGCTCACCCAGTTACGCCGCACTAGGGATTCGAACCGCTGAACTGCTGACCTTTTGATCGACAAGCTCAGCATCTTAGCCACTGAGTCACCATGTCCCTTTTGCATGAGGTTAGCGGCATCCAAACTCCCAATAGATTGCAGTAAAATAAAACAGATTACATCATCAGGATATGGATTATGAAAACTAAAGACGCCTTTGATTTAATGTTGATTCCTGGTGATATCATAAAATGCCAGTGTTAGCTTTTTTGGGTAGTTTCCAGGATTTTTTTTTTTAAAAAAAATTCCCAAACTGGTCACAGCTCTGTGAAGTCCTGGTGATCTTCTACCTTTGATAAACCATATTAGCCAATAATATAAGTTACCCTTGATTTATGACCACAATTGAGCCCAAAATTTATGTTGCTAAGGGAGACATTTGTGAAGGGAGTTTTGCCTCATTTTGCAACCTTTCTTGCCACGGTTTTTTAAGTGAATCGCTTTAGTTGTTAAATTAGTCACATGGTCATTAATTGAACCTGGCTTCCCCATTGACCTGGCTGATCAAAACGTCACAAAAGGGGGATTGCATGATCCCGGGACACTGCAACTGTCATAAATGTGAAACGTCAGTTGTCAAATAGTCTGAATTTGGATCACATGACCATGGGGATGCTGCAACCGTCGTAAGTGTGAAAAATGGTCATAAGTTGCTTTTTTTCAGTGATGTTGTAACTTTGGTCATTAAATGAACTGTTGTAAGTCAAGGACTACTTGTATATGATTTGTCTGATGCTTTGTAACCTGCTAGGTTTCTATTTAGGGCTGGTTTAATGTTTGCAATTATTTTAACAGCAGTGCTGGTTTATGGAGGAACTTGCAGGCAAGTAGGTGAGAGGTGAGACATAAATCAAAGTTAAGAATTTTCAACTGAAAAATAAAACATTAGGGAGCCTTGTGATCATTAAGGACAATGAGTAAGAGTCCCACTGGGTTCTGTCTGGGTGCCTCACATGAATGTAAGTTACCATACAGAATAAGTAAATTGATATTTGATATTTGCACTTTTATATTTGGAGTAACTATGGTTATTATACCACCAGTTAGTTTTTAAATAGAAGAGAATATACAAAGCTGAGGGTTGAACTTAGGAGTCCTTTTGGTACTCTGGTTATTTGCTTGCAGACATGATGAACATGGAGTTAATCGGGTAAGGAAACACCTGCAAGCAAGCAACCAAGTTCAGAAGGCACCCAGGATTCCATAGTTAGTTTTTTAGTTGCCTCTCCGTTTTTAGAGGAATTGTACATGGAGACAAATATAATCCGTGAAAACAACCTGAAATAACATCTTGATGAAATCCTTGTTTGGGTGTGGGGAGGAAGCGGTATCAGCCCTTTTGAGATAGACGAGACCTGAACCAGCCGTGGTGACGCAGTGGTCAGAGTGCAGTATTGCAGGGAAACTCTGTCTGCAGTCTGGAGTTCGATCCTGACCAGCTCAAGGTGGACTCGGACTTCCATCCTTCCGAAGTTGGTAAAATGAGGAACCGGACTGTAAACGGCTTAGGGAAGGCTGTATAAAGCACTATGAAGTGGTATATAAGTCTAAGTGCTAGTGCTAACACCAAAGTCATGAATGCTAAAACTACTTTTATTGTAGGATTAATACAGAGAGGGTCTCCCCCATTCCCTACCTTCATCCTGAAGGGAACTAGGGAGGACCAAGTCGGGTTGTGCTTTGTCACATTCCATTCCTGCTTTGGGTTCAGATTTTTCCTATCTGATTGTTATCTTGGCTTCTTCCTCCTCTTCCTCGAGGCTAGATTCACAGCCCATTACATCAGGGCAGGGAAGAAATGTACATCTGAATCTTCCTGCATCTAGCTAGCAAAACTATTCTGAACTGGACTAAAAGGCAGGCCCATCACCAAGGCTTTGACATAACATTAACCCAAGAGGTTCCCCGTTTCTGTTCAGAAACGTGGGTGAAAACCCTCTTGCCTGCCCTTCTCCCACGCAAGGGCATATCAGGAAAAGGCACCGTCGCTGTGGTAGAGTAGATAGGAAACTTGCCAAGGTAAGCTAAGTGTTCAGCTAAGTGTAAAGCTATATTAAGAGACTCTTGCAAGTCTGAAAGTACAAGGCTCCCACCTTCTTCTTTACAACTGAAGAAACTAGGGAGGGTCTCTTCTGAGGTTCTGGCTTCACCATTATTGCTGTGGCCTCTTGGCCACCAGCCCCTCCACCAGCTGAATCAGAGGGGGCGGCGGCATGGGAGTCAGGGCCAGCATCAAGGCAACCTGAGAGCTCCGAGGGGGAAGAGGGAATGGAGCTGTCAGAGATAAGAGAGCCTGGACCATCCATCAGTCCTCAGATGGCGAGTCAACAGCCCCCATATCTGGAGGTGGCTGATGAGGAAGAGGAGGAACAGCTGGGTCCAGTGCCTTTTGTGCAGATGTGCAGAAGGCAGAGGAGAGGAGAGCAGTGGAAATCTATGAGCTGATCCTTGGGAAGGAAGAGCCACCGCTGCTAGCGAAGCTCCACCTTAGCTCTGGGGATAAAAGGCAGGGGGTGGAGATGAATATGTGTGGCAGACAACTATTCATCTCCCTGCTGGACAGACTTGTTAGCCTGCTGTAAGAGAGAGAGAGAGACTTTTTGCCAGGGCTGCTGGCGCTCCTAATAAAGGGAACATTTGTTTAACTACAAAGGGTTTGTTGTGTTTGGGAGCCGGGTCAGAATAACTATCCAATTGCAGAACATGCTGTCTCTTAACTGACTGTTCCCTAGGCCGCCACTCCTTGCTCTCTCTCTATGTCTTTCCTATGTACCATTACAACTGCTGGGTCCCTACCTTGCAGAATAGGGTATGATCCACCCGACATTGTCGTTTCCCTTTTTTTTTCAACCCCTATCCTCCCCACCCCATCTTCCTTATGGTGGGGTTTTGGTGAAGTAGGGCCAAATTCTAAACTTCTAAGCAACGAGGTTGCTGGTGCTTAGGAGCAACAGTCAACCTGCTTGTCCATGAAGCTGACACCTCAGCCAGAATACAAGGATGCTTTATGTCACAGAAGACAGAAGGATCTCTGCTGAGTCTAAAAACATATCCAAGCTTTCCCCATCTTGAGTAAGGGGAGAGTACATAGTTTGCAGAACAGGAGAGGGAAGCTAATGTAGGTTTAACAAAGAAAATAATCTCATGAGTGAGTGGAGGGTTTATTGGATGTCGTTTTCAAAACATTTACAAAATGATTTTCCAGTGAACATAAATTCATAGCAATAAGGAAACCAACATCTTCAAGAAAGGGGAAGGGGCAGGCGGCAGGGGGTAATTTTACAACAATAAAACATGCAAAAATATGCCAGACGAGGAATTAAGTTAAAAAGATACCTATGATCATGGGGGATACCTGCCCACTGTTGACAGATTTCCATCCGAGCCAGCATGTTTCTGATGGAAGGCAAATGACTTGTGCCACACAACCTATCGGCAACACAACCTATTCAAAAATGAGATCCTACTTGATGTATTTTTCCATAAACTTTTTGTGAAATTCAGACCGCAGCGTGTCATTGACAAATCGTTTGTCTTTTTTCATCTCGTCTACACCTTTAGCGCAATTCTTGAAGACAACATCATCATCCCACCTAAAAGAGGAAAGGAACACATCAGAAGTTCTTCCAGAGACTTTGATCCATACTAAACTATTCAAGTATATTTCCCCTTCTGGAAGTTTTGAGTACAGAACCAGGAACCACCTATGTTAACATGTGTAGGCTGAACTGAATGACAAAAACAGCGATAATTTGCAAATAAAGAGAACAGAACAGAACAACAGAACAGAGCTGGAAGGACCTTGAAGGACTTCTAGTCCAACCCCCTGCTTAGGCAGGAAACCCTACACCACTTCAGACAAATGGTTATGCAACATCTTCTTAAAAACTTCCAGTGTTGGAGCATTCACAACTTCTGGAGGCAAGTTGTTCTACTGGTTAATTGTTCCAACTGTCAGGAAATTTCTCCTTAGTTCTAAGTTGCTTCTCTCCTTCATTAGTTTCCACCCATTGCTTCTTGTCCTGCCCTCAGGTGCTTTGGAGAATAGCTTGACTTCCTCTTCTTTGTGGCAGCCCCTGAGATATTGGAACACTGCTATCATGTCTCCCTTAGTCCTTCTTTTCATTAAACTAGACATACCCAGTTCCTGCAACTGTTCTTCATATGTTTTAGCCTCCAGTCCCCTTATCATCTTTGTGGCTCTTCTCTGAACTCTTTCTAGAGTCTCCACATCTTTTTTACATCGTGGCAACCAAAACTGAATGCAGTATTCCAAGTGTGGCCTTACCAAGGCATTATAAAGTGGTATTAACACTTCACATAATCTTGATTCTATTCCTCTGTTTTTGCAGCCTAGAACTGTGTTGGCTTTTTTGGCAGCTGCTGCACACTGCTGGCTCATATTTAAATGGTTGTCCACTAGGACTCCAAGTTCCCTCTCACAGTTACTACTACCCTGTTTCCCCAAAAATAAGACATCCCCTGATAATAAGCCCAATCAGTCTTTTGAGCGCATGAGCCTCCCCCAAAAAATAAGCCCTCCCCAAAAATATTTAAATACATGCACAGCTGGTCCCTGCCATTTCCTCTGGTTAGGTTTAGGGAGACGGAGCTGGAAATCAGGTAAGACGGCAAGAGGAGCCCCATCTTACTCCACATACCCCAAAATAATAAGACCTCCCCCAAAATAAGGCCAAGAGCTTATTTCAGGGTTCAAAAAATATAAGACAGGGTCTTATTTTCGGGGAAACACGGTATTGAAGTACCACCTATACTGTACCTGTGCATTTTGTTTTTCTTGACTAAATGTAGAACCTTATATTTTTCACTATTGAATTTCATTTTGTTAGATAGCACCCAATGTTCAAGTTCAATGAGTGGGACTATGGCCAGATTAAAGACCAACCGTCCTCAGAAACTTCATCTTGGTTAAGAAACTCTTGAGAGAAGGAGAAGGAGGAACAGCATATTACAGAAAACAAAGAAACAACTGAAACTCCTACGAAATCTGAGTCATGTGTTAAAATAGGCTATCCTGAATGTAATAAAAGAACTTATGGGTGCTCCATCACTGCAGGTTTTTAAGAAGAAACTGGACAACCATTTGTCTGAAATTGAGCAGGAGGTTGGATTAGAAGACCTCCAAGGTCCCATCCAACTCTGTTACTCTATTACTCTGAATGCGGTTAACAGTTAAGAGCTATTTGGACAGTGGTAAAAAGTAATTTGAAGTATCACCAGAAATATTTTTCTGTATATAGTTAAAACACTGCACATCTGATGTTAATTGAAAATGTCAATATATTTATGTTTTTTTAAAACTCAATAAAGTTTTTTTCAAAAAAAAAAAAGCTATTTGGACAGGTAAAACAAAGGCCTAATATTATAATTTTCCCCGGATAGCCCTGATTTTATTTATATTACAGATCTCCCTAAACGGAAGTTTATGAATGCATATTTGAGTTGATTACAGAAACCATACAGACTGTCCTTCAGTTATGGCCATGACAGAACCTGTCCATTTTGCTCATAAGTCATGATGGCCAGTAAAACAGGTCAGTCACATCACCCACCCAATTTTTATTATCGTTTTTGCAGTGGTTGTTAAGCAAGTGCAGCAGTTATAATGTGAATATGGAGTTTGTTAAGCAAACCTAAAATGGATTAAAGGCATAGTAAAATGTGATTAAATGATGCTGCAAACGACTGTTTGCCAAGCATCCAACATACAGCCACGTGACTGCAGTCCCACCCCCACCAATAGTTGTCACTTCTAATCCAGGTTGTAATTAACCCACAGGTAGGTCCATCACAACTGATCTTAAGTTGAGGATTTAGCATTATACAAATAAGTAAAAAAAACTTAGCTATATCTGGCAACATCTAAACGGTAGTCAGAAACAGATTCAGACAAATAGAATCTAAGGATCTGTTGTGCAAGACACAAATTTTCCTGTGTGTAGGGAAGACGTAAGATTTAAAAATGCGGATATTGCTTTGTTTCCCAATGGAAAACAATGAAATATAAATTAATTATCTGGGAATGGAGGAATTTTAAAATGTGCCCTGACCCCTTTTCTTATGTACATTTTAGTGAATTTTTTTTTCCTCTAGTTCTAGATTTCTATCTCTGAATCTGAGCCTGGGAAAATTCTATCAATCCTAAAGATTTGGTAGAATCCAAGAGCTTGGATTAAATCAATTACAGAGGAAACATTGTTATCCCGTGTGGGCTGAAAATGAAACCCTAAAGTAACAATATTAAAACTGTAGAACTAAGTAGGGCTTTTAAAACAATAATAGAAAAAAGAAACAATAACACTTTCGCTGATTAAGCTCACAGTTATGTGCAGAACTCACTGAGGAATGGTAGGTGCCAAAGAGTTCTGGCATATTCTATTTCAACCCCTCCATGACAGTCCAGTCTATTCTGGAATAGACAGTCCAGAAGTATCTATTCCATGCTGGTTCAGCACTTTCTGCTAAGTAAAATGTTCAATTTTGTACATCCTGGTGTACAGCCTCTCTTGTAAACAAGCTCTTGTTTATTTGCCTATACTCTGAGCATAGGGAAAGTACAGGGAAATAAATAAGTAACAGAAGAGTGAATTTGTAGTTACAGGAAGACAATTGCGTATTTATATGTGTAACAGAGATCAAGGACTTGAAGGCCTTAAATGCCTGTTCTCTGCTTTACGATTTTCTCTTCAAACAATTCAATTAAAATCCAATTTAACTGTTTTGGAATTATGACTCTTATTCACAATCCAGTGGGCAAAAAAGCTGAGAATCAATTTAATGCACCATTAACATCTCCATACCTTCGCTTCACTTTAAAATTTGTTTGAGGTTGTACTGGTCCTGTAAGGTTCAGCAAAGGGTTACCGCTTAGGATATTTTCCATCCGTATCCTCTCCTCTTCAGCTTTTTGTTCTTGTTCCTGCCAAGAGAAGGAAAGGTGGGCTCCATGCTTTTATAAAAATGGACTGTTTCCTTTTCAGATCCCTGCAGAAGCAGCTAAAGAGTCAGCCTCAAGTCATTTTGCAGTGCATTCCAAGTTTCTTTTTTTTAAATGTTTGTAGTGCCAGGTTTCCATTTCTGAAATAAGCATATACCAAATACAGGATGGAAGCCAGAGATTGTTCTGAGGTTTTGGCTTTTTGTATCCAGGGCAGTCCTAGAGGAGATCAACCCTTCAAACAGCCGAATTGCTGACCTTTCTGATCGACAAGCTCGGTGTCTTAGCCACTGAGCTACCTAGTTTGGCTCCCAGGTAAGTGTAGGGAGGCCTCTTAGGCCCAAAACAGGGCGCAGGGGGTGGGCCGGGCCCTCCATGGCCCATTTTCACTGCCAGGAGACTGGAGGGAGGCCTACTAGGCCCAAAATGGGGCGCAGGGGAGGCGGTGTGTCATTCCCCCACCCACCCCGCAGCCCATTTTTGCATCCAGGGGGGCCCAGGAGGCTGAGTGCTGCCTGTCACACACCCCTGGCCACGCCCACCATGGCCACGCCCACCCAGCCGGTCATTAAGGCAGAGAAAACCGGTTATTAAATTATTTGAATCCCACCACTTGTATTAAGACTATATGAAAATCCAAACTACACGTAGTTCACGACTTACTACCTTAATGTACCCTGCCCATTACGGTCGTAAGTCATCAGAGTTGTAAAGCAGACCACCATGTGACCGGATCTGTTTTACAACCTTTTTTTGCAGCAGTTGTTAAGCAGTCACCATGATCATTTTGTTTGCTAGGCGCCATTTTGTTGTGCGTGTGTCAAAACCAGACGTAAATGCCGTCATGTGTGAATGAGGGTACGTGTCACAATTTCAGAACCAGGTTATAAGTACCTGGGGAAGGGGGTCTGTTGTGACTTTGTGCAATCGCTAAGCCATCGGTCGTAAGTCAGGGACTATCTGTAGAACATGCCTGGATAGCTTTTATTAAAAGCAACCCGCGGAGGGAAGCCCATAAGAGATAAAGAGATAACATCTTTTTTCCTAATCATCAACTGGATTCATTTTGCTGTATCTTAAAACCGTCATTCCCAGTCTTGCTTTCCAGGAGGACAAAGAATCGTTCTTGGCTGACTTCTACTTAGCAGCCTTTTTAAGTATTTGAAGTTTTGCTATCCTATCCTCACCCTTATTTTTTCTCAAGGCTCAATATTGCTAACTCATTTAATCTCTCTTCACAGGCCTCGGTTTCTAATCTCCTGATTATCCTTCTTGTCCTTCTCGGAACCTATTCCGAGCGTGTCAGAATCCTTCCTCAAATGTTAAAGAGTCCCTTGAGGTGAGATCTGCCCAGTGCAGGGTGGAATGGAATTCTGATTTTTCAAGAAGTAATTTACACGATTGTCAAACTGTAATGCTATTGATAAATCCTAAATATGCATATCGTAATGGTAAGGTTATTTAAAACCACCCAAGAACGTCGCTCGTAGCAAACCAGACCCAAGGATGCACATTTTCAGCACACATACAATAAAAATGGCCAGGGAATTTGAAACGTCGGTTCCTGAGTGACAGCTTCAACTTTTAACCTTGGGTTTGGCTTGGAAACAAAAATGGTTCCAGTGCTTATCCCTGGGATGAAATTGGAGAGCGAATACCAACTGATTTAGTTTGGGCCAGGTGGTAAAAGATAATACCACTTGCATCCTCCACAAATAGCGTGTAATCTGGAGATTGGAGGCAGATCAAGCAAGCATAAATATTAAGATAAAAAGCCAATCGCACTAATTAAAAAAAAACAAATGTAACAGTTAAATTCAGGATGTGGGAAATCCAGACTTTTCACTCAAGTTTTTCTCAGGGCACTACAAGATTTGTGAAAAGAGACGTGTAAAAATCCTTTGCAGGGTAAAAAGAAAACCTGGTAACAACTTAAACAGACCCTTCAGTTAAGTAACTAAAGTATTCAAAGTCATTAAAATGTTTAATCTTATTCGTATGCTACACTTCACCTAAATGGAACTACCGTGTATCCCCGAAAATAAGACCCTGTCTTATATTTTTTCAAACCCTGAAATAAGTGCTTGGCCTTATTGCCATACGCTCAAAAGCCCGATTGGGCTTATTATCAGGGGGTGTCTTATTTTGGAGAAAACAGGGTATTCTATTTGATCCATTCTATAAATATTGTCTTATTAACAACAACTACAAGTTGAAGCCAACCCAACTAATGTCATTTACCTTAAGTTTGATCCTTTACTGGTATTCAATATAATTTTGTCTTGCGCTGCTTTCTGGCTAAAAGGTAAACTCAATGTCTTACATGCTCATAATTTTAATTTTAATAACATACATAAGCTCCATGTATTCCTCGCCGTCATTTCCCAGACAGGGGTATTAGTTACCTCAGATATAGAGCATACTCATAAACAGAATTCAGGACAAGCATAACATTCCAGAAATGCTGAAGCTCAGCAGGAGATCACATGGCTTTGATACGGGAACGTAACGGGGTTAAACCAGCCACGGAAAGAATTCCAGGCTGCAAAATTGTGCAGGGCAGGCGGGGTGGGGAAACGATTGCCCGACGGCTTAGAGAGTAGCTGCCAATCAGAGCAAAGATGACTGTACTTGGTAAGCCAGCTCTCCAGTGCAGGATAAACAGTTTGATAAATTCAAAGGAGAAGCCAAAGAAGCATAGCATGTTTCCCCAAAAATAAGACCCTGTCATATATATATACATATATATATATATATATATATATATATATATATATATATATATATATATATATATATATTGCCACCAAAAAAGGAACCAGGTCTTATTTTCGGGTGGGGGGGAGATGTCATCCGCTGACTAACCTCACTTGCGTGCGTCACCCTAGCCTCCTTTTCGCTGTCAGAGGCCAACAGGAACTTCTTCTGTGGCCGGCAAGGCTTTCCTGAAGGCTTCTGCAGCTAACAAGAGCTCCAGATTGATCCCGAGCTTTGTTATCAGCTCTGTAGGCCTTCAGGAAAGTCTTGCCAGCTGCAGAAGAAATGGGCCGGCGAGGCAGGTGTCGGGCAGAGGTGGGTTTCAGCAGGTTTTGATCAGTTCTGGAGAACTGGTAGTGGAAATTTTGAGTAGTTCGGAGAACTGGTAAATACCACCTCTGACTGGCCCCGCCCCCATCTATTCTCTGCCTCCCGAGTCCTAGCTGATCGGGAGGAAATAGGGATTTTGCAGTAACCTTCCCCTGGAGTGGGGAGGGAATGGAGATTTTTACAGTATCCTTCCCCTGCCACGCCCACCAAGCCACACCCACAGAACCGGTAGTAAAAATTTTTGAAACCCACCACTAGTGTCGGGGTGCGTGAGGCCTGGATACAACTGTCCAAAGGTAAGTAGTAGGGCAGCTCCACCCCCACCCACCCCCATTCCCACCCTAGCTTAATTTTTATCTGTGTACTCTGGAATGGGCGGGATCTTAATTAGGGCTTATTTTGGGGAGTAGGGCTTATATTGGGCGCAAGTGTAAAAATCAAGCTAGGACTTACTTTCAGGGTGGGTCGTATTTTCGGAGAAACAGGGTAGCAAATGATCATAATTGAGGCTGGGTGATGCTTTATATTTGATTTAAAAAAACCTGGAAAAAACCCCCAAGTGCTTTGGTGCACCATGGCTCAGAAACAGGGGTCCTATTTGCAATAAAAAAGAGCCTTGGTGGCGCAGCAGACTAAAGCACTGTTAAGTAACACCAGCTGCCTGCAATTACTACAAGTTCAAATCTCACCAGGCTCAAGGTTAACTCAGCCTTCCATCCTTCCGAGGTAGGTAAAATGAGGACCCGGATTGTGGGGGCAATAAGCTGACTTTGTATAAAAAAGAACACCGCTTAGGGCCCCCCCAAAAGCCCTACTAAGCAGGTATATACAAAAGTTAGTCGGCTATTGCTTAACGCATTGTAAGCCGCCCTGAGTCTCCGGAAAAGGGCGGCATATAAATTGAACCAATAAATAAATAAATAAATTCTTTTAATTCTCTCCTGAATCACAAAGCTGCCCTCTGGTAGATAAAATGAAGTAGCTGATTTAAAGAGTGACAAGAGAGGTACTCCCAAATGCGTCGAAGCATGTTTTTTAGATTCAAACCTGTAGCACTGCACACCCCTAGTAATAACAAGTTTATACAATGATCTAGCACTGGAATATTTTGATATTCCCTGGAATTTTGTAGCGATTCTCAGCCATCCAGGTCAGGGTTGACTTAAACGTGCTTTTTCGGGAGGCAATTGGACTTCTCTTGTTTTTTTTTCTTTTGAAGACATTTCACTTCTCATCCAAAAGCTTCTTCAGCTCTGACAGGATAGTGGGGAATGGAAGGATTTATATTTCTTGAAGACAGCTGGTCATTTGCATCCTTTTTGGGGGGTTGTTGAAGCACTTGGAGGTTTATCTGTGTCCTCAGGGTCACCTGAGTGGTGCTCCTGGTTCCTGTAGTACCAGCTGTCTGCAAGGAATATAAATCCTTTCATTCCCCACCATTCAGTCAGAGATGAAGAAGCTTCTTAGAAGAGAAGTGAAACATCTTCAAAAGAAAAAACAAGGAAGTCCAATTGCCTCCTAGTGTTCTACTAGAACCGTGATGGTTCTAGTAGTGGCACACACGCCTTCGTGCGTGCGGCAGTGCAGGAAACTGGAAGAGCTGGTCTTCCGTTATCCTGGGTGATCATGCGCGCCGGCCAGCCTGATTGTCGCATGTGCATGTACACCAGAAACCCGGAAGGCTAGTTGGCCAATGAGCATGTGTGTGCTGGAAACCGGAAATTCATTTTCAGGTGCACGCATGTGCCCCTGGGTAGCTCCTCTTACGGGTTGCGGTGCAGACTAGCGTGCATGTGCTCCTTTTTGGCACTCAGTGCCGAAAAGGTTCGCCATCACTGCACTAGAAGGAACATTCCCAACAGTTTTATGGAAAAAAAATGGCTTTTTCTTCGTGATGTTCTGGAAAAGATTTCAGGTTGGGGTCCAGACCACATCCAGAAAAGACCACCACAAAACAAGACAATTGGTGCATTCTGGAAGAAAAAAGTTGAACTTTCCTGGGAATATCCAAGCAAACTGTTCCTGTACTAAGGAATTTTGCACATCCCTCATTCGAGCTGCAGACCAGCCTTCCCCACCGTGGTGCCCTCAGATTCCTACTCCCACCATTCTTTGGCCAATCTGGCTGAGCAAGATAGAAACTGCAATTCAGTTCATCTGGATGGTGCCTGACGGGAAACTTTACATCGAACAGCTTCTAGCAGCCTCTAGTGGTACTAAAGGACTGTTTCTAGAAATAATATTTGAATCGGGGAATGGCAAAATGTTCCAAATTCAAAATCATTCTGAATTGAAAGTTTTGCACATTCCTAGCATATATGCAATGACTGGTTTGCTCTGATATAATGGACAAGACTGGATTGTTGGTATCTCTGGATTACCAAGAAATGAATTAAATCTGTTTACTTACATCAGAGGCCCAACAATTCTCCATATGGGGCTGCTCCTTTGTGAACTGCCAGCTCTCTATTCTTGTTAACAAACTGCTTTTATTAGTGAAATAGACCTTACTCTCTCCTAGCACGTTTCACAACTATAAAATACTAGCTGGACGCCCGTGCTTCGTTACGAAACTATGTGATCGGGCGTGATAAATCGACCCTTAAAGCCTGAAATGTAATGTAGAATGTGTAACTCCGTAGCATCAGAGTATGTTAATATAAGGCAACTGGCAGTCGGAACAGAGGGGGAGGGGGAGTAGAATGTCCCAGCCCGCAGGCTGGATGAGTCACGTGCTGGCCACGCCCAAGCCTGGTTTAGCGAAGGGGTAGCATCAGAGCGTGTTAATATAAGGCAACTGGCAGTTGGAACAGAGTTCCTTTCAGGTGGGGAGGGGGAGTAGAACGTCTAACTCCTTAGCATCACAGCGTGTGAATATAATACTGTATATGAAATACTAATAATCTGATGGTCATTTCTTAGCGAGTACCTAGAAGCCAAGAGGAACATACATGTCAAATTTCAAGTTTGTAGGCTTTACCGTTCTGGAGATTTCGTAATGAGTGAGTGGTATTTGGCTTTTATATAGATAGATAGATAGATGCTTTGGCTAGATTTTACGTCAATAAGCATCTTTTTTTCCCAGCAGCCTCTCATAAGTGAAACTGAAAATAATGCAGTTCTAAAACACTTGGCAATGAGGCGCTACTTACTTTACCATCGCTTGGAAAAACGATTTACAACTGTTAGGTGAAAAGGGTTTTTGGCAGGAAAATAAGAATAGAAGATAGCTGGTGTTCATCGTATCCAAACTCCATACCTTTTCCATCTCATAGAACCTAAATCATTCTCTTTTAACAACCCCATAATCCCTTGCGGGGTGGAGTCTGGGCAACTGAATAGAGATGAGTGTTTACTGGCCAGATGCCCTTCCTGTCGCCAATGCTGAGCTTTTTTTTCAGCAGATATATTCCCTGTGTGCCCAGAGAGAGAAATATCTGCCTCTACCTAGGATCGAACTCACAGCCTCCTGATTCTGAGGCGAGAGCTCCACCTCTAGGCCACCACTACACTCAAATCTCATAGAATCTAAATGTGCCCATCTAATCAAATGTACACCATCAAAGCTGACACAGCCAGAGCATAGAAAAATCAAGGAAGTAGGGCAAGATCGGAAGATGTGGAGAGACCTGGCCCATAGAAACATCAAGAGCTGGACACGACTGGATAACATTATCATCGATCAAATGCAATTTCAGCAGCAGAGTTATGAAAGAATTTCTCCCCAAATAAAAAAAGAATCATTTTCAATAAATACAGATAGTCCTCAACTTACAACAGTTCACAAAGGGACTGTTTGAAGTTACAACGGTGCTGAAAAAAAGTGACTTGTGACCATTTTTCACGCTTATGACCATTGCCGCGCCCCCTAGGTCACGTGATTTACATTCGGATGCTGAAGGGGTTGATATTTTCGTGACGGTTGCCGTCTACCAGGGCTCCCAAATCGCCTTTTGCAACCTTCAGACAAACCAAGTCAGTGGGGAAGCCAGATTCACTTAACAACCATGCTACTAATTTAACAATTACAGGGATTCGCTCTACAAATGTGACAAGAAGAGTCGTAAAATGGGGCAAAACTTAACAGATTTTTCACTTGGCAACATAAATTTTGGGCTCAACTGTGGTCGTAAGTTGAGGGCTACCTCTAATGGTAGCCCTAGAACAGGGGTGTCAATTTCATTGAGGGCCGCATCAGGGTTTTGTTTGACCTCGTGGGGCCAGGGTAGGCGTGGCCAGCTCGACGTCACTCATGTGGGGGCACCTGTGGTGGCCAAGTACTAAGGCAGGACTTCCCACAGACCCACCCCACCCCCACTCTCATTATAATCTTCCTTCCTTCCTTCCTTTCCCTCCTTTTCTTCTTTTTCCTTCCCTCTTCATTTTCCTTTCTTCTTCCTTCCCCGCTTTCCTTCTTTTTTCCTTCCTTGCTCTTCCCATCTTTTTCTTTGTCTTTCCTCTTTCCCTTTCTCCTTTCTTGCATGCTCAAATACAAAAGGGCAAACATTTTTTTTTGTTTTTAGTTTGTTTTTCTAGCCCTCTGCCAGTGAAAACAGAGCTCGGGGAAGCCGCGAGCAGCCCCCCCCGGCCCCTTTTCGGCCGCGACAGCTTCCTGCAGCCCTCTGCCAGTGAAAACGGAGCCAGTTTTTGCTGGCAGAGTCCCCACAGGCCAGTCCTTTGCCATTTTCAGGGCGGCCCTGCGGGTCAGATCTAAGTATCCCAAGGGCCCAGATTCGGCCTGCTGGCTTCGAGTTTGACACTTCTGCCCTAGAAGGTATCCATCAGCTACCTATCTTCATTTTGTCATTTCATCAGCAAACTTAAATCATGCGTTTACCTTCCGGGCTTGCTCTTCAGCTCGTTCCTTTTTTATCTTCTCTAGCTCAGCTAACAGAGCAGCTGTATCGTCGTCACTCTCTTCATCATAATCTTCCTCCTCTTCCTCCTCCTACAAATGGAGCAAAACCAGCAGACTGTTCATTTTATACCCAAGAGGAGTGTGCAATGTTTCAGATTCCATTCCAGAAAGGAACTCTGGATGGCACAAAGGCCCAAACACAGCCCTTCTCTACCACTGACCGAATTAAGCCTGCTGCTTCCCAAGATGCAGCTGCTTTAAAAACAGACAGGCGCTTCCCTTGTGCTCTGACGCCTCTTTTCCAATTTATTTCTGAAATGCAACTAGTACCCTCCTGCTAGTGTAAAATTTGTTAATTCCAGTTCCCTGGGTCATATCATAAAACAGGTATATATAATGCACTTATCAAGCAACTAACCAAACAAACTTGTACCTGTGAGAAAAAGGTGTAAGTTTATTCAATTGGCAATTTCCAGTTTTCCAATCAAGATTGTACCAAGCAAGCATACGTTACAGTTTTAAATTTTTACCACAGAAATCATCACTCACCAAAGATTTCTTTCCGTTTCTGATTCCTCCTAATTGAACATGAAAATTTTCAAATGAAACGTATTTTGGGAGGGGGGGTGGATCATGTATGCAACGGGCCTGGTGGCTCAGCAGACTGATAGCATTGTGATTAACACCAGCTGTCTGCAATTACGGTAAGTTCGAATCTCACCAGGCTCAAGGTTGACTCAGCCTTCCATCCTTTCTAAGGTAGGTAAATTGAGGACCCAGTTTGTGCGGGCAATAAGCTGACTTTGTATAAATATACAAAAGTATGAAGGCTATTGCTTAACGCGCTGTAAGCCGCCCTGAGTCTCTGGAGAAGGGCGGCATATAAATCAAATTTAAAAAAAAAACAAAAAAACCTTGAGACCATTTTTAAGCTACCGTATTTTCAATTCAGCTCTGTATCCATCTTCTTAGGTTCAATCACAACATATATTATTTAATATAGGCCTAGGTTTCTAATAATAATAATTATTAGATAGATTTAATTGAAACAAAAATACATAAAAAGGTAAAGGTTCCCCTTGCATATATGTGCTAATCGTTCCTGACTCTAGGGATCGGTGCTCATCTCCGTTTCAAAGCCGAAGAGCCAGCGCTGTCTGAAGACATCTCCATGGTCATGTGGCCGGCATGACTAAATGCCAAAGGCGCACGGAACGCTGTTACCTTCCCACCAAAGGTGGTCCCTATTTTTTCTACTTGCATTTTTTACGTGCTTTCGAACTGCTAGGTTGGCAGAAGCTGTGACAAATAACGGGAGCTCACCCCATTACATGGCACTAGGGATTCGAACCGCTGAACTGCCAACCTTTTGATCGACAAGCTCAGCATGTTAGCCACTGAGTCATTGCTCAGTGAAGCCACATAGAAGCCAGTATATTGCAATATATTCACTTCAACCAATTTTAATGGTTCTGCATTAAAAATGCAGGAGAAAAACATTTTAGAAAATAAAAACGATGGGAGTCAAATCCCAGTGCTTTGTCATGTGTGTGAAAAAAAACCCGGAAGTTGAGATCCTAGAGTTATGGGATATTATAAGGAGTGGCAGGAATTTTGCTGTCCAATAAATGGATGTTTAGTGACTGGCCACACCCTCTGGTGCAGCAGTTTTGGGAAAGCATGTTTAACATTGAAAGCGGCTGGGTGACCTTGGGCTACTCCCTCTCTCAAGCCACCTCACAAGATTGTTGTGCGGAAAATAGGAGGAGAAAGGAGATTTAGATATGCTCACCTCACCGCCTTGACTTGTTTATAAAAATAACAAAGGCGGGATATAAACAAAATAAATATTCTCAAAATTTCAAAAGTGCTTATCAGTTAAAAAAAAAAAAGATTTGGCAACTAAATGGATGTTTACGAGGATGTTTACGATTCCCAAAGTTTAAGAAGGAAGATGTCAGATCCACCATTGTGCCTCATGCCAGTATGCTTGTGGAGATAGGAGATGGCATGCTTGGGATTTTTCCACTTGCGTTCGCTTGGAAATTTGGGAGGGGGCCTGTCTTCGGAGATGGGACGGACTTCTTTCCAGCTGGTTTTCGCCAGGTTCCAAGGCCATTGTGCCCTGAGTGTGAACTGTTATCTGCCTAGCACCGTGATGGTGAACTTATGACACGCGTGCCACAGGTGGCATGTAGAGCCCTCTCTGCGGGCCTGCGAGCCATCACCCCAGCTCAGCTCCATTGCGCATGCGCATGTGCCTCCCGCCGGCCAGCTGAGTTTCGGGTCTCTGCCGCACATGCGGGGGTGGGGGGGCGCAGGGTGTGTGTGCGGCGCCCCCCTGCAGCCCATTTTTGGTCCCAGGAGGCTGCATGGAGGCCTGCTAGGCCCAAAACAGGGCTCAGGGGGAGTCGTGCCGCATGTGCGGTGCACACGGGGGGGGGCATTGCATGTGCATTGCATTATGGGTGCCGGCACATGTGTGCGCACGCTTTTGGCACATAACGACAAAAAGGTTAGCCATCACTGGCTTAGCACCTCAGTGTTCTCAAAATATCTTCTCGGCATCGCATTGGCTGCCGGTAGACTGGTAAGACAGGTTGGGACTGGGCAATCGATGGAATTGTTTTACGCTTTGGTGCAGGACCTTCAGATTCCGCCTGACTTTACTGCATCCAGTTTCTCTCAGTAAAAATTCTTTTGATTCAACTCAATGGATTCAAGAGTCGTGTTTTCCTGAGGGGGCCGCCTGGCCCCACCGACAGAAAAGCTCTATGGTTTGCAATACCTGTAAAGATTCCCATTCTAACCATTCCAAAATTCTAACATCTGGAAGCTCATATGTCAGTCTTCTACATTAATCCAGTTTGAGGGAAGAGCACTCCATTTTGTAAACTACAGCGGCAATGGTTATGCCCATTTATTTTGATTTCACAGAAAAACCTGGGCCTCACAGTCAATTCTAAAAACTCGAAGTCCACTGAATCCACCCCTTCCTTCCTCACAATTGAGTGGCAGAGAGCGGATGCCATGTAGCATCCGCAGCAGACTCAATCTTGAGTCAAAAAATTGATCGGGACAGAAGTGACGACCTTAATCCTTATCTGACCTGGACTGCACCAACAGTCACAGCAGAGGAGCTATGAGTGGATCAAGGCAGGCCACGGAGAAGAGAACCGCCGAGTGCCCAAACGGTCTGAAATAACATACGTCAGTCAAAGGGTCATCTGCATCCAGGTTAGCGGCAGGGATTTGATCAAGGCGAGGTTTCTTTGAGACCGAAGAAGAAGTTGTGTGTTCTGGGAAAGAAACATAGCCACAAAAAAAAAAAAAAAAAAAAAAAAGACTTATAACCAAACAGCAATGAAAGAAAAGTGAATACCACAGAAAATGAAGCTGACAGGTTAAAAGAAAATGTTACTAGGTCACACCGATGTTTCAGTATATCCAAATTCTAATAAGAGTTGTATTACTGTTTCTCTCACTGAGAACAAGAAGAGGCAGAGGAAAGTGCTAAGTCTATTCCGGCTCTCAGGGATTTTTGCTTGTAAGACTGTAAACAGTCTTTAGAGTGAAGGAAAGAAGTTATTGAACATATTTTTCAGAATATAAAACGCACCTTTTTTCCCACTAAAAGTGAGTGAAAATTCAGGTGCGTCTTATAGACTGAATACAGGCATTTTTGGCTTCCCGAATCTCCGTGCATCACATTTTCGCCCTCCCCGGCCCCCAGAAGCACTCTGCAGTGCTCCACATGGCCCATTTTTGCCAAAAATGGGCCCATTTTTGGGCTCCCAAGCTCTCTGTGCATCATGTTTTCATCCTCCCTGCCCCCCAGAAGCACTCTGCAGGCCAAAAATGGGCACGTTTTTTGATGAAAATGGGCCTTGCAGAGCACTGCAGAGTGCTTCTGGGGGCCTGAGAGGGTGAAAATGTGCCACCTAGAGGTCTTGGGAGCCCAAAAATGGGCCGTGCAGAGCACTGCACAGTGTTTCTGGGGGCCTGGGAGGGCGAAAATCCGACGCGCGGAGGCCAAAAACTAATTTTTTTCTTGCTTTCCTCCTGTAAATGTAGGTGCGTCTTATAGTCCGAAAAATACGGTATATACCATTTTTTATCTATAGTGACAAGTTGTTGAGCTGGCCTTATATTAAGTAATTACACCCCATGGAATATTTTCAAATTTTACTTGAGTGAACCCCTTTTGAGCCTCTTGGGCCTGCATTTGATCCACGGCTATCGCCTCAGAGGCTGACCAACCACGCAAAACAGTCTCTTTGCTATGATGGCGGCACAAACCTCGCGCCGGCCTGTCTCGGTTCTTCTCTCTCACGG
This sequence comes from Pantherophis guttatus, assembly GCF_059756535.1. Classification (NCBI taxonomy): domain Eukaryota; kingdom Metazoa; phylum Chordata; class Lepidosauria; order Squamata; family Colubridae; genus Pantherophis; species Pantherophis guttatus. The sequence goes on from NC_142067.1 coordinate 13,823,397, forward strand.
CAACTCTCTCCCTCTCCTCCAGCTCTCTCCGGAAATCACGGTTGCGCACCTCTTCAGGGGCATCCTGAGTGGTTTGCCTGAAAGAAGCAGCACATTAAAAGAAGGCGAGTCAAGAAAAGGAAGCTGATGCAGCACAGCAGACGAGAAAAATGAAATAAGAAGTGGGGAAGTGCAAAGCAACATGATCTGCTATTGGGAAAGTTTCCATCAGCCATTTTCTATTTTGGAACATAAAAACTTCTGAAAGTCTGTAGAGATTCTCAGTCATCCAGGTCACGGTTGTCCCAAAGGTGCTTTTTCAGGAGGCAACTGGACTGTCTTGTTTTTTCTTTTGAAGACGTTTCGATTCTCATCCAAGAAGCTTCTTCAGCTCTGACTGGATTGTGGGGAATGGAAGGATTTATATCCCTTGCAGACAGCTGGTCATTTGCATCCTTTTAGAGCAGCGGTCACCAACTGGTAGTCCATGGACCACTAGTGGTCCACAAGAAAATTTTGGTGGCCCGCAGAAAAATTATTTGAATTTTTTATACTGCACTAAATCAGGGGTCCTCAAACTACGGCCCCTGGGCCGGATACGTGCAATGAACATTTGTGTTGCTGCAGAGAGTCTCCGCCTTCGGGATCTTCTTGTGTGGGTCGGAGGGGGGCAGAAATTCTGACTTGGGGTCTGTTTCAGCCTCCCGGTGTGAGACTTTGGGCAAAGGCTGGAGGGAAGCATCACTGGTGGCGAAGAGTCGGAGGACCTTGTTCCAGTGGGACTGCATCATGGCCTGGAATTGGCTGACCATCTCAGCCCGCTGAGCCTCCAGGCGCCAGTACCTGGCCTTGCACTCCTGCAGGTCTTTTCTCTGCTTGGAAAGCCTATGCTCGTAGTCTTCAGTGAGGTGCTTTTGCTGAGCCTCCTTGAACTGAGCCAGCTGTTTTGCCAATTTTCTCGTGGTGGCTGTTTAACTCCAACAACTGTTTCCTGTTGGGGCCCTAAGGAGCCTGGGCAGGCAGGGGAGAAGTGGAGAGGCGAGTAGAGGCTGGCAAGGTGCCCCTCGACGTCAGTGACATCAAGTTGGCCATGCCCACCCAGTCACATGACCACCTAGCCACGCCCACCCAGCCGGTCATTAAGCAGATCATATTAGTTGTCCACAGGATTTAAAATTACGAATTTAGTGATCCCTGAGGTCCAAAAGGTTGGTGACCCCTGTTTTAGAGGGTCGTTGAAGCACTTGGAGGTTTATCTGTGACCTCAGGGTCACCTGAGTGGTGTTCCTGGTTCCTGTAGTCTGCAATTTTTCCTCTGGAAATCCATTCCTACTCCCACACCATCCAAAGGGTCTTCATCCCAAATTGGATAGCTAAAAGTCTGTAGAGATTCTCAGTCATCCAGGTCACGGTTGTCCCAAAGGTGGTTTTTCAGGAGGCAACTGAATTGTGTGGGATGGTGTGTGACCCACCTGAGATGATAAATTCATAAATCTCCAGATGCATCAGGTCTTCCCTTAAACAGAATACTTTCGTTGGTCAAGTGTGGTTAAGATACACAAGGAATTGGTCTCCGGTACAAATGGTAACTATACTGCACTGACAATACACTAGATGCCAGAAAGAAAACAAACGGCAGGCCTTCCTTTTTCAGGCAAAATAAAGCCCGCTACCAAAATCAATTCCCGCCATCACCACCACAAAAACTTGGCCTTTACCTATATTTGATTTTCGTATGAGAAGGAAGATCCCTGCTAGAATACTGCTTGGAGAGCTGACTTAGGTCCCCTTCTCCTTTCCCTCGTCCGCCTCTTGCAGGTTCAAAGGTTGGTCGAGCAGCGGTAGTCATCTTACAAGCATGGAATCAAACTCACACCATGGATGTCGGTTAAAACCTACAATAGTAAAACAAAAACAAAGCTTGGTCAATACATCTTATTCTAGGAAATGGTCCCCGTTACAGTTGCAGCCCCAATGTTATGTATCTTCATTTCTTAGCAAGCTATACTGGATTCAAGAGGTTCGGTGGTAATGAAGCCAACACAGAATGGCAGTTTTAAGCAGAGGTGTATCTTTATTCTACTGATGCATCTCAAAAACCCTAATGATACACCGTACTTACATTTTAAAATGTAGCAAAAAAAAATATAGTATTCTTTCTAATTTCCAAGGATTAAAATGGAAAAATGTGGGCAGATACAGAGCCAAAAAGTATTTTTAATATGAAATACACTTCTATTCTTTGGAAGTCTTGGAGGTTTTCTAAAAATCACTGTAAAGGATGACAAACAAGAACACTTATTTTTATTCTTACATCAAAGCTTCTATCAGAATTGTAAATGTATTTGGTTCATTCAGGTTTTTTTATTATTATTATTATTGTTATTAGTTTTAAAAGTAAAACAATGGACATTGCTCAACATCCCTGGTTTCTAACATTTATGTCAAAATCAAGTTAATAAGTAATCTATTCCTTGCTCTGTATACAAATTTACATACCTCCTACTTCATTATATAACAAGTATACAGTATTTTATTTCCTAACCAACTATGCATGCATTTAATAAACCAATATTACATTCACAAGTTAAATATACATTGATATATTAATATACATTGATATATACATTTCCAGACATTCGTTATCCCTTGTTTTTGGCATTCTTCCTCTTATCTAACCAATTATAAAATTTATTCCAGACTTCATAGTATTTTGATTCACTTTTGTCTTTGAGTTCTAACGTAAGTTTGTCCTTCTCTGCATAGCTGTAAATTTTGTGTATTTACCTCTTCTTTTGAGGGTATTTCTTTACACTTCCACTTTTGAGCAAATGCTAGTCTTGTCGTGGTAAGTATATGCAATATTAAATAGGTTACATTTTTGTCATATTTGCCATCTGTCATGCCCAGTAAGAAAAATTCCGGCTTAACTTCTATTTATTCTTACATCAAAGCTTCTATCAGAATTGCAAATGTATTGGGTTCATTCAGTTTTTGCTCTTCCTGTATCATGTCTCTGATAGCTTTCAGGTTATTACTTTCTCTCACAAGCCATTCATGATAGTTACTAAATAAAATTAAGGAAAACCTTGTCTACACTATCTTGGATGAACAGAGGGTAGGTGAGATTTAAATGCCATTTATTTACTTATTTAGTGTATGGCACATGTTAGCCAGGGATCACAGAGGTGGTTGACTGTCTCTGTGAAAGGAATTTTTTTGGGCAGTGTTATCTTCACCCGCAGGACACCTGAATGCCGATAGGCAATCTGGGAGGCTCCTTTCTTGTCCCTACGCGGTTTATTCGCTCAAGGGAATTGAGCCGCTGAGCTGCCAACCTCAACGGTGCACAGGCCTAGCGTCTTACCACGTGAGCCACTGTGACCCCCTTTAAATGCAATAAAATTATGTTAAAAACTACTTTTCAGAATTCCATGGCTACGAAGTAAAATCTGCATATAAATCTCACAGTAACCTTCCTTTGCTTTTTGCATCTGTGCAAACAGTGCATGCTTAAAACACAATATGGACAACTATAGTCTACTGGTGTGCAGCAGACTAAAGCACTGTTATTAACATCAGCTGCCTGCAATTACTGCAAGCTCAAATCTCAGCAGGCTCAAGGTTGACTCAGCCTTGCATCCTTTCTAAGGTAGGTAAAATGAGGACCCAGATTGTGGAGGCAATAAGCTGACTTTGTATAAATATACAAAAGTATGAAGGCTATTGCTTAACGCATTGTAAGCTGCCCTGAGTCTCCGGAGAAGGGCGGCATATAAATCAAATAAACTTTTTTTTTTAAAAAAAACTATTTGCTATCAGAGGCTTTTATTCTGTTCCGTAGTTAGAGCTGCTAGACACAGTGTGCTAGTGAAACAATTTCCTTTTAAGAAAAGCATGTTTTAGCAGCCAACCGGCAATGAGGCATCATTATGCTTGTCTTTAGGTGAAATGGGCGGCAAACAAATTTAATAAACTATCACTAGTTTATTTTTTAAAATGTAGAATAAGCATGTTCACATATCTGTTGTAAAGGAAATGTATTATGTTTAGGATTTCTTGATGCTCTTCAATCCTAAAGAAGCTCCATACACTTATGCAATATCAGATGACTTCCTTCAATACTTACCTATCATTCATTTAGGCATTTCCCTACTCATCTTATTACCAAGGCAGCAAATAACTGAATCGACAAGTTTCTATTATCAAGTTATAGATCTGTTGTTGGAAGGCTACCAAACACAATATAATTCATCTTTGCTTCTATACTAATAAAACATGACATCGATTATAACATTGATATTATTGAAATTAAGTTAAGACTACAATTAGCTCCTTGTATCAAATACATGCATCATAAACAGACCACTTTAATTTCAAAGAATTGAATCAATCTTAGTTAAAGATAAAGGTTTCCCTGTCCACTTGTGTCGGGCACTAGGGTAGGGTGCTCATCTCCATTTCTTGGCTGAGGGAGCAACCGTTGTCTGAAGACATTTTTCGTAGTCACATGGCCACCATGCCTATATGCCAAAGGCGCCCAGAACCTGTAACCTTCCCATCAAAGTGGTGCCTATTTATCTACTTGCATTTGCATGCTTTCCAACTGCTAGGTGGGCAGAAGCCCTGTTGTGTGGCTCTCGGATCTCGAAGCCGAACTGTCAGCTTCAGCTAACAAGCTCGGCATCTTTAACTGCTAAGCCATCGTGTCCCGTTCTGGATAGATTTGTATTGTGATTGCAATAGTTGCAATTATTACAATCACAACACAAATCTATCCAGCAACTATTTTTAAACACCCCAATCTGATGCATCATTTGAACTGGGGTGGAAACATAATCACAAAACAGCCTCCAAGTTCCTGATTCTAATCCAGCGGTCCCCAACTTTTCCCCAAGAGATGGGACTTCAACTCCCAGGATTCTCATTCATGACCGGGCCAGTTAAAAGGAATTGTGGGGGTTGAAGTCCACACACCTGGAAGTGCCCCAGGAGGAGGAGGAAAACATTGCTCTAATCTCACCTGAATGGATACCACTGTAAGGGAAAAGCTTCAGATCCACATGATTAGACTAACTCCTTTAATCCCCTCTGAATTCAGTCTCCCAAAAGATCATTTTGATGGACTCTTGAAAACTTAGACAGATTCATGTTTCCCCCCACCCCCAAATGCCATTACTCTGCTTAACAACTAAGTCCCATAACACTGTCAAATAATTTACTAAGGCTGAATTACTATTATTCTTCTCTTCCTTACTAGTATCTATCTCTTCCCACTTATTACTATAACCATGTTGCTTGTAGCTTTCAATTTATATTGTTTTTATTTGTACGATTTGATAGCTTATTAGTAACCTTGACTATCACTAAGTGTTGTTGTATCTTTTTATTCTTGATGAATGTATTTTATTCTCCTTATGTATACTGAGAGCATATACACCTAAGACAACTTCCTTGTGTGTCCAATCACACTTGGCCAATAACTCAACTCAACTCAACTCAACAACTCAACTCGTCTCGTCTCATCTCATCTAATCTGTAGGATACCACTATAAGGGAAAAGCTTCAGATCCACATGATTAGACTAACTCCTTTAATCCCCTCTGAATTAATCCAGTCTCCAAAAAGATCACTTTGATGGACTCTTGAAAACTTAAAAGACAGATTCATGTAGTTTCCTAGGCAGGAGAACATCGATAGTCTGCCAATATCACCTTTAAATCCCCAGTCTATTCTCCAGCCCTGGGATTTCCTGGTGGTCTCCCATCCCAGCATTGACCAGCCTCAATTTTTTTTCAAGCTCAACTGGAGATTGACCCCCCACCCGCAGACACGTCCTGTAAGGCACATCAATATTGTTATTCTGGATTGTACGTTGAGACTGAGAAAGAGCTTCCTCCCTCGCTCAAAGCCCTTCTCCTTTTGCAAGAAGGGGATTTGTGGGGGGGGGGGATAGGGCTGCTGGTCTACCTTACAGGGCTGTCGTGTCAATAGATTCTGCCTACCTAGGATTGCTTGAAAGCTCCGTAACACGTTTAAAAAAAATCCCCATCACAACATTTGTATTATAATTAAACCTACCTGCTGTAATGACTGACTTAAATGGAGCAGGTTCCGGCTTCTGAAGCACATACGAAGATCCAACCATGTAGCTCGACCCAAGGCTCGCAGTTACCACCGCACGGCTAGGCCCGCCCCGCCATTATTCCTCCCGCAGGCCAGCATCCACCGCACACGAAACCATAGAGAAACAACTCTAGGTAGAGTTTCTATAATAAAGAAAGAGGCTAGAGTGGCTCAAACGCTTAAGCTTCCGGTAAAATGTGATCAGGATTGGTCGGTTGGCTTCCCCGGGGGGCGGGGGAGGAAGGGGGCGGGATAAAACTGCGACGCTCTTAGCCGGATCTTTCTCGACCGCATTGCAAAGAGAAAAGGTACCGTAGTTCAGTTTTAGACCGGAAGTGAGAGCAAAGAGTTAAAGATAGAGCAAACCCCAGCATACTACTTCTGGTTTAAACTTCATGGGGAAAACAAGCACATGAACGAGTCTCGTCCCACATCGAAAGAGTATCGATTCCAAAATTCAGGAAGGTGCAATAATGCCTACTTCTTCCGACTGGCGGAGCATTTTTCCGTTTATTTTCCTTTAATCTCCTACTCTGGGGGGGGGGGAAGGGTCTATTGGAAACCGGAAGTGTAAAGAGTGCAAATCATTCTTATCTCTTAAAAGACTTTCTCTTAAAATAACAGGGGCGCTTGATTGAGTTTGAACTAAAAGGGGAGGAGCAAATCATGGAACGGGGCGGGGCCTGGGGAACCTGGTGGGTCTTTGTGCCTCCGTTATTCGTAATTATAGAGATGATCTTGTTGCGATTCCTATTTACAGAGTTTATTAAATGGGATATGAATTATGAATAGGTAGTTCTTATGCATGTGGAGGGCTCTATAGAGAGGAATGAATTGAAAAGCTTAAGTTGGTTCTTGGATGAGAAACCAAAAGAACAACAGAGTTGAAAAATTTTAGACTGTGCAGAAATGAATAGATTAACTTTGATGATTAAGGATAAGGAAGAGTCAGAATATTTTAAGATATGAAATCATTTTTACAGCTGGTTGGAAAAGAGATATAAATGACTAATATTGTAACTATGTATAAATGATGATTATAACACCCTTTTAGTAATGAATTGTTAGAATGGTTTGTATGAAGATGAAGGTAGAAGAAACTTATGGAAGATGGAGAAGAAGCTTAGAAGATAGCACCGAGATGTCACAGGGAAGGGAGGATTGATGTATTAAATGTTTGTTTGTCTTAAAAAATGAAAAAAATTATACAAAAAAAAAAAAGAACAACAGAGTTGGAAGGGACCTTTGAGGTCTTCTAGTCCAACTCCCTGCTCAAGCATTTTAGACAAATGACTGTAAAGAAAAGCCTAGATGTATCCATTCGGAGAAAAATCACCAAAAGATAAATTTTATTTTTGTTGTTAGTTGCGAAGTCGTGTCCGATGCATCGCAATCCCATGGACAACGTTCCTCCAGGCCTTCCTGTCCTCTACTATCCTCTGAAGTCCATTTAAGTTCACACCTACTGCTTCAGTGACTCCATCCAACCACCTCGTTCTCTGTTGTCCCTTTCTTCTTTTGTCCTCAATCTGTCCTAGCATTAGGCTCTTCTCCAGTGAGTCCTTCCTTCTCATTAGGTGGCCAAAGTATTTGAGTTTCATCTTCAGGATCTGGCCTTCTAAAGAGCAGTCAGGGTTGATCTCCTCTAGTACTGACCAGTTGGATCGCCTTGCAGTCCAAGGGACTCGCAGGAGTCTTCTCCACACCATAGTTCAAAGGCCTCAATTTTTTGACGCTCAAATTTTATTTTAGGATGGGATGATTAAATTTACAGTGTCTTAAATTTCCAGAAGTCATTGTCCCAGCCTGCCTTGGTCTGTTCTCACTTGGAATATGTGCCCAGTTCTGGGCACCATAGTTCAAAAATGGCACAGTTCAAAATGGGTTTGGAAACCAAGTCCTCTGAGGAACTGGATAGAGGAAAAGATTGAGGGAGAGGTGATAGCAGTCTTCAGCTATTTAAAGGGCTGTGAAATGAAAAAAGGGGTTCTCTGGGTCTCTGTTGCCCCAAAGCAGAGGTGGGTTTCAGCAGATTCTGACCAGTTCTGGAGAACCGGTAGCGGAAATTTTGAGTAGTTCGGAGAACTGGTAAATACCACCTCTGACAGGCCCCGCCCCCATCTATTCTCTGCCTCCTGAGTCCAAGCTGATGGGAGGAAATGGGGATTTTGCAGTAACCTTCCCCTGGAGTGGGGAGGGAATGGAGATTTTACAGTATTCTTCCCCTGCCATGCCCACCAAGCCATGCCATGCCACGCCCACAGAACCAGTAGTAAAAAAAATTTAAATCCCACCACTGCCCCAAAGGACAGGAGCAGAAGTAGTGGGGTTGAATTTAGGGAGAAGTTAATTCAGGTTCCTGTTCAATGGAGATCTTTCAACCGAGGCTGGAGAGCCACCTGTTCAAAATGCTTTAGCACATCTTGAAATAAGCATGGGATCAAACTTGATGGCCTTTAAACTATTGCTATGCTTGTCACAGAAACAGAACCAATTAAAAACAGTTATGATAAAATGGATAATTGCAGGTATTTCAATTAGGCACAATCCCAGAAAACCTAAACAAACATACAACAATTTATTAAGATATGTATTAACCACAGAATAAACACAACATTTCAAAAGAGATACCTTGGCCACAATATCAAATTTAGAAAATAAAATTATCCACAAAAAAGCCTACGTTTATTTTATTTATTTTTTATTTTATTAGTTCAATTTATATGCTGCCTTTCTCTGGAGACTCAGGGTAGCTGAGTAAGAAGGGGGCTATATCACATTTTGTTAAGCCATAATTTATTTAGCAATGGTTTATGAAGTATAAATGCAATTGGTTCGATTCATAGAATGTATTAGCTCAAAACCAAGTAAAACGATGCTTGCTTAGTGTAATCTATCAATTCAATCATTTAGAATAGTTGTTTCTAAAAATAAATTTGTTATATGATTGGGGATATGTGTTAAAGTTTATGGATGATGGGTTTTTTTCTTTTTATATCTGGTGCTTATATACATTTTTGGAAGCAAACTTGTGAAGACATTTTTCCTTACCATATTTATCCTAATGTCTGAAGCAGGAAGATATTTAAGAGATCCCATTTGGGATTTCACTCAAACTAATATCTCTATGAAATGGATTTTCTAATGCCACCTCCTTTTTGAAATGAATGTTAATAGCCTGATTTGTTAGTATGTAACTTGAATTTTGCTTCTATGGTATTCTACAACTAATTAAAAATAAAACTTTTCATTATTAAATATGTTTTATCATAATATTGTTTTCTGGAATTAAGCCACTAGAGGTCCCTAGAGAATTTCAGGCTAATGTAATATATACATTACATACATCTTGATTTTATATATTTTTCTCTCACACTTTTTAAATATAAAAAGCAGGGGTGAAATCCAACAGATTCTGACAGGGTCTGGAGAACCGGTAGCAGAAATTTTGAGTAGTTTGGAGAACCAACAAATACCTCTGTCTGGCCCCAGAGGGGGGTGGGAATGGAGATTTTGCAATATCCTTCCCTCAGGAGCGGGGAGGGAATGGGGATTTTGCAATATCCTTCCCCCAGGAGTGAGGAGAGAATGCCGATTTTGCAGTATCCTTTCCCTGGAGTAGGGTGGGAATGGAGATTTTGCAATATCCTTCCCCTGGAGTGGGGTGGGAATGGGGATTTTGCAATATCCTTCCCCCAGGAATGAGGAGGGAATGGGGAATTTGCAGTATCCTTCCCCTGGAGTGGGGTGGGAATGGAGATTTTGCAGTATCCTTCCTATGCCACATCACCAAGCCACACCATGCCCACCAAGTCATGTCCACAGAACCGGTAGTTTAAAAAAAATTGGATTTCACCACTGATAAAACTAATAAAAAATAAAAAAACTAATAAAAACTAATAAAAACTAAAATATAAAAAGGGAAAGGGAAAAAAACCCAATGTTTCAAAACAGTCCTGTTGCTCACATGGAAACTATGCAGATTCCCATTGACTCTCCCTCAGTGTTGACAAAACACACCATTTCCCAAGACTTATCCTTCACATCTTATGTGGTTCGTTGCCAGTGAATTTCATTATTCCACAGCATTAATCCAAGGTAAGAACCTGAGCATTGCAGATGCAATTAAGCTATGTATTTATTGTTCTCAGTTAAAAGCAGCAGCTGGATTTTATAAAAGAAAACAACAACAGCAATCTATATCAGGGGTCTCCAACCTTGGCAACTTTAAACCTAGAGGACTTCAACTCCCAGAATTCCCCAGCCAGGGAGTTGGTCCTCCAGGTTTATAGTTGCCAAGGTTGGAGACCCCTGATCTATATAGTACTACAAAATTTGTAACAATACAAATACTATAAGAAGAACTCCACTGAAGCAATAAACTAGTGAGTCCAGCACTGTGTTTCCAAAAAATGTCTAAGGAGATTTCATAGACAACAAACAGCACTGCAGTTTCCTTCTGTTATCTGGCCCTAACATTTGCCATATTGTGAAATCCGAGGTGTTATTTTTCAATTAATAGACCATAAAACAGAAGGGGCTCAACGGCTTGGCTTATCTTGTTTTTGGAGGCTTCCGTTAAAAGTCCCAGAACTGCAATACTTTTGCTTTTTTGAGTTTTTAAATGTGATGGAAACATACACACACAAAGGGTTATTTCCCATGTCTTTTGAGAGTTCTCAATTAATTATTTCTCATTTCTGCTCTGCTAATTTATAGCATAGCCCAACCGTGGCTGTAATTTATTTAGTATTTATTCATTCATTCATTCATTCATTCATTCATTCATTCATTCATTGTGTGGCCACGGCTGTAATTTATTATTTATTTATTCATTCATTCAATTTGTGTGGCCGCCCCTCTCAACAAGTGACAACAAGTGACTCAGGGCTGCTGACAAAATTAAAAAGAAAAAAAATGAAAACAAATACAGTAATTATAAAACATAGCACCTGAGAATATACTAATGATAGATCACTAAAGAAGACAACTTTTATTTTGCCATCACAACATGGAGGCTGGGTGGACAGTACAAACTGCCGATGGGGAAAATTTAACATTCTGAAGATAGAAATTTAATTTCTGCTTTTATCATCTTTAGCGAATTTTGGAGTTCATGCCTTCTGTGCCATCCACGTAGATCCCTGGGCAAGAGATATGTAAAAAAATCAAATAAGTGTTTTTACTCCTATTATTTTATGCTCCTGTGAAGGAAGAAAATTTAGGGAAAAAGGAATGGTTTAATAAAGGAGCCCTATCTAGAATTTGGAGAACAGCTGTCTTGAATTATAGGTCCATCTTCCACAGATCTTCTTCCCAGATACCGGCTAGAGAAGGCTACTATAGATTATATATACTATAGATTATATACTATTGATTATATTTACATATGAAGAATGGTTGCAGGAACTGGGTATGTCTAGTTTAAGGAAAAGAAGGATCAGGGGTGATCTGATAGCAGTGTTTCAATATCTCAAGGGCTGCCACAAAGAAGAGGGAGTCAAGCTATTCTCCAAAGCACCTGAGGATAGGACAAGACACAATGGGTGGAAACTAATGAAGGAGAGAAGCAACTTAGAACTAAGGAGAAGTTTCCTGACAGTTAGAACAATTAATCAGTGGAACAACTTGCCTCCAGAAGTTGTAAATGCTCCAACACTGGAAATTTTTAAGATGTTGGATAACCATTTGTCTGAAGTAGTGTAGGGTTTCCTGCCTAAGCAGGGGGTTGGACTAGAAGACCTCCCAGGTCCCTTCCAACTCTGTTATTCTATTCTATATAGGTTATATGGGCTTACAATTATGTGTCAAGCGTGGGAAATCAGGAAATCCAGGTTGTCCAAATATATATAAGGGTTTATTGCAAGCTTAAACTCTCTACAAGAATCTGAACTACTAGCAGTCAAAGCAAATTGGCGGTAGATAAGAATCAATGGAATTCAAGGTGGGTGGGACTTAGATATCTTGTGGGCGAGAAGGGATTCAAGACTGATGATGCATTTGACCCCTCCCTCAGGTTTAGCCTGGTAATCTCCTACAGTATGTTCTCACTTCAAATCTATCCATTGTAATAAGCTAGTGGAGCATAAAATTTTGGGTATTGGGTTGACTTCAAGTCTTTCAGCTGTGGAAGTTCTCTAGATGGTTCTGAGCCAGTTATTCTCCACCCAGCCTGCCCCTTGAGGTTCTTACAGGAAGAAAAAAATGCAGAAGGCATGCAATGTATACATTCGGTATTCAGCTCCTGAAGAAAGGGTGCTCAAAGAAAGATTAAGAAATAAACGAGGGCTTGTTGAACTGTGGATTACTGAATTAAAAGCAGTTGGCTTTGCTTTAAGTGAAACTAGACAGACTGTGCTGGGTTAATAAAAATGGTTGCTACCTAATGTTGATTTTCTTTTTATAGTCTAGGACAGTGATGGCTAACCTTTTTACCGTTGGGTGCCAAAAGTGAGGGGAGCCGGGGGGGTTGCGCATGCGCGTGCCCACACCCATAATTCAATGCGCCCCACTCCCCCGTGCATGCGTGCACAGCTCCCCCCACTCCCTCTGCTTTTGGCACACAATGGCACAGTGGGGCCGGTAGGCCAGTTTTTCACCCTCCCCAGGCTCTAGAGCCTTTTTAGGAGCCTGGGGAGGACAAAAACAGCCTTCCCCATCCCCCGGAGGCCTTCCTGCTTCCCAACTTCCGGTGGGCCCAGAAGGTCCAAAAATCAGCTGGCCGGCATACACATGCATGCTGGAGATGAGCTAGGGCAACACTCGTGTGCCCACCGATATGGCTCCGTGTGCCACCTGTGGCAGTCGTGCCATAGGTTCGCCATCACGGGTCTAGGAACAAGCAGCTGTCTGGCTTTAGAACCCAAATTCTATGTTTCCTTCATTTTGAGTTCTCTATGAAATTCCACTCTCTCTACTTCTTCCTCAGGTATCATCCAACAGCCTTAAGTCATACTTATTATTATACTATACTATGCTATTCTATGCTATTCTATGCTATGCTATGCTATGCTATGCTATGCTATGCTATGCTATGCTATGCTATGCTATGCTATGCTATACTATACCTTTATTATTTTTACAAATATCTGAAGGCGCTGAACATATCCATATACCTTCCACCTCCTATTTTTCCCACAACAACAACAACAACAAACCTTTGAGGTGTGTTGGGTTGAGAGAAAGTGACTGGTCCAAGGACACTGGCTGGTTTGCATGACTAAAGTAGGACTAGAACTCACAATCACCTACTGTCAAGCCAGGTGTCTTAACCACTAGGCCTGACTGTCTGACTGATACACTATTTCTCTCTCTCTCTCCCTCTCCCTCCCTCTCCCTCTCCCTCTCTGCCTCTCCTCCCCCCCCCTACATTAGAAGAGCAGGACGAACATTTTCATGACTCAGTTTTTTATATACCTTTACCAATGTATTAGGTTGCTTAATCCATTTGATGAAAAGAAAAGCTGCTAATTGTTAATTGCCACTATGAATGTCATAAAATTATGGCATAGAATTCTCTGGTGCTTTCCTGTAGTTTCTCTTCTTAGCATAGTCCTTAAATAAATGCACCCACCCCAGAAAAACATGCAGCTATTCATACAGAAATAGTGAAGTAGAAGGTGCGGTCCTCATCCTGTTCTTTTTAATTTTTTCTGCCTCTTTACCAATTCTGGATGGAGTGGGCCAAAGTATTTCTGAAGAAGAGAAGCAACCCAACCTGTTCTGTTTCAGCCACTTGAATCCTGCTTGTTTAAGATATTTCTCTTTATTGACATTTCCAGAAGCAAGGGTAGAAATGATACAGACATTGCGAGCTCAGTCATGCTTTAGGTGAAACTAAGGAGATATTCCTGTTTCATTTTAGCAACAACCAAAGAGAAGATTGTCAAAACATGAAATCTACCTTGGTTGAATCAAAATATGTTTTCACTGCCATTGCTATATAATTGTGCTTTTATTTCATAGCTTCAGAGAGCTATGTCCTAATGTTTCCTCTATTTGTATCTATTTTATGTATCCAATCCATGTTTATACTTATTACCTAATACGTTCTTGACAAATAAATAAATAAATAAATTGCAACGAGTCCTTCTTTAGTGATCACAATTGGGAGCAACTGTTAGGTTGTAAAGCAAAGTGGTCACTAAATGAAATTGCAGCTGTGCATATGACCTTACTTCAGCGTTACTCTTTGCTTCACAGACACGCGAAGGTTGTAAAAGTGAGGATTGGTTGTAAAGTTAGTTTTTCATCACCAGGGTAATTGCGAACAGTTGCTAAAAGGGACAGTTGCTAAACAGTTTATTTTGCAGTATCCTTCCCCTGCCATGCCCACCAAGCCACTCCCACCAAGCCACATCCACAGAACCGGTAGTAAAAAAATTTGAAACCCACCACTGTATTCCAGACTCCATTTTCCATGCAGGATCCTTTAGTAACCCTTTAAAAAACTCCTGCAGGTTTTATTAGCCTGATCTTGGACACATTTCCAGGACCTTTTGATACCCTTGTCCTTGACTGAACCTTATTGTCTGTCCATGATGCTTTCTATCATCAGGTCAGTGGTGGGATTCAACTGGTACGGGCCGGTTCGGGCGAACCTGTAGTTAAATTGTTGACTGGCCCTGCCCTTTCCCACCCCACCCCTTCCAGGAATCCCCATGTGCCCCATTTTGGCTCCCAGGTAAGCGCAGGGAGGCCTGCTAGGCCCAAAATTGCGGTGCCCCCCCCCCGCAGCCCGTTTTCGCTCCCAGGAGGCTTCAGGGAGGCCTACTAGGCCCAAAATGGGGCACAGGAGGGGAGCGAGCCCCCCCCCGGCAGCCCATTTTTGCTCCCAGGCGGGTGCAGGAGGTCGAGTGCTGCCTGTCACACTGGCAGGCCACGCTCACCAAGCCTTTGTAGTACAGGGGTTTAAGGCACCCTATTATTAAGCTTATTAAGACCAGCTGCCAGCAATTACTGCAGGGTTCGAATCTCGCCAAGGCTCAAGGTTGACTCAGCCTTCCATCCTTTCTAAGGTAGGTGAAATGGGGACCCAGTTTGTGGGGGCAATAAGCTGACTTTGTATAAATATACAAAAGGATGAAGGCTATTGCTGAGCACATTGTAAGCCGCCCTGAGTCTTCGGAGAAGGGCGGCATATAATCAAATTAAAAAAAAAAAAAAAAGCCACGCCCACAGAACTGGTAGTAAAAAAAATTTGAATCCCACCACTGCACCAGGTGTATGACTGGCCAAAAAGGGAAGGGCAGCTGTTCAAGCTCTGTCCATTGCCTTTTTCCTGAAAAAAGCCCCAAATAACTTTTTCTATGTAGAACCACAAAACCAAACAAAAAAAAAAACACCCATGGTCAATATTGGTATAGCAGTCTTAAAAAAAAACAAAAAAACCATACAAACATTATATGAAATATCTTTCCTGTTTCAGTTCTTGTTCCTGTAACTTGTTCCTATAAGCTGTTCCTGCACCGTGGTCAGAACGCAGTATTGCAGGCAAACTCTGCCCACTGCCAGGAGTTCGAATCCTAACCGGCTCAAGGTTGACTCAACCTTTCATCCTTCCGAGGTGGGTAAAATGAGGACCCAGATTGTTGGGCGCAATACTGTAAACCACTTAGAGAGGGCTATAAAAGCACTGCGAAGCAGTATATAAGTCTAAGTGCTATTGCTATATTACCAGATGATGGAACTTGTTATTTAATTCTATAGCAATAATTACATAGAAACCACAGTCAACATTTTGTCTGGATGTTTTGAATCTTTTGGTGAAGTGTAGACTTCCTGATGTCTGCAGGTCCTTCTCATTAGTCCATCTCATTTTTTTTCTCCTTATTCCTCTGTCTGGAGATCCACTTGCTCACTGGAATTTATGCCATTTGATTTCCTCCTCCACACCTCGAATCTCATTATTTTTTCTTCTTTAATCTTCTAATCCTTCTGGTAATCCATAAATGTGCTGAAGTACAATCTAGCAGGATTTGCCTCAGAAGGACTCCCTGTTTCTTTCTTCTAGAAACTCTTGAGGCAAGGATCTATCTGCTTTGTTTTTCTTATTATTGCTCCATAAGAGTCTTAATGTTACTATTTAAATGAGGGAATTCTGACTGGTGCCCACATCCCATTCCTTTGTATCTTGTTTTAATCAGTATCTGCTTGTCAAGCCAATGTTGCCCCAATCCAAAGCATTGTCTATACTTGTGGGAAATACATCTACATTTCTCCAAGGTGTGGTTGGTATCAACTACTATTTTGCCAAATCAATGTCTATGGAAATTCCCAAGGTTGTCCCAAAGGTGCTTTTTCAAGAGGCAACCAGACTTTCTTAGTTTTCCTTGAAATCATTTCACTTCTCATCCAAGAATCTTCTTCAGTTCTTCAGTTCAGAAGCTTCTTGGATGAGAAGCAAAATGTCTTCAAAAAAAAAACAGAGAAACGCCAATTCCCTCTTGAAAAAGCTCCTTTGCCACGTTTTGCCAGATCCAAAGACATAAATAACTTATGAAATGTTATCTTAGATCAGGGGTCTCCAAACTTGGCAACCTTAAGACTTGTGGACTTCAACTCCCAGAATTCCCCAGCCAGCATGGCTGACTGAGGAATTCTAGGAGTTGAAGTCTACAAGATTTAAAATGGCCAGGTTTGGAGACTTCTGCCTTACCAATAGCAATAGCAATAGCACTTAGACTTATATACTACTTACAGCCTTCTCTAAATGGTTTACAGAGTCACCATATTGCCCCCAACAATCTGGGTCCTCATTTTACCCCCCCCCTCGGAAGGACAGAAGGCTGAGTCAACCTTGAGCCGGCCAGGATTTGAACTCCTGGCGGTGAGCAGAGTCCATCTGTAATCTGAGTCAACTTTGAGCCTGGTAAAATTCGAACTGCCAAATTGCAGGCAGCCGGCAGTCAGCTAAAGTAGCCTGCAGTTCTGCATTCTAAACACTGCGCCACCGGAGCTTAGAATACCTTTCCTTAAGCTGAAATCCTACACATGTATTTGGAATGCAACTGCTATCATTCCCAGCTTGGCCATTGCCTTTTTTGGTGACATGTTCAGGGGATTAGAGTGGAAGACCTCTACAGATGAAAGTAAAGATTTCCCCCTGTCCAGTCATGTCTGACTCTTGGTGTGGTGCCAGAGGTGGGTTTCACATACCTTTGCTACCAGTTTGCTTGTGCAGGTGCCACTTCTGCGCATGAGTAGAGCGTATTTGATGATGTCCGGGCGGGTGGGCGGAGCATCCCGCTGCTGCTGCTACCAGTTTGCCCAAACCGGGGTGAACCAGTAGCAACCCACCACTGGGTGGTGCTGTTAGGAAGACCTCTCATAGCAGGAAAAGCATAACAGTTTTATTTCACCAAGATCTCACAACAAGACTGCAGGGTGGGAAGAGATCAGATCAGGTCAAATTAAACAGATCAGGTATTCCATATTCTGGGATCCACTGCCAGGCAAACGTTGCTGGTTCAGAGTTGTGACTTGCATAATCCTTTTTGAAAAACCACTTGGGAGGGAGGCATTGCCGGCTGGAAAAAATGTTATCTCAGCAGATTCTTAACCTAACAGAAATATTTGGCAGTTTTAGGGCTCATGTGGTATATCTGCTCTGTCCTCCCCTCCACCCACTCCTCCACACTCCTTCCAAAATTCAGAGGCTGGCCCCATGCCCAGCCTCTATGCTGGCAAGCTGTGGCAGGTTAAACAAGAATTCCTACTGCTGACTGGTGCTGCTCAGTGTCTGCTTGATCTTGCAAAAGCCAGAGGAGAAAGGATGGGAATAACACACAAATTGTGAACAATGACATTGTGTCTCAGTACATCATGAGAACTTGGCAGTTGCACCTTCTGATACCAAAGCGACCCCTTTCATCTGGTGAAGAAGGACCAGCATTTTGAATGCAATGTTAGGTAAGGGGTGGCGGTGTCATCTCAGGAGGCGCTTGGAGTAGATTTTTAGAAATATATTGGGTCTATGAGAAGGGGCTTAAATGGAGTAGGGCTGACTTACTATAGACCTTTCCACATGGTAGGCTTAAACTGTTATATTCCCATGCGCTAATTATGGAAATGTGAAGCCAGTGAAAAATAATAATAATATAAGCACAAAGTACTGTTAATCTAGTTCTTAAAATATGGAACCGAATATCATTTTTCATCTGTGTGTGTATACACATATATACATATACATACACATCAGGAGTGAAATGCTCCCGGTTTGGACCGGATCGCCCGATCCGGTAGCGATAGCAGCGGGTGGTTCAGAGAACCGGTAGCAAAAATCCCTGTGTCTCCCCTCACCATGCCCAGCTGAGCCGCATGATCATCAGAGGCTTTTTTTTTTTACTTTTAGAAGCATTTTTTCTACAACCTCTTCCGAAGGAAAAAAGCTTTTAAAAGTAAAAAAAAAAAGCCTCTGATGATCACGCAGCTCAGCTGGGATCATCAGAGGCTTTTCAAAGCATTTTTTTCTGCACCCTCTTGGCAGAAGAGGTGGTAAAAAAAATGCTTTGAAAAGTCTCTGGCAACTCCCAGCTGAGTTGCTTGATTGGCAGAGAGGTATTTTTTAAAATGCCTCTCTGATGATCCCAGCTGAGTTGCCTGATTGGCAGAGGCTTTTCAAAGCATTAGAAAAAATGCTTTGAAAAGTTAAAAAAAAAAAAAGTTGGCCACACCCACCCAGTAACATTAACCCCACCACCACCAAGCCACACCCACAGAACCAGTAGTAACAGATTTTACATTTCACCCCTGATACACATACAGAGTTTGTGTGTGTATACACACACACATATATACATATATACACACATATATATACATATATGTATAGAAGAGGCGATAGACATCACAATCTCCGGAACGTTTAAAAGTTTAAAATTTTTTATTTTAAAACTTGTGCTAAGCTTTCGTCGGCCCCTACCGACTTCGTCAGAGTGTAAAATCCCCCCTATAACTATACCTGGAACTCGTATTTTTAGGACAATTCTTAATACATATATGTATATGTATATCTGTATCTGTATCTATCTATCTACCGTGTTTCCCCGAAAATAAGACCCTGTCGTATATTTTTTTTAAACCCTGAAATAAGCGCTTGGCCTTATTTTCGGGAAGGTCTTATTATATTGGGGCGTGGAGCAAGACAGGACTCCTCTTGCCGTCTTACCTGATTTCCAGCTCTGTCTCCCTAACTCTAATCAGAGGAAATGGCAGGGACCGGCTGCGTATGCGTTTAAATATTTTCATTGACGGCTTATTTTTGGGGGAGGACTTATTTTTGGGGGAGGACTTATTTTTGGGGGAGGGCTTATTTTTTGGGGAGGACTTATTATCAGGGGATGTCTTATTTTCAGGGAAACACGGCACACACACACACAGAGATATGTGTATATATGTATATATTACAAACTATTCTAAAAATATGAGTTCCAGGTATATTAATAAAGAAAGAAGCAGACATTCTGCGAGCTCCAGAACTTAAAATTTTAGAATAATTTTAAAAAATTTATTCTACTAAGCTTTTGTCAGCCATCTGCTGACAACACAGCTAATTACAAGTGGGAGACGGCTGGAAGGGCCTATTACGCGCGCCATGGCCAAATTGATTAATGGCATATAAAGGCAGAGATTTCTGTAATGGTAGTTTAATACTCTGACAATGTCAGCAGATGGCTGATGAAAGAATAATTTTTTAAAAATTATTTTAAAATTTTAAGTTCCGGAGCTCGCAGAATGTCTGCTTCTTTCTTTATATGTGTGTATATATATGTACATATATACACACATATTCTCTCTCTCTGTATGTGTGTGTGTGTATACAGACACACACACACACACACACCGTAGCATTATTAAATAAAGGTTTTTTTAAATGTAAAGCGAAAAGAATAGATTACTTATTTATTAGATTTTCATCCCGCTTTCTCAGCTCAACCATCAGCTGAAGATGGGGTGCGTGGGCCTGTCCTCTATTTTTCCCACCACAACCTTATGAAGTAGGTTGCCTGAGGGAGAGAGAGGCTCAAAGTCACCCAGCCACCTTTTGTGCCAAAGGGAAGATTAGAACTCAGAGTCTCCCAGTTTCTAGCAAAGCATCTCAGCTACTACATCAGACTAGCTCTCATTAGAATTTGCCAAGTTTTTGCCAGATCTAGTGCCTTTATTATGCTTATTTTTTTTTTACTGGACTGGACTGGAAACTAAAACATATGAAGAACGGTTACAGGAACTGGGTATGGCTAGTCTAGTGAAGAGAAGGACCAGGGGTGACATGATAACAGTGTTTCAATATTTGAGGGGCTGCCACAGAGAGGAGGGGGTCCAGCTGTTTTCCAAAGCATCCGAAGGCCAAACTAGGAGTAATGGATGGAAACTGAACAAGGAGAGATTCAACCTAGAAATGAGGAGAAACTTTCAGTGAGAAGAATCAACCAATGGAACAGAAGTTGCCTTCGGAAGTTGTGGGAGCTTCATCACTTGAGACTTTCAAGAAGAGATTGGACTGCCATTTGTCAGAAATGATGTAGGATCTCTTGTTTGAGCGGAGGGTTGGACTAGATGACCTATAAGGTCCCTTCCAACTCTGTTAATCTGTGGAATCTGTGGACTGAATTATTGTTACGTAAGTATGTTATATGTAAGAGTTTGGCAGGTGTCCATCTGATCTCCTTAGAAAGGCAGGCAATGATACATAGATGGAGATGAACATTACCAGTGCTATTTATGGCTGCAATGTGATGAGAATTCCCATTAAATGGGACTGTCCATCAGTAGATAGCTGACCAACATTCCTAAGTGATAGATTGTCAAAGGAACCGGAATCCCGTGGCACAAGAGATTTATCCCATGACATTTTCCCAAGTACCTTATATATATAATTATTTGTTAATAATCTGTACATCATGTGAGGTATTTCATATCTGGGCAGTAATTTGCTCAGATCTGCTTATGTATATCTGATGTTGCCTTCATCTCTTCCCAACCTGGGAGTTAACCAGGTCAACAGTCTTCTGACAACATCAAAGGCAGCCTCAAGATTTATACAATCTGCCAAGCTTTGCTTTTCCTCCTTTTGAAGGAAGTCTTTTGGGCTGCAGTGATTTAGAAGAGAGGCAATTTGAGACAGAATAATGTCAGCCTTTTGAGCTGACCAAGAAACAAGAGACAGCAGGGATTTCAGGAATGTTAATTTATTATTTTGAGATACATTAATGGAATCTTGAAAACCTGTTCAAAACCAATCATTGCCCTTTTTTGACCACAAATCAAGATGGAGCTAGTCAGAATCTCTTCTTTCTCAAGAGTTCTACTTTCCCAGGACTGAGGGACCATTTTCTCTTTCCCATCTCCTTTTCAAGGCCAGAGCTAAAGTCTTCTGCAACTAAGGATTAGGAATGGGGACAGCCAGTTTTAAACTACTATAGCTTTCTTCTATTTCAAGAAGCTCAACCTCCTAGCCTATCTTTCTAACTATGGCATGATATGGCATAGTAGATGTTTTTTTTTCTGCCATATTCTCATGATGTTGCCTTCACCACATGTCCAGTCCAGAGCTGTGTAGGAAGTTAGCACCCACCCCTCTCCTAGAAGAATGAAATATTCTAGGAAATATTAAAAAGGCAGAATATTATATTTTCCTGGATGAGAAATGGAGAAACATGTTTTTTTAGGCAGGAAGTAGACTCACTCTTAATATCCCGCACCCTCCTCAATAGCCCACAGCAGATGTCAGCCCTTAAGAGATAAAGAGATAGCTAGGTCTATTCATAAGCAAATGCCCTCACCCAAGATCCAAGAAAGAAAGGATTAGCCCTCTACCCATCTAGCAACAGAACTCGCCACATGGCACCTGGGGAGATTGGATCACCCAGCAAGGCTCAACCAAGCCTGGAACTCAAAAGACAACCTACAAAGTTAGCCCTGCATGGCCCCATGGGAGTCTGACAACCAATCAGAAAGAAGCTCAAATTCAAAGCCAAATGGAGGGTATAAATCTCTCTCTCTCACACCCAAGTGCTTTTTTGCCCAGGACCTCAAAACCATGTGGTCCTATCTACCATTAAACCATCTTTTCAATCAGCCACCATGTTTCCAGTGTCTTTCTTGCCACTTGGAACTGAACACAGATGGACATTTCTTCCAACAGCTGAGGCCGCCTAAAATCATAGATTGATTGATTGATTTAATTGGAATTTGTCAAACAAAAATGAGAACAAGAATAAAAGAATAAAAATACAATGAGAAGGACGATAGGTACGTTAGCGCACTTATGCACATCCCCTCTACGGACCACTTAAATATAAAGTAAGGTCCACGGAAGTCAATTTGTGACTGAAACTCTTAAAATTTGTAGCTGAGACAACTTGAATCAGGTAGGGCATTCCAGACTTTCATAACTCTATTACAGAAGTCATATTTTTTACAGTCAAGTTTAGAACGATTCAAGTTTGTGCTTCCAGTTTTCAAAGTTGTGTTTTTCTTTTGCTCTTGATACAGTTTTTGCCAATGGGCACAATCTGGCTTGCTTCCTTTGATTTTGTGATCCATAATATGGTGAGAGAGTTGTGATAAGCTCAGCTCCTCTTGGTTACTTTAGGTGGCTTGTGATCTGTTCCTTCAGGTGCTGGGCATAGCCTCCATGGCATTTTGGGATAGATTGGAAGACGAACAGGTAGCTCCCTTCCATCCCATTCCACATTAAGGAGAATGATTGCTAACCATTTTTCTCACTGGTAAGTGATACTCTCTCAAAGTAAGCATGTATAAAACATACATCATGTGAGAAATACCAATAACAAAACAGCTCATCATTTTGGAAAAAAAGTGGAGTATGTGGACAGAAGAAATTGGAAAGGCTTCCTCTTCCTCTTCCTCCTCCTCCACTACTACTACTTCTTCTTCTTCTTCTTCTTCTTCTTCTTCTTCTTCTTCTTCTTCTTCTTCTTCTTCTTCTTCTTCTTCTTCTTCTTCTTCTTCTTCTTCTTCTTCTTCTTCTTCTTCTTCTTCTTCTTCTTCTTCTCCTCCTCCTCCTCCTCCTCCTCCTCCTCCTCCTCCTCCTCCTCCTCCTCCTCCTTCTCCTTCTTCTTCCAAATAAATTTTGAATATTCACCTTTAGTATAAGATATTAGAATTCCAGGATTTCAGAACTGATTTTGGAATAATTAGCTTCTCAAAGAAAATATATATATATATATATTGACTCTTTTGGCAATTGTAAATCATATAACAAAGATAAGTTAATTTATGACTTTAGAAACTGGACACTAGAGGAGTCTAAAGAGTCTAAGCAAAACAAAAAAATGCAAGCCTGATTCTTGAAGTTGGTTATTACTGGAACAAAATATTATAACATCAAAAACATTAAAGGAGATCTTTGAAGGATGGAGCCAGAAAGTACTGACTGCAATGGCAATGCAACGTTTCCATAATTAGTTCATGTCAGTAACAATGTCAAAAAAAATGTTAAAGAAGGAAAGACAGATGTGGAACAAATTTAGCAAGACAGAGAATATACTGAAAGTGGAACTATAAATGACAGGTCAATTCTTATTGGATGTACAAAAGAAGCTTATCCAGCCCTTGAAGTTTGTGCAATAGAATAAAGAAAATCAAATCCTATGATGATATTTGATTGAATTAAAGATTAAGGCTGCTAGAAGTACAAGGAAGGAATATAAAGTTGATTTATTTGATCAAGGTTAAAATAAAGTTCTCTCATTTTGCCCTTCCCCCAAAAAAAGTTCTGGCAACCTTTTAGGCACTTTTTGCTGATACCAGATTTAAAAATTGAGGTTTATGGCTAATAGATAAGGGACATAATATGGGGTGAAGGGATGTAAATTTATAGGAGGTAAAAAGTGATTAAATTATCTATATTTATTGTGGCAAAGGTTGGAGGTCACCTCTTTATGTTTTTCTTTTTTTTTTCATTCTATTCTTTTCTTTTCCTTCTTTAATTTTTTCCCCCTCCACATTTTATTATCTTTTTATTCTCTCCAGGTTGAGTTTATATTAGTTTTTATTACTAATAAATGTATTAATAAAAAAATATTGTTTTTTAAGAATAAAAGGCTAGAAATTCTTTACAGACCTGAAAATGAATGCAAGTAAATGAATGGTTTTAGGATTTATTTATTTAAAAGGTTGGTTGTGGGAAGAAAGGAACGCTGATATGTAATCTGGGAGGGTGGAAATGGTAACTACTGTGTTTGTAACTATGCAAAGAAGATCGGAAGTAGCTTCTTTAGATATCTTTCTTATTCTGTCATTTTTCCTGTTGTTAACCTTTTTTTAATTCCTTCATCTATCTATCTATCTATCTATCTATCTATCTATCTATCTATCTATCCTTCCTTTCTTTCTCTCTTTCTCTCTCTTTCCTTTTTCTTTCTCTTTCTTTTCTTTCTCTTTTTCTCTTTCTCTTCTTTCTTTCTTCTATTTTTCCTTTGATGTTTCAATATTTTTAAAATGTTATGTAAAATTTTCTTCAAAAAAAATTATATTTAAAAAAAGAGTTACCAGATTTCTTAGCTCTCCAAGGCCTCTTCAGATACCGTCTCAAAAGGCTCCCCAAATCTCTGAGTTGACTATTTTCAGCAATAAAACTGTTTCTGAGTGTTTATGTGAGAAAGAACGATGGCAATTCAATTTACCACATGCATTACAAGTACTGTAATTCTCACTTACCAACTGCAATTAGGACTGGTAACTCCACCACTAATTGGTCATAAAGTGAAACATCTTGTGACTGCACCCGAATTCAGTTCTGGCTGCGGTCGTTAACTGCCGCTAACCCACAGTCATTAAGCAAGATGTCACATGACCGCAACTTGCGACTTCCTGATGGCTTCCCCATAGTTTTTCTTGTCAGAAACTGGAAGTCGAAAGTTGCCAATGGCGATCATGTGACTGCAAGGAGGCTGCGATAGCCACAATTTTGAGGATTGGTCACAAAGCTGCTTTTTCAGCACCATTGTACCTTTGAACCATGACTGAATGAGAAGCTGGCAAGCAAGGACTCTCTGTATGTGATTGTAACTTATGGTTCAGGTTGTATGAAAGAAGGGCTTTGATAGAAGTCATATCAAAAAATAAACTGTAATATTTCAGAGAGGGAAAGAAACAAGTGTAGGAAGTTAGCACCCACCCCCCTCCTAGAAGAATGAAATATTCTGGGAAATATTAAAAAGGCAGAATATTATATTTCCCTGGATGAGAAAAGGAGAAACATATTTTTAAATACAAAGCAGCATCCTGCAGCTCCCTGCTCCCCTTCAGCTCCGGGGTGATGGGATTAAGACATGGCCCTCAGGATATAATAGGATTAGCCCTCTACCCATCTCACCTCAGGGTACCTGGGAAGATTACATCACCCAGCAAGGCTCAACCAAGCCTGGGACACAGACAGCCTACAAAGTTAGCTAAGACCCCCTCCCCTTGGGAATCTGACAACCAATCAGAATACAAGCTCAAATTCAAAACCGAACAGAGGGTATAAATCTCTCTCTCTCAACCATGTGCTTTTTGCCCAGGACTTCAAACCATGTGGTCCTGTCCACCATTAAAAACCATCTTTCCAATCAGCCACCATGTTTCCAGTGTCTTTCTCCCCACTTGGAACTGAACCCAGATGGACATTTCTTCCAACACAAGCTTGCGCTGTTCTATCTTTCGGCAGTTTTGCAACAACAAAAAATCTCCTATACCGCCTAGCCAAGATAACTTGAATTATGGAAATTAAAATCCAACTCATTAGGAGAAGATCAAGTGAAGAAGTCCACTGAACTACATTCCTGCCTGAGAGGATTTTTGGAGCAAGATACTGCTCTTGTTTACACACCAGTGATTGCAAATTGCATTCCTTTTGTCTGTGGTAACTTGAGCTGCTTTGTTTTAAAAGCCAAAAGAACTTTCTCCTCTATGATAAGGATTCTGTAGGAAGCAAGATTGTTCAATGCACAAAAATGAAAAAGCCCACAATGGAGGAATGGCTGGTGAAGGTGACAGACTTTGCAAGGATGGCAAGATTGACTGGCTTGATCAGGGAAAAGAAAACAACTACATTTGTCAGAGACTGGAAACCTTTTATGGACTTTTTGCTGAAAAATGGGGGGGAAATGAACTTTATGGATTTGAATATTGAAAAGGATAGAATATAGAAAGAAGAGAGCCATGATATAACTATATAGAGAGAAAAAAATGAAGTAGAAATGCATTTATAACTGCTGTAAAGAAGATTGGAAGCCATTCCTTTATCTTATTATTATTTATTTATTAAATTTTTATACTGCCCTTCTCCCGAAGGACTCAGGGCGGTGAACAGCCAAGATTAAAATACATACAATATAAAAATTAAAATAATTTAAAACATATCTGTATATAGTTGTATATAAACAAACTTTGTATATAAATATTTTTTTCTTAAAATTTGTATTGTTTTTACTCTCTAAAAGTCCCTTTAATAAAAGATAATTGGAAAAGAAGCAATGCCCAAACATTCAAAATGCTTATCAGCTTACAGAATTGGAAAGGACTTTGTAGGCCTTAAAATCCACACCCTGTTCATTGTAAGAATTTAGTTTGAAGCATGCCAGGTACCTGAGTTCTAAATAACTCAGCTGGCACAATCTCATTCTAATATCCACTGAGATTCCTTAGCATAGTAGTTAAAATCTGGGACTAGGATCTAAAGATCCAGATTGAAGTTCCATATTCTGGCTTGAAAGTTCACTGGTGATTCTGGACAACTTATTTTCTGTTAGCCAAAGTTACTTCACGGGATGGTATTTGTGGGGGAAATGTATGTTTTGCCTTGAGTGACTGAGTGGGTGAATAAGGAAGGAAGGAAGGAAGGAAGGAAGGAAGGAAGGAAGGAAGGAAGGAAGGAAGGAAGGAAGGAAGGAGGCAGTGAAATATCAGCAGACCTGAGGAACTTCCAAGATTAGCAAAAGTTCCAAATGTCCTTAGAAAAGAAACAAAAACAAACATTAGGACAATGGGTGGCTAAAATATCTTCCATAACAAGGATTAAACTGGGCAATGTTGATATAAAATGTGATGGGTTTCCTGGCTGAAAGACTGAAGATTGAAAACCTTTTATCGTATGTCTTTATTTACCTTTTCTACAGCCTAAAGCAGATATTATCATTGGGTTTTCAGGCTTTGGGAGATTACTACCAAAGTATTGATCAGGTTCCACAAATATGAAGTTATCCATCAAGTTCGAACAAATCCACACGAGTAAAGCAAGCTGACTGATAAGTCTCAAAGGTCAAGAAGTTCATTGCTCTCTCCTGCTGCGTGAGTGTGGGTGAGAGGCACAATTAGATGTCTCCATCACACCCCAGTATGCTAATTTCTAGGGAGCTGACCAGAAGATTTGAACATGATCGCTGTTGCTAGCCCAGCCCTTCCTCAATGATCCAGCTATTTCATTGCTTTAGGAACTATTATAAAGGTTCTTTTTAAAGAGTCAACTCTTAAACTTTGTTTTTCCTTTAAGATGTTTTGCTTCTCATCCAAGAAGCTTTTTTCTTTCTTTTCTTTCTTTCTTTCTTTCTTTCTTTCTTTCTTTCTTTCTTTCTTTCTTTCTTTCTTTCTTTCTTTTCTCTTCCTTCCTTTTTCTCCTTTCTTTCTTTTCTTCCTTCCTTCCTTCTTTTTTTTCTTTTTTCTTTTTTCTTTTATTCTCTTTTTTCTTTTCTTTTCTTCTAAATGTCTATGATTCTTAATCACCCAGGTCATGGTTGTCCCAAAGGTGCTTTTTCAAGAGGCAACTAGACTCTCTTTGTTTTTCCTTGAAGACATTTTGCTTCACATCCAAGAAGCTTCTTCAGTTCTGACTGAAGAAGTTTCTTGGATGAGAAGCAAAACATTCGTTTAGTGACCGTTCAAAGTTACAACAGTAATCCAGAAATACTTTTACCATGTTTGCTAAATATTTATAACTGATCTGTTTTAGACAATCGCCATATTTCATAATTCTCATGAACGCTCCATTTCTCCAGCAAAGGAGAAAGAAAGAAATGAGTCATGATACATCATATTTTGAATTTCTACCTGCCACAAAATTTTTACAAGCTCCAGGGCTTTATCAGGTGGAATGATAAAGGTCGAAGCTGAATTAATCTCAGACTTAATTTCTCACATTTATTCTTAATAATGACGTGGCACTGGCTGCACAGAAGTGATGTGTGATGGGATTAGTAAGTGATGTAGGTGCGTAATCAAAATTACAGACTCTTTTTGTGATGGAATGTAGTAAGGAGATAGATTCCCATGATGGAATATTCCAGAGGCGGAATGGGACAACTCGCCATGGCCAACTTGTCATAGGAAAACTTGCCATCGCCATCTTGCCACAGTTTAATTCATTCACTATGGCCAACTCACCCCGGACAACTCACCAGAGGGCAATTCAACAATTCAATTTAATTATTTAGAATAATTAAAACACTCACATTTCATTTTGTCCCTCCTTTGGCATCCTTTCTTTAATGATTCTGTTCTATTCCACCATTTCTTCGATATTAGGGTAACTCTTGTCCTGCGACAAGTTGTCCCATGGTGAGTTAGCTGTGGCTAATTTGCCATAGTGAATTGGCCATGTTGAGTTGGCCATGTTGAGTTGGCGAGTTGGCCATGTTGAGTTAGCTGCGGTGAGTGAGGTATAAGAGGCAACTAGCCAGGGTATTATGTGTGATAGGAAGAAGGTGAAGACATCCCCTTCCTAACAGTTCTCAGAGTATATTGTAAATACAAATAGTAAAGTACTCAGTCTAATAAGATTTTGCTCATAGGTAACAGAATAACAGAGTTGGAAGGGACCTTGGAGGTCTTCTAGTCCAATCCCCTGCTCAAGCAGAAGCCAATTTTAGGTAAAAAGCTTAGCTTGGAAAAATCATCATGTGTTATTTCTGGGTTTGGTCCTGACACTCTTTGACATGGAGGATTAGCAAGATAGACATGGTGTCAGCATTGCCAACCTGCTATCCCGGGGGTGTCAAATTCATGGCCTGTGGGCTGAATTTGTCATGTGCTGGCCACACCCACCCTGGTTTAGCGAAGGGGGGAAAAGTCACGATACGTCACGTGATGACGATGTGACGATGCGAGTTTGACACCCCTGTGCTACGTCATGCATTGCTTGCTGTCAGGCTGCCATACTCAATGGCGGGGGGAGGGAGCATGAGAGGAATTGAAACTACACATCGAGCCATCCTCTGAGAGCCGCTAGCCGTTCCAAGGTCACGCGCAGAACCATCCAGACCCCCAAATGACAGGGACTGTTGCTCAAGCAATTTGTTAGCACCTAACTGGACACTCGTTGATAACTGGGGGAGGGAAGGTGGGAAGAAGAGAAAAGTTAACCATATGCTTTGGGCGCGAAAATCTCAGATCCAGCTTTGCTTCTTCTGTAACCCCTTGGCTTTGGTAAAATGTACTTTTGTTAACAATGAATCCAAAAGTCTTTCTTTTCTAACTGACCAAGTTGGGACGGTTGACACATGGCCTTTTTGGCAGTGGTGACACTGCTGATGAAGATTATCAGTGAGGCATTGCCCTCATGCACGTTTCTTACTCGGTGGCGGGAACACAAAATGACGAAATAAGAGGGAAGCTGCCGATAAGGATCAAGGAATCACTCACAAGGTCAAACACAACAGCTGTTTAAGGGAGGCAGGCCACACTGCTAGGCTGAGTCATTAGGACACAAGACACTGAGTTGTGACATTCTGAGCACTGGACACGCATACCTGACCTGACCTGGCTCCATCAGGCACCATTTAATTAATTCCATTAAGCATTTATTTTCACCGGCACCTGCTCTAATGAGGAACACAGTTGCAACTTAAGCTGGCATCCTAGATTGCTTTCTTGAAAAAGCGCCCTGTGATTTGAGAAAGAATTAAGCCATCATGGCCGGTTTAGAATTGTGTAAAACTAGGTGTACTGCTACCTGTGAGGGGTTTTTTTTTGCCACTGTTGTGGGTAAAGTGCAACCACAGCGTATCATATTTTTCGGACTATAAGATGCACCGGAGTATAAGTCGCACCAAGATTTCGAAGAGGTAAACAAGAAAAAATAGTTTTCGCTGTCCCTGGCCCCCAGGAGCACTCTGTAGGGCTCCCAAACCAGAGGTGAAATCCAGCAGGTTCTGGAGAAACCTGGTAGCGGAAATTTTGAGCAGTTCAGAGAACCGGTAGTGGAAATTTTGAGCAGTTCAGAGAACCGGTAGTGGAAATTTTGAGCAGTTCAGAGAACCAGTAGTGGAAATTTTGAGTAGTTCGGAGAACCAGCAAATACCACCTCTGGCTGGCTCCAGAGTGGGGTGGGAAGGGAGATTTTGCAATATCCTTCCCCCAGGAGTGGGGAGGGAATGGCGATTTTGAAATATCCTTCCCTTGGAGTGGGGTGGGAATGGAGATTTTGCAGTATCCTTCCCTTGCCACGCCCACCAGGCCACGCCCACTAAGCCACACCACACCCACAGAACCAGTAGTAAAAAAAAATTGGATTTCACCACTGTCCCAAACCCTCTGCATATCCCGTTTTTGTGAAAAACGGGCCTGTTTTTGGCAAAAACGGGACACGTGGGGTGGGGTTTCGGGAGGCCAAAATGGCTGTATTCGGTGTATAAAACGCACCAACATTCCCAGCCTCTTTTAGAGGGGGAAAAGTGTGTATTATACTCCGAAAAGTATGGTAACTTTCCCCACTGCACTTCTCTGTGGCACCAAAATATCCTGACTCGTCTTTGTTCTGTTGTGTCCCCATAGTGTTATTGTCATCTCAGTCCACAAGTGAGGCAGACTTCAATCATCCTTAGCTGTGGTAAAGTAGTGTTAAAAGTAGTGGTTTCCCTGTTAATCCAACTGCATACAGCAACAACCAAAAGATGTGCAATTGTGATGATGCTATCCATTCAGTTGTTCCCAGCTCTTGGTGATTCTATGGGCCAAGTCTCTCCACATCTTCTGATCTTGCACTGCTTCTCTGACTTTTTCTATGCTCTGGCTGAATCAGCTTTCATGGTGTCCAGCCGCCATGTTCTTCGATGGCCTGGTTTCCTTTGACCACAAATTCTTCCAAGCATAATTGCTTTCTCCAATGAATTCCCCCACATCACGTGGCCAAAATAAGTGAGATGCAGTTTCGTGATTTTGCCTTCCAGCGACATATCTGGTGTTATATGCTCCAATACTTGCTTGTTTGCAAGTACT
The DNA here is from genome assembly GCF_059756535.1 of Pantherophis guttatus. Classification (NCBI taxonomy): domain Eukaryota; kingdom Metazoa; phylum Chordata; class Lepidosauria; order Squamata; family Colubridae; genus Pantherophis; species Pantherophis guttatus. Next base: position 13,854,723 of record NC_142067.1, read on the forward strand.
TTTTAAATTTATTTTATGTATTTGCAGTACTTGCAAATGGGACGCGGTGGCTGTGACTAAGACGCTGATCTTGTCAATCAAAAGGTTGGCAGTTCAGCAGTTCGAATCCCTAGTGCTGCGTAATGGGGTGAGCTCCTGTTACTTGTCCCAGCTTCTGCCAACCTAGCAGTTCGAAAGCACGTAAAAAATGCAAGTAGAAAAATAGGGACCACCTTTGGTGGGAAGGTAACAGTGTTTTGTGCGCCTTTGGCGTTTAGTAATGCCAGCCACATGACCACGGAGACGTCTTCGGACAGCACTGGCTCTTTGGCTTTGTAACAGAGATGAGCACTGCCCCCTAGAGTCGGGAACAACTAGCCCATATGTGTGAGGGGAACCTTTACCTTTACCTTTACTTGCTTGTTAGTCACCTTTGCTGTCCAAGGAATATGCAGCAAACGTCTCCAGCACCACAGCTCAAATGAGTCAATTTTCTTCCTGTCTTTAAAGTCTAACTTATATATCCACAGATAGCTGCAGGCAGGGGTGAAATCCAGCAGGTTCTGAGAAGTTCTGGAGAACCGGTAGCGGAAATTTTGAGTAGTTCAGAGAACTGGCAAATACCACTTCTGGCTGGTCCCAGAGTGGGGTAGGAATGGAGATTTTGCAATATCATCCCCCCAGGAGTGGGGAGGGAATGGGGATTTTGCAGTATCCTTCCCCAGAGTCACGCCATGCCACCAAGCCACACCACACCCACCAAGCACGCCCACAGAACCAGCAGTAAAAAAAATTGAATTTCACCACTGGCTGCAGGGAATATAATAAAGTGGATTAACCTACATTTGGTTGCCAGGCTGATGATCTTGCTTTCCCATGTTTAGCTCACGTTCATAAAAAATGTGTAAAATTTGTCATGCTTTGAGTTTATACTGGAGTTGTTTAAGGAGGCAGTTTTGATTGTTGGTGTGGACACATTTCTTCCTCCCAGTCCATACTACCTTCTGGTCTTGCCTGCTGCTATTGTCTTTGGAGTCCTCTGCTGCTGGTTCTACAAGAACAGTACAAATGCCTATTTTTTTTTATTAGGGGGATTCTCTGAATTTCTTTGGCAAGTTTGCTCTAATTGCATATAAATGTTTCCCCACTGCAAACATGCCTGACACCTGTTTGATATAAAACAATATGTAGATGTTGGAATAATGAAGCCAAAAGGTGTTAGTAAATGAGTTCCACAACTGTGCAGTTAATTGTAAAGTGCTTGGATCCTATAGTGGAAATAGGAGAATGATGGAAAGATGGTCCCAGTTCTCTCCCACCATCTACTCTCAAACAGAACATGCAGGAATCTGAACGTCACCATATTCCCTAAATACTGAGAGGAAGGAAATAATAAATAAGTATTGTTTGTGGCACAGCTCCCTGTGACACCATTTTTTAAAAATTAGTCAGGTTAAGGCAGATTTGGGTGTAGGAGGAAGAGTTTAGAAAGGCATTTAGACAAGAAAACCTGTTCTATGCCTACTATAGCCCTCTGGTTACTGAGTGATTTTCCCACCGCCCGGTGACAAATTGATAGGGGAAGATTAGCAAAACAGGGAAAAACCAACCAATTAGCAAAGAAGGGGAAATCAACCAATCATTTTGCTTATCACACACTTTGCCTATGCAAAGATAGTCAGAACAGCTCAGTGGTGAAATCCAATTTTTTTTACTACCGGTTCTGTGGGCGTGGCAGAAGGATACTGCAAAATCTCCATTCCCACCCCACTCCAGGGGAAGGATACTGCAAAATCGCCATTCCCTCCCCACTCCTGGGGGAAGGATATTGCAAAATCTCTCTTCCCACCCAACTCTGAGGCCAGCCTGAGATGGTATTTGCTGGTTCTCAGAACTACTCAAAATTTCCACTACTGGTTCTCCGAACTGCTCAAAATTTCCGCTACCAGTTCTCCAGAACCTGTCAGAACCTGCTGGATTTCACCCCTGGGACAGCTGCATTCAGTAATAACTTGGTTAATATACAATATAGGCAGAACAGGGAACATTAGTAGGTGTAACAAATTTTATTCTGGTGTAATTTTCTGTGGATTCAAGGGTAGGTGGAGAGTACTTTAACTCAGTAATATGGAACGGCCTTAATAGAAGTTTTATAATTCTTAGGTATATCAATCTGTCAATCACCTACAGGTGGTCCTTCAATTAGGACCACTCATTTAGTGACTGTTTGAAGTCTTGACGGTGCTGAAAAAGATGACTTGTATTTTTAAATACTTTTTTAAATATTTATCTTTATGTTTATGACTGTTGCAGCAGACTCAGAGGTCATACAGTATGTGATTTGGGCACTTGGCAACTGGGTAAATTTCTGACATTTTGGGACCTTTCCAGCCAACTTCTAACAAGCAAAATGAATGGGAGAAGCCAGACTTGCTTAACAACCGCATGATTCACTTAACAACTATAACAAATAGGTCGCAAAATCAGGAATGGCGATGGACGTTCTAGTCTCAGTTGTGATGGGAAGTTGAGGGATACCTGTAATCAGGTCATCAAACGAGGGTATACTGTATTTTTCATATTATAAGACGCACTTTCCCTCCCCAAAAAAGTAGGTGGAAATGTCTGTGTGTCTTATAGAGCGAATGTTGCCGAAGCCCTGCCCATCAGCTGGCCCCCACCCTTTGGCCGTTTTCGGCCTCCATGTGTCGGACCAAAAACGGTACACACGGAGGCCAAAAACGGGACGCATAGAGGCTGAAAACAGGATGCATGGAAGCTGGAAATGGGACACGTGGAGGCCGAAAATGGGAAGCGCAGAGGTGGCGATAGGCGGCGGCAATCCCTGCAGCCTGGACAGCTGTTCGGCCATATTCCGGGAGGCCGATCCAACCGCCAATCAGCTGCTTGTGCTAAATCAGGCTGTTGTGCTGAAGGTGACCAGGCTGTTTGCTGTTTGCTGCAAGGACACTAGCCAGATGAATACCGATGGATGTTGGGAGACAGAAGCAGATTTTTTTTTCTTCCCCAAAAGCTAGGTGTGTCTTATGTTCCGGAGCGTCTTATAGTGCAAAAAATACGATAGTTATTTATAATCCAGAGGTAATAAGCAGATGTATATTTTGAACTCATCCACAAAATATTTTGCTTTTGGTGCATCTCTACTTTGTAAATACTTTGTTTTCAGTGCAATAAAAATATAGCATGAACTGGTCTTAGATAAGAATTCTGTCCCTTGGTTTAGAATCACTGGAAGATGAATTACAACATCCATCTAACCCTATCTTGTCTATAGAACCTCATCTCCCATTCTTCATGCTGGCACAAACTGGAAGCATTAATAATCTTCCCATGATGTTGTTGCTTTGAGCTCCGAGCTTGCTGATTTGGTTGGAAACGTTTCATCCCCATTCAAGGAGACATCTTCGATGCACTTTGGATCAATCCACTAAAGATGTCTCCTCGAATGGGGATGAAACGTTTGCAACCAAATCACCAAGCTTGGAGCTCAAACCAACAACATAACTGGGCATGGCTAGTCTAGTGAAGAGAAAGACCAGGGGAGTCATGATAGCAGTTTTCCAATATCTTGAGAGGCTGCCACAGAGAGAAAGGGGTCAAGCTATTTTCCAAGGCACCCGAAGGCCAGACAAGGAATAATGGATGGAAACTGAACAAGGAGAGATTCAACCTGGAAATAACAAGAAATTTTCTGACAGTGAGAACAATCAACCAATGGAACAGAAGTTGTGGGAGCTTCATCACTTGAGACTTTCAAGAAGAGCCATTTGTCAAAAATGGTGTAGGGTCTCCTGCTTGGGCTAGATGACCTACAAAGTCCCTTCCAACTCGGTTAATGTGTAAACTACCAACCCGAGCTACTAATATCCAAAGACACTTCAATCTTCCTATAAATTTGTCTGGTTCCCCTTGAAAGCCATCCAGGCTGGTGACCATCATTGCGTTATTTGTAAAGAATCAACTTCTTTTAAAAGATGGAGAAAGAAGGATGAGTTTTCTAAGGATGATCTCTGTCCAAACATCTACCTGCTTCCCCCCTCTCCCCCCCCATGCATCCTTTAATCAATTCTGTCAACCCCCTTTTCTTTGTTTTCTAACCTAAAACTCCAAATGCTGCACTTTCCTTCAACCCGAATGACAGATAATTTGGGCTACTCTTTTTTGCATTGTGAAGTTGTGAAACATTTTCTTTAAAGCAGAGCTATCAAATTGCACACCGATCTCCAGGGTACTGCCATTGGCTGTTCTGGCTGAAGATAATAGGGGATGAAGTTTTAAGCATCTCAAGAACTTCAATTTCATAAAGGCTGCATTAAGATATACAGTATGGGGTTTTATTTTCAATGTAGTCTTCCCTTAATAATCATTTGTTTGGTGACTGTCCAAAGTTATAATGGTGCTGAAAAAAGTGACTTTTGACCAATCCTTACACTTACGATTGTTGCAGTATCCCTGCAGGCAATAGGATCATAATTCAGGGGCAACCGTCCCGCATTAATGACGGTTGCAGAGTCCCATGGTTGCCTGATCATCATTTGCAACTTTCTCTTGCTGGTTTCCAGCAAGCAAAGTCAATGGAGAAGCCAGCAGGAGGTCACAATCGCTGTCCCATGAAGGCATGCTTAACCACCTCAGATGATCTGCTTAAAGACCACAATCAGAACTGCCATCGCTAAGTGGGGTGGTCATGGGATGTTTTGTTTAACAGCCCCATTACTTATTGACGGAGTTGCTGATCCCAATTAGGGACATTAAGCATAGATTAACTGCATGTACTACTAATGGTGCCCAACACAGAAGTTCTACAGAAGAACATGCATATGGTTGGTCTTTCCAACTGATTATGCTCCATCTCTGCCAAGAGACACGTTGCTGCCTGTGGATTATTTTCAGGGATCAGGAGAACTCTGTCATTAAAATCTCTTGTGAGTTTAAGGCTTTATGTACACAGGATCCATTGGGACAAAACCCCTCAACGATCCATGGATTCATGTCTATGGAGATTCTCAGTCATCCAGGTCATAGTTGTCCCAAAGGTGCTTTTTTGAAAGAGGCAACTGGACTTTTTTGGTTTTCTTTTCTTTTTTTCTCTGAAGTCTTCAGCTCAGAGCTGAAGAAGCTTCTTGGATGAGAAGCGAAAGGTCTTCAAAGAAAAAAACCCCAAGGAAGTCCAGTTGCCTCTTGAAAAATGCATTTTTGGGACAGCTGTGGATTTATTTTTTTTTGTGTGCCCCTTTCCTTAATTCTTTCTGTTTTAAGGGGGTTTATTTATGATTTATTTACCCGTGATCAATTACAAAATAGGAACGGCTGGGTTCGGCCCACATCCATGACTGGGTCACACACCTTCAATCTTATGAGCTCCCCCCGGAGATACGGAGGATCCCGGATCTGCGCTCCTTCCGCTGTGCTGTGAAGACCTTTTTATTCCATCAAGCGGGCTTGGCCTAATCTCTTCCCTTTTTAAATATGTAAATTTTAATCTGTTTTTAAATTATTGGGGTGTTTTAATTTGTCTGGGCCAAAATGATTTAATTTGATTTTATGGGGTTTTTAAATTTTGTGTATCTATGTATTTTATTGTTGGCTGTTCACCGCCCTGAGTCCTTCGGGAGTAGGGCGGTATACAAATGAAATAAACCATAAACCATTAAACCTGAAGGCTTTAAAGGATGCAAACCGACGGCACCGATCATGGCAAACGTTGAAGCCAGGGATTCGACGACCGTTCAGTACAAATGATCAATGGCCGGTTGCAATGAAAACGGGCCCCGATTCCCTGGGCTGATCGAAGAGCCGCAGCGGCCGCCGCGCCGCAGGGAGCGTCGATTTGCCGACTCCTCGGAAAAAATCTCTCCCGTCGGGGGATCCCGACCGCATTGCAGCATTCCCCGCCTTCCTCCTCCCTCCTCCTCCCTCCCGTTCTGACGATCGGTGGTGGCCGCGAGCCAAAAGTCAGGCCCAGCCGCCCGCTGCCCCGTGACGTGGACAGGAAGAGAAGCGCGGCGGGAAGAGGGGGAGAGAGTGGGGGAGGGAAAGGGGGAGGGGGAGGGAGAGAGGGGAGAGGGCGGGAAAGGGGGAGGGAGAGAGAGGGAGGGAGAGAGAGGGAGAGGAGGGAGAGGCAGAGAGTGGGGAGAGGGAGAGAGAGGGAGGGGGAGAGGGAGCGAAGGAGCGAGAGAGGGGGAGGGCGGGAAAGGGAGAGGGGAGAGGGAGGGAGAGAGGGGGAGAAGGAGAGAAGGGGAGAGGCAGAGAGGGGGGAGAGGGAGAGAAAGTGAGAGGGAGAGGGAGGGAGAGTAAGAGAGAGGGAGGGGAGAGGGAGAAGGAGCGAGAGGGAGAGGGAGGGAGAGTAAGAGAGAGGTAGGGGAGAGGGAGAGAAGGAGTGAGAAAGAGAGGGGGGGGGCAGGAAAGGGGGAGGGGAGAGAGGGAGGGAGAGTAAGAGAGAGGGAGGGGAGAGAGAGAAGGAGCGAGAGGGAGAGGGAGGGAGAGTAAGAGAGAGGGAGGGGAGAGGGAGAGAAAGAGGGAGAAGGAGAGAAGGAGAGAGGCAGAGAGGGGGAGAGGGAGAGAAAGAGAGAGGGAGAGGGAGGGAGAGTAAGAGAGAGGGAGGGGAGAGGGAGAGAAGGAGCGAGAAAGAGAGGGGGAGGGCAGGAAAGGGGAGGGGAGAGAGGGAGCAGGAGAGGGAGGGAGAGAGGGAGAGAAAGAGGGAGGGGAGGGGGGAGAGGGAGAGAAGGGGGAGAGGCAGAGAGGAGGGAGAGGGAGAGAAAGAGAGGGAGAGAAGGAGAGAAGGACAGAGAGGGGAGAGAAAGGGAGGGAGGGAGAGGGGAGAGAGGTGAAGAGAGGGAGGAGCGAGAGAAAGAGGGAGGGAGGGAGGGAACGAAAGAGGGGAGAGGAAGAGAGGGGAGAGAGACAGAGGAGTGGGAGGAGGAGAAAGAGAGAGGGGGAGACGGGGGAGGAGAAAGGGAGAGGGGGGCAAAGAGAGAGGGAGGGAGGAAAAGGGGGGTGGAGGGGAGCCGCGGAGCGCGTGCAGAGCGCCGTCCCCCTCCGGTCCCCGCCCCGCGTGAGTCAGCCCCGTTCCTCACGTGCAGGCGGCGGGGCGCGCGCGCTGGGTCCTGAGGAGGCGCGTCGGCTGGCAGCGGGCGCCCTTTCCTATATCTCGGCCCTCGCCGAAGATCCGCGCCTCACAAGCTCCGGGGTGGCCGGCCAGGATCGCAGCAACCTCGGCGGGAGCGTCTCTCCCCGTGCCTGAAGCGCCGCCCGTTCGTGTTGCCTCCCTTTCGGGCCAAGAAAGCCCCCGCAGGTCTTCTTCGCGGCTCCCTGGGCCAAGATGCGAGCCGCCTTCCCCGCCTGCCTCCTGGCCCTGCTGGCCTGGGCCGCCTCCAGCGAAGGCCGCGTGGTGGGCGACGACCAGGCGGGCTTCGCCGAATGCGACGCCTTCTTCTACGGGCAGCTGCCCCCCGCGGGCTTCCCGGCCGAGCAGGTGGCCAAGATCTGCCAGAAGTACCGCGGGGAGCCGCGCTTCGCCACCCTCTACAGCACGCGGGAGAAGGTCCCGCTTTTCGCCGCCTTCCGCTACACCCGGGGGGACCCCGCCGGCCAAGAGGAGCAGCAGGAGGAGGAGGAGGCGCGCTGGCTGGTGGAGCCGCAGGTGAGGGGGGGGGGAAGCACGAAGAGGGGTGTGTGTGTGTGTGTGTGTGCAGACGTCCCTGCCGTGGGGTGTCCCACTCGGGTGCAAGAGGAGATGCGCTGGGTCAGTACAACGGTCCATGCAACCCCCTGCTTCCCTCCCCTCCGCAAAGTCCAGACAGAGCCTCCCTGCAAAGAGCCCTTGCAAGAAATGCCGTTCTGGACAAGATAGCAATCGAATTTAGACTCTTAGACTAGACTAGACTAGACTAGAATAGAAGTAGATATAATAGGATAGAATTAGAATAGAATTAGGATAGGATAGGATAGGATAGAATAGAATAGAATAGAATAGAATAGAATAGAATAGAATAGAATAGAATAGAATAGAATAGAATAGAATAGAATAGAATAGAATTAGAATAGAAGTAGATATAGTAGAAATGTAATAGAATTAGGATAGGATAGGATAGGATAGACTAGACGACTAGACTAGACTAGACTAGACTAGAATAAGAAATAATAGAAATAGAAATGAATTAGAATAGAAGTAGATATAATAGAAATGAAATAGAATTAGGATAGGATAGACTAGACTAGACTAGACTAGAAGAATAGAATAGGATTGAATTGAATAGAATAGAATAAGAAATAATAGAAATAGAAATGAATTAGAATAGAAGTAGATATAATAGAAATGAAATAGAATAGAATTAGGATAGGATAGGATAGGATAGGATAGGATAGGATAGGATAGGATTAGAATAGAATAGAATAGAATAATAGAATAGAATAGAATAGAATAGAATAGAATAGAATAATAGAAATAGAAATGAATTAGAAGTAGATATAATAGAAATGAAATAGAATAGAATTAGGATAGGATAGGATAGGATAGGATAGGATAGGATTAGAATAGAATAGAATAGAATAGAATAGAATAGAATAGAATAATAGAATAGAATAGAATAGAATAGAATAGAATAGAATAGAATAGAATAGAATTCTTTATTGGCCAAGTGTGATTGGACACACAAGGAATTTGTCTTTGGTGCATATGCTCTCAGCGTACATAAAGAAAAAAAAAACAAAATATATTTGTCAAGAATCATAAGATACAACACTTAGTGATAGGATACTAATAAGCAATCAAATCATACTAGGAAACAATAATAACAATGTAAGTTGCAAAGATACAAGCAACATGGATAGAGCCATCAGTGGGAAGAGATAGGTAGTAGTAAGGATGAGAAGAAGAATAGTAATACAGTCTTAGTAGTTAATTTGACAGTGTTGTGGGAATGAGTTGTTTAGCAGAGTGATGGCATTCGGGAAAAACTGTCCTTGTGTCTTGTTGTTCTGGTGTGCAGTGCTCTATAGCGTTGTTTTGAGGTTAGAAGTTGAAACAATTTATGTCCAGGATGTGAGGGGTCTGTAGATATTTTCACAGCCCTCTTTTTGACTCGTGCAGTATACAGCTCCTCAATGAACTGTAAACCACTGTGAAGTGGTATATTCTCATATGCTGCTTCACAGTGCTTTTACAATCCTCTCTAAGCGGTTTTAGAGAATCAGCATATTGGCCCCAACCATCTGGGTCCTCGTTTTTTACGACGACCTCGGAAGGATGGGAAGGCCGAGTCAACCTTGAGCCGGTCAGGATTCGAACACCTGGCAGTGAGCAGAGTCAGCCTGCAATAATACTGCATTCTAACCCAAGGGTCTCCAACCTTGGCAACGTTAAGGCTGGAAGACTTCAACTCCCAAAATTCTGGGGAATTCTGGCTGGGGAATTCTGGGAGTTGAAGTCCTCCAGGCTTAAAGTTGCCAAGGTCGGAGACCCCTGTTCTAACCCCTGGGCCACCACGGGGCTTTTTAGATAGACTTGTGGAGGGTTGTGGGCATCTGAAGAAGGAAAAGAGGGTTGCATTCGGTCTGGAAGAGATCTCTTTAGAATTCAACTCTAAACCCTTTGCATGCCGAGTCATGTTGAACCGTGCTCTGTAGCTTAGGAAGAGAGCTGCAGTCAGACTCAGCCGATTCCTTGGTGAGGATCCCCTGCGTTCTTCAACCAAAGCAAGCCCCCCCCCTCCATTCCCCAGTGAAGTCATCCACCAAACCACCAAATTGCTATTCCTTTTTTGGTTGCTTTGATGGACCTTCTCTGATGTGTGGGTCTCTTTATAAAGCGGGACTTTCGGGTCCCATGAGTTTGCATGGTTGGGTGGGCCTTGGTTGGAGTTGAAAAAAAAAATAATCCATTGCACCTGGAGGGGCTAACAGGCCAGCAAAAGCTTGATGCAGTCTCATCTGTTATAAGGGGATGATGGGTGGGCTTAGGGAGTCCTCTGTTGACCGAAAGCATGATTCATGGGACTGGGAACTGTGCTAAGAGAAGAAGCATTTGGAACAGTTTCCTGCCATGTGGTTCTGTATGGACACACATGTGCATTCCATTCATTCCGTGTATTTGCAACAATCTCCAGAGAAGGCTTTTTCCTTCCTAAACCAGCCAGCCGGCCAGTCTGTTGTTTTTTAAAAGCAGCTTGGTGCTTTTTACAAATATTATTGCATTGTATATTATTGACCATCGCCACAGTCAGCCAGATGTTCAGACTGGGTTCGGCATTTTTTGTCTAAATACCGAGTCCTGACCAAGGACCTGGGATGTTTGACCGTGTTACAGATATCGTCACAGGATGGAAGCTGTTCCAAAGCAAAGCTGCCTTCTGCAATTGACCGATGGCAAATTTGTCAATGCCAATGGTGTTCAAGTGCTGCTCCAATTGTTTTTGGGATTGCACCCAAGGCGCCTATTTACTATTGGTATTACCCTTGCTTGCCTTTGCCACAGTTGTTTTATTTCTATTTGTACGTCTTTGTATTTTGTTATCTTCTTCAGTTCTTTCTCTTATCATCTGCTGCTTCCAGGCACGTCCACGTCCACTATCCAGGCTTTTTTTGTCTTTCTTATCGACAACTGTTAAGTCTGTGGTGTTATGTGGCAGGTGCCTGTCTGTCTGAATCCTGATGTCCCAGAGCAATTTAACTTCTTCGTTTTCTATGATTTTTTTCTATTTTGTGGTCCCATCAGTTCTTGCTTACAGGCAAATGATATTTCTTGCAGATCTTCCAATGCATCATTGTTGCAACTTTGATTATTATTATTAAATATGAAACTCAGTCAACTGAACATTTAAAAATGTATCACAAATATGATGATGATGATTATATAGTCGTGATGGCGAACCTATGGCACACATGCCAGAGTTGGCACGCAGCACCCTCTCTGATGGCACATGAGCCATTTCCCCAGTTCAGCTCTGCTGCACGAGCATGTGACTCCCGCCGGCCAGCTAATCTTCACATCTCTGCCACACATGTGCGGGGAGTGGGGTGCATGTGGGGGTGGGTGGGACGCATGTGGGGTGCGTGCACGCATGTACAGGGGTGCATGCAGGGGGCTGTGCACACATGCACAGGGAGCGCATGCACGGAGCCCATGCATGCATTGCATTTTTGGGGTTCAGGCACTCACACATTCAGGGGCGCATACATGCATTTTGGGCACTCAGTCCAGAAAAGGTTAGCCATCACTGTTATATAATATTATCTGTAGACACATTGTTACCCTCAGTTTAGGTGTTCTAATTGCATACTATATGTGCCGACTTTTAAAAATGTGTATCTTTAACAATGCGTATCTCGTCATTGATAGCTTTTCATGGGATACATCAGCCGGAGTTTGATGTCCGTTTGGCATTGTAAAATATCAAATGGCTGAATGGCTTTGTGAAATCCTATTAACTGCACAATTTAATATTTTAGGAAGTCACATCCGTCCTATAAGTTTGCTTACTGCACAGAGAGTGATTGCTTAGCAAATTTAATTAAGGAAAGCTCGTATAATAGTTACTGTAGTAAGTACTGTTATAAGGACAAAAACATAGAGATAGAGAAGGAGGGGGAAGGAGGGAGAAAGAGCAGCTGGAAGGAATTTATTATTTTAAGTTTGACTTTTTAAAAAAAAATAATTGGGGATTTCAGAAAAAAAGATAACATCCATTCCTAGAATTTTGAAAGGACGATAAAAGTGTCCTTTTTTGTGCCTTAATTAAAAAGAATTCTGAACTCATCAGAATAGAGACTGTGGCTTCTAGTCCTATCCTAGGCAGAAAGCCAGTGTGACCTTGGACAAATCTCTCTCAAACCAAGGAAGAAGGCAGGCAGTTGCAAAATCTTGCCAAGAAAATTGAAGAGACTTGTCTGGGCTGCTGGCAGGAGAATGCTGATTTGAAGGGACAAAAAAAAATAACAAATAAAAATCAATAGCTTTTACTTTAATTGGTGGGGTTATTTTAATCATTTGGTGCAAGCACTTTTTTGAAACACAGATTTAGCTTCAAGAGCAGTCATGTTTATTCCCTATACCCATTTCCCAATGTAGAATCCATAGTTTTATGTCCCTAAGCATAAACATAATCAGTTACAAAGTTTCCTTGAAAAGAAAGCTGGTATCCCAGTATCTGGCCATAATCCAAGTGCTGTAAAGCAAAGGTGAATTTAGAGCCTTGTGTAGAAGAAGCTGTATCAATTAAATGAGAGGAAGTATGTGTAAGTGGTATGTGAGAAAGACCTTGGGCGACTGAAGAAAGAGACACTGCCTAGGGAACAGTTAGATAAGAGACCGCATAGCCCACAGCTATGAAATGGGAAGGGCAAGAAGTTCAAAAGGGACCCTACCTAGTTTCTTGCGTTGTAAAGGAGATGGTAGGAGAATTGTACTTTTAGACTTGCAAACTTTATTGCTGTTTTACAGTAAAATAGAATTAGCTGATACGTTTCCTATCGGATCTACCAGGGAAGGCTGACAGCATCTGATAGGAGTGAATGTTTCGACATGCAGATGCTTGATTTAAGGAAAGGAAATGTGAAGGGAATGTTAGGAAATTCAATGCTAATCCTTCTCTGCAACTTGCTAATTATCTCTTTTGAAGCAGGTATGCAGGTGGAGGAGTGGCTCTAATGCATTCCAAAAATGGAACAGGCTAGACACAGCTTTTCCCCTTGAGGGAAAGCAAGGCATAAAACCGGCATGCACTGTCAGTTTGGGGAAGGCAAACGGATTGAAAAAGAATGAATCTGATGTTGTAATTCAGATTTCCCCAAACATGATTCCCTTCAGGGTTTGGCCTTGCCAGCAAAAGACGATAGTAGTTTTAATCTAATGCCCAGAAAAATCTCTGGCTAAGGATCAATTGATTAGGTCCCATCAAGTTGGTGTAGACCAGTGATGGCTAACCTTTTCGTAGCTCTGTGCTGACAGCACACATGTGCGCACCCATAATGCAATGCACACATGACCACCCCTGTGTGCCCCGCCCCTGCACATGCGCATGTGACCCGCCATGTGTGACCCATCCCCATGCATGCGTGCGTGACCCCCTGCGCTCCTCCTACCCCTTTGCATGCACACACGACCTCCACATATGCTTCGCGACCCCCGCACATGTGTGCATGTCTCCTGCATGCGCCCCGCCTATCACACATGCATGGCAGAGACCCCAAAACCAGCTGGCCAGTGGGAGGTGCATGTGCATGCATGGTGGAGCTGAGTTGGGGCGATGGCTCCATCACGCATGGTATAGATCCTTAGTGACTACCTAGATAGGTTTTCTCCATGGTGATCTGTCCCTCACCTGGTCTTTCAATGGTGCACCCATCCCCACTGTAACTCAGTCCATCCACCTTGCTGCTGCCCATCATCTTCCTTCTCTTTCTCTCCACCTTTCCCAACTCCAACAGAAGGGAGAAGTTCAGCCAGTGGCCCAGAACTTAACATTCCTGCTTTTCCTTCCCAAGTAGGGCTGGTTAACTTTGCCAAGATATTGGCTCTGCCACATGCTAAAAACTGTCCGATTTGGCTGAGAGAGGCTGGCCATTCTTTTTGATGAAAACTTTTTCAGATGAATATGAGATGCTGCTTGTGTTAAATTTTCAGATGTTACATCTTTCCTATCCTGCTGTACGGAGCAGAGAGTTAGTCTGTGACAGAAAGCCACTTGAAAAGACTAGAAGCATTTGAAATGTGGATTTACTGACAGCTGTTATGTGTAAACTGGGTTGACAAAATCAGAAATGAGGAGGTGATAATCTGCCTGGGAAAGCCAAGGGAAATCATCAAAGCCATTAAAAAGCAAATGTTAGAATATTCTGGACATGTGATGCGACACCCAGAAAAATACGGCATCCTTCACTTAATCCTCCAGGGAAAGATTGAAGGCAAATGAAGTCCAGGCAGAAGAAGAACATCATGAATTCAAAATCTAAGGGACTGGTTTGGACAAAACTCAACAGCACTTTTTCGTGTGGCTGTTGATTAAAAATAGAATCGCCAATATGATTGCCAATGTCTGATGACGGATATGGCACAAGAAGAAGAAGCTTGTGTTAAAACTGACCTTGGGATTCATATAGTTTAAGACTGTTTAGCCATCTAAGATCTCCAAGAACAATTCCAGGGTTGTCCCATTTTGCTACCATTTGAGACTTTATTTTACTCAGGGGAAGCCACTGTTTGGAAGTTTTACACACGAAGTGCATTTTTTAGTAATAAGATGGCCTGTTTTCCACTTTGACTTCATCACTGAGGACTTGCTAGATGTTAATTTAACAGTGCTATTAGCAGCTCCTTTAAACACTTAATTATAAACACTTTTCTGGATTGCAATGCGGAGCAAGTGTTTTAGGCAGGCAGGACTTACTTTCTGCCTTCGGTCCTTATCCTTAATTATTGGCAACATAAAGGTGGGATCGTTGGATCTGCATCTGGGGCCCCGCTATCTAGGGAGAGGAGACAGGTGGTGATAGTGATAGAGCTATGACTGTAGACATGCTCCATCAGCCAAGAAGATAAGAATGTTGTTTATTGCCAGCCTGGCTAAATAAATTGGGTAGGAGGTCATTGGGCAGAGGATGAGACCTAGGAGGAGATCAAGAGATGAGAACAAGGGATCACTGGAAGGATGAGTTCAGCTAGGATGAGATCAAGGGAATCACTGGAAGGCAGTGATGGGATTCAGCCGGTTCGGGCCATTTTGGGAGAACCAGTAGTTAAATTGCTGGCTGGCTCTGCCCCTTCCCACCCCGCCCCTTCCAGGAGTCCCCATGTGCCCCATTTTGGCTCCCAGGTAGTGCAGGGAGGCCCCCTAGGCCCAAAACGGGGTGCGGAGGGGGTCTGGCACCCTCTCTCCTGTGGCCTGTTTTCTCTCCTAGGAGGCTGCAGGGAGGCCTACTAGGCCCAAAACAGGGCACGGGGAGGTACGGTGCGGGCCCCTGTGGTCCGTTTTTGCTCCCAGGGGGTGCAGGAGGCCGAGTGCTGTTTGTCCCACCCCCTGGCCATGCCCAACATGGCCACGCCCACCCAGCCGGTCATTAGGGCCGACAACCGGTTGTTAAATTATTTGAATCCTACAGGCGGCAGATTTTGTTAGTGTCAGAAAGTATTTAAAGGAAAGCTCCTGCCTTAACAGAGCAGTTTGAAAGCAAATGCAAGTAGATAAATAAGTACCACTTTGGTAACAGCGTTTGGTGTATCTCAGCATATAGTCGCATGACCATGGAAAGGGTCTTCGGACAACACTGGCTCCCCCAGCTGATAAACGGAGGTGAGCACTGGTGACCACCCCCTGGGCAGGAGAAACCTTTTACCTTTTTAAAGGAAAGTGTTGCAGGGAGTGGATTGTAACAAAGGAGAGAAAGGATAATGTTGCCTAACAATTGGGAAGCGGGGTGGGGGGGAAATGTTCCCAATTGGTACAAATTCAGAGAGGGTGCTTTTGACAGGATCTGATTTGGGATTGTTGGGAATGTAAGACCACCTTTCCATTTTGCTATTTTCTTGGAATAATCCCATGCTTGTAATTAAATTAAACCCCTCCTGAGATGTTTCTCTTCTGTAAAGTTAAACTAAAATCTGGCTTGTCTTGTTTCCAGAACACTTAACATGGCTGCAGAAGCTTCTGACCTAATCCCATCATTTTTAGGGTTAACAAGACTGGTGGTATCAGAGAGTTTTCTCATGTTGGTGATGTTCTCCCTCGCACATATATGCTAGTCGTTCCCGACTGTAGGGGGCAGTGCTCATCTCCGTTTCAAAGCCGAAGAGCCAGCGCTGTCTGAAGACGTCTCCGTGGTCATGTGGCCAGCATGACTAAATGCCAAAGGCACACGGAACGCTGTTACCTTCCCACCAAAAGGTGGTCCCTATTTTCCTACTTGCATTTTTTATGTGCTTTCGAACTGCTAGGTTGGCAGAAGCTGGCACAAGTTAACGGGAGCTTACTCCGTTACGCGGCACTAGGGATTTGAACCGTTGACCTGCCGACCTTTCGATCGACAAGCTCAGCGTCTTAGCCGCTGAGCCACCACGTAACCTGCCTCTTATCTATTATATTGAAAAGAAAGCAGAGGGCATATGTGCTTATTTTTTCTCTCTCCCCGAAGTTTCTCAGGCTATTTCTGATCTCTCTGAGGACCTGATAACATGTTTGTTCCCATGAAGGAGGCCAGGATTGTACCAACCTCTGCCCTGACCATGGTGGTCTGCAAACAAGCTTCTTCTCAAAACAGAAGGATGTTTGACTTCCAAGATGAATAGGGAAGGGAAAAAACAACCGGGGGAGTCCCTCAAACAAACATATCCCATTGTGACGACTCAGTTGGCTTACAACAGGGCTCTTTCAAGGCAAGCATTGTGTGTCCGGGGAGCCAATTAGTCTCTGAAGCCTGTTTGGAGAACCAGCTGATGCCATGCTACGTTCACTGCCTTAGCTCTGTGTGCTTTTCCTGATGGGACATGACAACAGGTGGGGTGTTTGGGGTTTTAGAATGAGGCCCAGGAGAGCATCATCATTCTGAGGTGGCAAAACATAAAGCAACAAATTAATATTTCATCCAGGTTCCCCTGGGACCTCGGTGAGACAGCTATATATAGCAATGTATACAGTAGCTGCTTTTCCCCATTCTAGATAATTGGACTAAAGCATCCATTATCCCCAGGCTGCACTTTACATTATTGTTAGTCTAGCTTGGATAGATGAATGCACAGGGATCCCAGTAACACTCCCTTCATACAATAGGTTACTAAATTAACCCGTTTTCTTGATTTGTACAGTGGACCGAACTTTACATTAGCCAGCAAGATAACAAACAAAACTATTTTTGCATGTGCTAAGAATCCCAGTAAGAATTCGATTAATTCTAATCAAGCTTAAGATGTTGTATGAATAGAGCTATTGGGCTTTTAATTGATTGTATTGTCTGGTTGTAGGACATGCCTCCCAGTAGCTATGAGAGAAGGGGGTCTTATAGATAGTGTTGTACTAAGAAATATTTCAGCAACTTGCCTCAGGAGGGAGATATGTTACTATTTCTGTAGCATATAATCAGCTGTCAAGCTCTGTCCTGCCCCCCCCACCTTTTCCCCCCCATTTGTCCTGGGAGAAATAGAAGAATGCCTGATTCATATAATGGCAGAGGCCTGGTTCACTCGTCTAGACCAGAGGTCTCCAACCAAGAGCCTTGGTGGCGCAGCAGACTAAAGTGCTGTTAAGTAGCACCAGCTGCCTGCAATTACTGCAAGTTCGAATCTCACCAGGCTCAAGGTTGACTCAGCCTTCCATCCTTCCGAGGTAGGTAAAATGAGGACCCGGAATGTGGGGGCAATAAGCTGACTTTGTATAAAATAGAACACCACTCAGGGGGGGCCAAAAGCCCTACTAAGCAGGTATATACAAAAGTATGAAGGCTATTGCTTAACGCATTGTAAGCCGCCCTGAGTCTCTGGAGAAAGGGCGGCATATAAATCGAACCAATCATAAATAAATAAATAAATAAATAAATAAATAATAAACAAACAAACAAACAAACAAACAAACAAACAATAAACCTTGGCAACTTTAAGTCTTGTGGACTTCAACTCCCAGGAGACAAAGCTGGCTGAGGAATTCTGGGAGTTGAAGTCCACAAGACTTAAAGTTGCCATGGTTGGAGACCCCTGGTCTAGACCGGGCACTTTATAAAACCAAATGCTATCTTATATACAGATAATCCTCGATTTATGACCGGAGTTGAGACTAGGGCTTTCCATTTGCTAAGCAAGGCAGTCGTTAAGTGAGTTGCACTTGATTTTATGACTTTTTAAAAACCACTGTTGTTAAATGAATTACCTGTTACTAAGTGAATCACATGGCCGTTCAGTGAATCCTGCCTTCCCACGTTGCTTGTCGGAAGCTGGCTGGGAAGATCTCAAATGGCAATGACCCTGGGATGCTGCAACCTTCCTAAATACATGTTAGTTGCCAAGCCTCTAAATTTTGATCATGTGGCGTTGGGAATGCTGCAACCATCGTGCAAAGGCCAGGAGTGCTTTTAAGTTACTTTTTGTTCAATGTCCCTTTTTAAGGAGGCAACTGGACTTTTCTTGTTTTTTCTTTTGAAGACCTTTCGCTTCTCATCCAAGAAGCTTCTTCAGCTCTGAACTGAAGAAGCTTCTTGCATAAGAAGTGAAACGTGACCTGGATGACTGAGGATCTCTACAGACTTTTAGCTATAAAATTTGGGATGAACACTGTTTGAATGGTGTGGGAGTAGGAATGGATTTCCAGAAGGAAAATTGCAGGCTACAGGAACCAGAAGCACTACTCAGGTGACCCTGAGGACACAGATAAACCTTGAAGGGTGCTTCAAGGACCCTCTAAAAGGATGCAAATGACCAGCTGTCTGCAAGGAATATAAATCCTTCCATCCCCCACTATCCTATCAGAGCTGAAGAAGCTTCTTGGATAAGAAGCGAAACATCTTCAAAAGAAAAAACAAGAAAGTCCAGTTGCCTCCTGAAAAAGCACCTTTGGGACAACCATGACCTGGATGACTGAGAATCTCTACATCTTTTTCAATCCTTTTGTAATTTCAAGCAATTATGGTTGTAAGTCAAAGACCTACCTGTAATTGAATAGGGCGTCACGTAGTCAAACTCCAGGCAGAAGTTCATATCTCATGTCCAAAATACACCAACAGAACCTGAATAGCATTGTATAATGATTGCTTGCTAGTGAGAACAATTAGGCATAATTAGCCAAAACAATAACATTTCCATGTTATTCCTAATTCTCTTCTCTTCTCTTCTCTTCTCTTCTCTTCTCTTCTCTTCTCTTCTCTTCTCTTCTCTTCTCTTCTCTTCTCTCCTCTCCTCTCCTCTCCTCTCCTCTCCTCTCCTCTCCTCTCCTCTCCTCTCCTCTCCTCTCCTCTCCTCTCCTCTTTTCTTCTATTCTGGCTAAACAAGGGCACTATTTTTTAAAGGCTGAAGAAGGATGAAATGTTGACCTGAAAAATATAAATACAGGTAGTCTGGACTCAACAACCATTCATTTAGTGACTGTTTGAAGTTACAGCAGCACTGAAAAGCAGCGACTTATGACCGGTTTTCACATTTACGACCGTCGCAGCATCCCCATGGTCACATGTTCAAAATCTGGATGCATAGTCATTTAATAACTATGTTACTAATTTAACCACAGCAGTGATTCACTTAAGAAGTGGCAAGAAAGATCGGCGAATGGGGCAAAACTAACTTAACAACTGTCTCACTTAACCACTGAAATTTTGGGCTCAATTATGGTCATAAGTCGAGGACCACTTGTAATAATAGGCAAGTGGTGGTTTCTAGGCGAGTGCAGAATGCCATTGCCATCAGAAACCGGAGTTGTCAGATTGGTCAGAACTGTTCTAGCCAAAGGTCTTCAAACTTGGCAGCTTTAAGACTTAAGCTTTAAGACTTGTGGACTTCAATTCTGGGAGTTGAAATCCACAAGTCTTAAAGCTGCCAAGTTTGAAGACCTCTGGTTCTAGCAATGGTTTTGAAATCATAGTCAGGGGTCCTATGCAAAATCCTCCATGCTAATGAGCATTTCTTGATGGAAGTAAAACCCTGCGTTGCTTGGCACTCTTGTTTATTTAATGGAGTACAACGGGCGCTATCAACGGCCAACACATTGCTGAATTATGTAGCCATTTTTAACTTCCTAAGAATGACATGGGGATTTCCATCTTTGTTTAATGTTCTGATGCCTGTGGTGGTGAAGACTTCTAGCCTTTTTACTTGAGGTATCCAGGAATGTTACAGAATGTAAAATCTTCTGACTATGGAATAGGTGTCAGAAGAATCAATCCATGACACAAGGCTTCAAAAATCTGAAACGGGAAGGCAGGTCTATGTGTAAGGCTGATCCATTGGTTTATATAGCTTCATGATTGAAGAATCAGTCAAAGTAAGGTCTCTGCATGTACAAAGCAAGCATCCTTCTGGGTTAATTCCATAAATCATGGTTATATTAATCATACCTAACTATGTCATAAGATTACTAGGATGACCTTTAAAAATAACATCATAGGTATGTACTAATTTTTCTTGGGTTGCCTCAAAATCTTCCCAGCATTCTTTCCCCCAAGGTGCTCATGAATCAACTGGTCCATGACCAATAAATAATACCAAAACAAATATAAAATCAGAAAGTTCAGTTGTTCCCTATTGCTAGCTGTTAATTCTAGATTTCAAAAATTGCAGTGTATGTTTGAAATTTGCATTCAACTCGAGCATTTAAAATTATGCATAATTTCAAGTTCTAACTCTGGACATAGGCTTTGTTATAAAAAAAGCAATCTGCCAAATTTAAAAGGACAATACCAGGATTATCTTAAAACAGCCATCACCAAAATATCGGAACTAATGTATGATTTCCAAAATTATGGGGTTTGGGATGCTCTTTTAAGCTTGGCTACTTGCTTTCAGGTTTATTTATTTATATCCTGCCTTTATTAATTTTATAAATAAGCCAAGGCAGCAAATATGCCTAAAATTTCTCCTTTCTCCTATTTTCCCTGCAACAACCCTGTGAAGTGAGTTGGGCTCAGAGAAAGTGACTGACCCAAAGTCACCCACCTGGATTTGATGGCTAAGTCAGGACTAGAATTCCCAGTCTCCTGGTTTCTTGCCTGGTGCTTTAATCACTCAATCAAACTGGCTCTCAGATGTTTCATTGCCCACCTAACTAACATAATCGTTGCATATTTCCAAAATATCCTTTCCAACCATTTATTTGGGGATGGTGGATGGAATTCGTACCTTACAGGAAATGACTCAGATGGTAAATATGAATTAAAGGGACGCAGTGGCTCAGTGGCTAAGATGCTGAGCTTGTCGATCGAAAGGTCGGCAGTTCAGTGGTTCGAATCCCTAGTGCCGCGTAACGGGGGGAGCTCCCATTACTTGTCCCAGCTTCTGCCAACCTAGCAGTTCGAAAGCACGTAAAAAATGCAAGTAGAGAAATAGGGAGCACCTTTGGTGGGAAGGTAACAGCGTTCCGTGCGCCTTTGGCATTTAGTCATGCCGGCCACATGACAACGGAGACGTCTTCGGACAGCGCTGGTTCTTCGGCTTTCAAACAGAGATGAGTACTGCCCCCTAGAGTCGGGAACGACTAGCACATATGTACAAGGGGAACCTTTACCTTGACTTAAATATGAATTATGAATTCAGCAGTTTCTCTTATCTCTTTTTCAGATTGATGACCCTGGAAATGATCACGAAGAAATGATGCCCGAAGCTGAGATTGGAGAGTCATTGGAACATCTGGGTAGAAACCAGGCTCTCATGGCAGATTATGTAGACTCTGGATATGAGCGGGGGAACCTGAACCCCAGCTGTCTTCATAAGGATGATCACCACATTGCCACCCACACGCTGACCAATGCCGTGCCACTCTCCCCTTCTTTCCAGGAACTTTGGCACTGGGAAGTTGAGCAGCTTGTCAGCCACAGTTTGGCTCCTAACTGTCAAAATGGGAAAGACCTCCATCTCCTCACCGGAGCGATGCCTTCCTCTCTCAAAGTAAAGGACAAAATGGCGGTCCCCAAATCTGTCTGGCTGGCAGCTTGCTGTGACAATGGTGCCGAGACCTGGTCGCTGGGATTTATCAAAGAGGCCGATGTTGAGAGTCGTCTCGAAGACCTAACGGTAGAAGCCCTTGAGAAGAAGCTTCCTGCTGGAACTGAGCTCTTCAAGAACCACTGTGGTCAAGACAGACAGGATCCTAAGAAGCTGGAGGCCGTGTTGCGCTCGGTGAAGGAAGTCCAGGCGAAGAAACCAGGCAAAACGTGTGCAAAAAAGCCCACTCAAAGTAAGCACACTCAGACCGTCAAGGAGGAGAGTGGCTTTCTGAAGAATCTTTGTCATTTCATTATTAGCCCTATCTGGAAACTGGTTAAATTTGTTTGCTATCTGATTTGCCAACTTGTGAAAGGTGTGTGGTGTTTGCTAAAGTGCATTGTCCAGAAGATTTTCAGCGGAGTGTGCACCTTCATCAAAGGGATATCTATCGCTCTTCTGGATATCTTTATCAGCCTGGCCCGAGTGGGTGTCAGCATCTTGAATGGCATTGCGAAAAACATCTACAATGTTCTCATGGTGACCTATAGGATTCTTAGCGTCCCTGTGAATCTGATCCTGGATATTGTCTCTTTCCCTTTTTACACCCTGGGTGCCATTCCTGGTGTGCTCAAAGATATTGCTTCAGGCATTGGGGGCGCATTCTTATTGATCATCAATGCTATCACAAGTTTGGTGAAGGGCCTAAACCATGTTGTGTCTTTCCTAGCTAGCAAGATTCTTCCCACGAGTGTTTTTTAAGACTGACTCCAGAGATTATCTTCCAAAGCAAGACTTGTCCTCTCTTATTGCTTATCTTCAGCTATTCTTCTACGTATTTATTGTGGTGACATTTTCAGTGATGAACCGATGTTCTGGTAACATGGGTGAGCTACGTAAAACCTGAAATGGGAATTTAATGGCAAATTAAAATTGCACTTACTGTAAAATGTTGAACTTGTCAAGCTGTTGAACTTATTGGCTTCTTGCTTCTTGTGTCCAGCTTTTGGGGAAAAAAAACATGGAACACTTTGGATCTGAGATTGACTAAAACATCTAAAAATGTGAATATTGCATTGTTCTTAGCAAGCCGTGGTTGCCCGAATCTTTTGGCTCTCTGGATAATCCAACAACCTCGAGTTGTGCTGGATTGCAGTCGCCATCATTTTCAACCAGAATAATCCTCCACTGTGTTGGGTAGAAATTTTGGATGTTGTAATCCAACTCTTCTGGAGGACATTGGGATGGAGAAAGTCGAGTTCTAAAATATGGAAGGGATTTTCCTGTGGGTGCAAATGGTTTTTGAAAGATTTTAATGGTTTTGTAAGTCAAGGTCATCTTAGTACAATGATAGAGAGGTTTGAATTCACTGACCCCAAATTTAATGCTGCCTAAACTATAAGTGTGATTAGGGAGAAGGCCATCTGCTTAACACCCCAGTTACTGAGCCATGCTACTAATCTAATTTGGGTTAATTCGTGATCTGTACATTATGCTTGTTTCATCGTCTTCAAGGCAAGTAAGAGCTGAGGTGGCACAGTGGTTAGAGTGCAGTACTGCAGGCTACTTCAGCTGACTGCTAGCTGCAGTTCAGCAGTTCAATTCTCACCGGCTGAAGGTTGACTCAGCCTTCCATCCTTCCGAGCTGGGTAAAATGAGGACCCAGATCGTTGGGGGCAATAGGCTGACTCTGTAAACTGCTTAGAGAGAGCTGTAAAGCATTGTGAAGCGGTATATAAGTGTTATTGCTGCTAATGGGGGTGGTAAATTAGGGCAGTATTTTAGGAACCCCAGTAACCAAAGCTCGCTAAAGAAAAAGTAAATTTCCAGAGTGAAGACGTGCAAAAAGATTGGCTTAGTCCTTCGTTTAGATCTCACATTGGGCATGAATGGGATTCACACATTGTGGAAAGCTTCTGGTTGCTTAACTGGTTAAATGAATGATCCATAATTATCTTGTTTCACACAACAAACTAAGCTCTAAAGTATGGTTTTTAGATTACAGTGGCTGGGCTCATATAAGATACTAAGCCAAAGCCAAGCAAATCACTTAGGACTTGATCATGGCCAAAGCCAATCATTGCTGTGAATCTCTGGTAGAAGCCGCCATGATGTCATACTTGCCACAATGTCATCATGCAAATGATGCTACTTGCATAATTAATGCAATTTGCATGATGACATCATGGCATGAATCATGCCGCTTGTCTCTTAGGAGGCCCACGACAACTGTCTCCATCAAGTTCAACTCCTCGCCCCAAAAGTGTAGAGTAGATGAGGAAAGTATTGAGCAAATACAGAGAATTACTTACTATATTGAGCCAAATAATGTATGTAAAGTGCAAGATACTGTTCATGTATTGCTGCTATGTATAATTTGGTATCTATCATATGCTGTATTCCTTTCTGGCAGTTTGTAGTTTTTTGGTTTCGAAGTCTGTCTCTGGGTGGGGTTACAAATAAAAAGACAGTATATGTTAAAAAAAATAATAACCCAACCAACCAGAAGAACAGAATACCAACAATAAACCAATCATAATGCATGGGTGCTCCATAATCACCCTGTCTCTGAGGTGTGGGAGAACAAGCAGCTCTTTTAAACATTTTTCTAAATGACAGAAGAGAGAGGGCAGTTTGGTGTAGTGGTTAAGGTACCTGGGTAGAAAGCAGGAGACCGTCAGTTCTAAACTTGCATTAGGCACGAAGCTAGCTGGGTGACCTTGGGCCAGTCCAGGGGTGAAATCCAGCAGGTTCTGACAGGTTCTGGAGAACTGGTAGCGGAAATTTTGAATAGTTCGGAGAACTGGCAAATACCGCCTCTGGCTGGCCCCAGAGTAGGGAGGGAATGGGGATTTTGCAGTATCCTTCCCCTGCCACGCCCACCAAGCCACGCCCACCAAGCCCCACCAAGCCACGCCCACAGAACCGGTAGTAAAAAAAATTTAGATTTCACCACTGGGCCAGTCCCTCTCTCTCTCAACCCTAGGAAGAAGGCAATGGCAAACTCCCTTCCAAAATTTTGCCAAGAAAACCTCAGGGACCTGTCCAGGCAATCTTCAGCAGTCATCACTGACTTGAAAGCAATATTATATCTGACGTCTACCAAAGAGAGATTCAAAGAATCAAGGATTTATTGAAATGTATGGGTATTCATGCATGGTAGTTTCAGAGATGCCCCTCTTCTCCTGCAGAGACATTAACAAAATCTTTCTTAGTCCCTTCTGTCTGCTGAGATGATGCAGGACGAGTGGTGGTATTCAGCCGGTGCGGGCCGTCCTATTTAGTCACATTTTCTAAGCAGTGCGTGTGCGTGGAAGCCGTGCGTGTGAGCAAAGCACTTCCGCACGAGGCCGTGCGCATGCAAGGAAGGTGCGCATGCTCACATTTTTTGGTGCGCGGTGAACCGGTGGTAAAATTATGTGAAACCCACCTCTGTGCAGCACCCAAAACAGGGATATTTTTTTTTCTTTTGAGATCTTTAATCTTCAGGATGCTCTTCCCAGGCAGAGTGACCAAACCCAAATTCAGTGTGTTCTGTGCAGAAAGGAATGGCTTTTTGTAATATATGCCAGCTTTTGAAGACATCATATATAGCAGGGATGGCTAACCTTTTTGCCGTCGTGTGCCGGGAGCGTGGGGGGGTCATATGTGAGTGTGCCTATACCCATAATTCAAAGTCCCCCCCCTACGCTCCCCCCACTTTTGGCACGCGATGGCACGTTGGGCCCAGTAGGCCCGTTTTTCACCCTCCCCAGGCTCCAGAGGCTTTCTTGGAGCCTGGGGAGGGTGAAAACAGCCTTCCCCATCCCCACCAGAGGCCCTCCAGAGACCGGAAACAGCCCATTTGCTGACTTACGGTAGGACCGGAAGTCCCATTTTTTGTCCTCCCCGGGCTCCAGAGGCTTTCTAGGAGCCTGAGGAGGGCGAAAACAGGCCTTCCCCACCTCCCCAGAGGCTGGAAATGGCCCGTTTGCTGACTTCCGGTGGGCCCGGAAGGCCCAAAAATCAGATGCCCATGTCGGAGCTGAGCTAGGGCAACGCTCGTGTGCCCACCGATACGGCTCCACATGCCACCTGTGGCACGCGTGCCATAGGTTCGCTATCATGGATATATAGTAATATACTGCCTCTATTTCCAGAAACGTGATGATATGTAGGCAAAATTTAGCACCAGCAATGCAAAAAAGAGCATTGTAAGCCACCCAGAGTCATCTCATGGTAAGATGGGTGGCAAATAAATTTAATACATAAATGTATTAATTGACTGATCATGCAAATTAATAGCTTACCAACAATTAATGTGGCGTGTGTAGGAAGAAATACGTTATGTATGGATGCAGCCCTAGGAATTGAGAAGAATTAATGGAATGGAGTATCTTGGATAAAGTTTCCATTGAAGGACTAGGAGCCTAGGTCCTAAAACAGTGTTTCCCAATCTTGGCAATTTGAAGATGTGTGGCCTTCAGTTCCCAGAATTCCCCAGCTAGCTGTGCTTGGGAGGTGCCTATTCCTTCAGCTTTGCTGGCTGGGGAATACTGGGAGTTGAAGTCCACGTGTTTTCAAGCTGCCAGCATTGAGAAGCATTGCTTTAAACTGTTTTCTTGCAGATTTCTAGAGCTCTGCTATCTTTGGCAGTCCCCGCACCCCCTGCTATTTTTATTCTGCATATTGGTTTCTTAAAAACATATGTAAGTTTTGAAGTTGCTGCAGGACATCTTGGATGAAGGCACACAGAAATACGTCTGCTAAGAAAACAAACAGCATTTCCTCTGGGGCAGCAGATGTCATATTTTATGCAATTACGGAACACTGAAGAAAGGTTTGGAAAATGCAAGAACCACTCAATTAAATGTCCTTCCTTGCTGCCTTTTTCCACTTTTTGTAAAGTAATGGTTACTGATTTTCCATCCTTTCGATTTTGGGAGGCTTTTTTAAACCAAGCATTGTTTACCAAGAGAGTATAGTCCAAAATTAAGTTTTAATGTATCACTTGAGTCGTTTTACATACCCTGTGCCCACGGGTGGTACTTTCCCTACGAGTTCGCAAATGTGCGCGCACGCGCCCCATCCACGCATGCACCCGGCAGTGGTGAAGTCCAATTTTTTTACTACCGGTTCTGTGGGTGTGGCTTGGTGGGCGTGGCACGTCTTGGTGGGCGTCGTTGGGTGGGTGTGGCAGGGGAAGGATACTGCAAAATCTCCATTCCCACCCCA
The DNA here is from genome assembly GCF_059756535.1 of Pantherophis guttatus. Taxonomy (NCBI): domain Eukaryota; kingdom Metazoa; phylum Chordata; class Lepidosauria; order Squamata; family Colubridae; genus Pantherophis; species Pantherophis guttatus. The sequence goes on from NC_142067.1 coordinate 13,881,541, forward strand.
CTCCAGAGGAAGGATACTGCAAAATCCCCATTCCCTCCCCACACCTGGGAGAAGGATATTGCAAAATCTCCATTCCCACCCCACTCGGGGGCCAGCCAGAGGTGGTATTTGCCGGTTCTCCGAACTGCTCAAAATTTCCGCTACCGGTTCTCCAGAACCTGCTAGATTTCACCTCTGGTGCCAGCCTCAAAAATGTGCCTAAATAGGATGGCATGGAGCTGGGGCGGGTGGGCAGGCCCACCCGTGATTTCTGCTACCAGTTCGGGTGAACCGGTCCGAACCGGCTGAATACCACCTCTGCCTGTGCCTTAAACCTGACAAGGAATGTTCTTCTGAGGAAAACTTCAGCTACTTGAAATACCAGGAGCAAGTAGATCTCCAGCTCATTGAGATCCTCTGTGGGGAATCCCCTCGTTGTTCTCCTTTATTGGTACCTCATAGTTCCCATTTGCACTCAGCTTTTTCAGTTTGAGTTGATTACAATTGCACCCTGCACAACACATGAAAAGTCACAATTGGCAATTGCATTCAGACTTTTTTTTTATTATTGTCTGCTTCCTGAATGTCCGCTTGGAGCATTGCTACTTGTATGGCAATGGCTTTATTTAAATGGTTTGCTGAACTTGTATTCAACCATCGGTCCATTCTGGGAACGTCTGTCAGGCAACCAGGTGGGACCTGAAGTAACAACACTCTTTTTGGCATCGGCTTAGATCAATGTTTTTCAACCTTGGCCACTTGAAGATATATGGACTTCAACTCCCAGAATTCTCCAACCAGCATGCTGGCTGGGGAATTCTGGGAATTGAAGTCCACACATCTTCCAAGTGGCCAAAATTGAGAAACACTGACTTAAGTGGTGAAAATCTATCTGAGGCAACATTTTCTAATCCAGAAATGCAGTGAGCGGTAAACTACCTTTCCTGATGATCTGGTTTGGCAAGAAGCTGTAATTTAATTAATGCACTTTGGGAGCAAGGGAAAAGATGTCCCATTTCCAAATTGTGGAACTGATGTGTCCCGCTTCTTTTTGCCACAACTCACTTCAGGAAGAGCCTGGGACACTGTTTCAGACTGGTGCAGTTCTAGGGGTGAAATCCAGCAGGTTCTGACAGGTTCTGGAGAACCGGTAGCGGAAATTTTGAGCAGTTTGGAGAACTGGTAGTGGAAATCTTGAATAGTTCAGAAAACTGGCAAATACCACCTCTGGCTGGCCCCAAAGTGAGGTGGGAATGGAGATTTTGCAATATCCTTCCCCTGCCATGCCCACCAAGCCACACCACACCCACCAAGCCACGCCTACAGAACTGGTAGTAAAAAAAATTAGATTTCACCACTGCAGTTCACAACAGTGTATGCCTTTGAATAAAACTGGTTAATTTGAAAAGGTGCTCTCACACCCCTCCTGAGGTTTGACTACCAGAGCTAAAACATGTTTGGTCACCCTAAATATGCACAAGTCCACTTAGTTCTTAAATAGTTAACTTCTCCTAACAGAATACAAAATTAAGAGATTTATACTGTTTTGACTTTTAAGTTTTTAGCATCTAAAATTGAGATGCTAGGCCAGAAAGATGTACATGAAAAGAATTTAAATCTCAAAAAAGTGATATTAAGAAGTTTCTGTAAAATGATAAATTTTTAGTGTATCAAATAATTATAGTTAGGAAATGAACATGTATATTGTATGTAATACTATGTATGTGTGCATTATTATTTTTCATTAAATAAATGCAGGTAGTTCTTGACTTATGGCCACAATTGAGCTCAAAATCTATGTTGCAAAGTAAGAAAATTGTTGAGTTTTGCCCCATTTTAAGACTTTCCTTGCCACATTTGGTAAGAGAAACATTGCAGTTGTTAACTTAGTAACACAACTGTTAAGTGAATCTGGCTTCTCCATTGACTTTGCTTGTCAGAAGTTCACAAAAGGTGACCACATGACCCCAAGACACTGTAACCACATAAATATGAACCGTCTGAATTTTTGATCACATGACCATGGGGATGCCGACATTGAAAAACAGTCATTTTTTTTAGTGCAGACTTCAAAATCACTAAATGGCTGTAAGTCAAGGTCTACCTGTATTTCCCCAAAATTCATGATACTCGGCAAGCAATCCAAGGAGTTGGCACAAGAAACACCAAAGTACTGGCTCATATGTGGTCTTTTGACACATGAGGTTGGCATTAGTTAGTATTAGTTGGAGCAACAATTTACCCACTGGTATTTTTTCCGCATTCCAGCTTGGCCCAGATATTATGCCAGTGGTGGAATTCAAATTTTTTTATTACTGGTTCTGTGGGTGTGGCTTGGTGGGCATGGCAGGGGAAGGATACTGCAAAATCCCCATTCCCTCCCACTCCTGGGGGAAGGATACTGCAAAATCCCCATTCTCTCCCCACTCCTGGGGGAAGGATACTGCAAAATCTCCATTCCCTCCCCACTCCTGGGGGAAGGATACTGCAAAATCCCCATTCCCTCCCCACTCCTGGGGGAAGGATACTGCAAAATCCCCATTCCCTCCCCACTCCAGGAGAAGGATATTGCAAAATCCCCATTCCCTCCCCACTCCTGGGGGAAGGATACTGCAAAATCCCCATTCCCACCCCACTCCAGGAGGATACTACAAAATCCCCATTCCCTCCCCACTCCTGGGGGGGAGGATATTGCAAAATCTCCATTCCCACCCCACAGCTGAAGCCAGCGAGAGGTATTTGCCAGTTCTCCGAACTACTCAAATTTTCCGCTACCAGTTCTCCAGAACCGGTCAGAACCTGCTGGATTTCACCCCTGTATTAGGCTATTTGTAGAGAGAGTACATGCATAAACGTTTCAAGCCCCATGCATGTCAGTACAAAGGTTTCTGTTGTCACAGTATACATGTTTTGTTGCTGTTTGATACGCAAACTAAGATAGGAATGAGAATGAGTTTGATGCGAAACGGATAGAAAAATAGCAATGGCAAAAAAAGGCAACTTCCATAATGGAAAGACAGTTTTGGATGAATTTATCACCTTGAGGGGAATCGTAAGACTTAAAGAGAACCAGTTTGGTGTTATGGTTAAGAACCGGGCTAGAAAATGGGAGACTATGAATTCTAGCCACACCTGAGGCACAAAGCCAGCTCCCTCTCTCAACCCAAGGTAGAAGGCAATGGCAAACTATTTATGAAATCTTGCCAAGAAAACCACAGGGACTTGTATAGGCAGTTGGCAGGTGTCAACACTGACTTGATGATGTGCACACATAAAACAACTCTAGAATAACTTGCACCAGAACTACAACTGGTGTGGTGTCCATTCTGTAGTAACATCAAGCTAAGCCTTAAAAAAAGTTAAACTTTCTCTAATCTGCAGGGAATCCCATTTTTCGTGGAAAGTTCCTTTCCCTGATTTTTTTTTTCTTATTTCCCAGGAGAGGAGACCAGCTTCCTAAATCAGACACCCAGCATTAATATTTACCCTGGAGATTACATTACTGAAGATAGCCCGTGAAAATCCTCTTGCATTTTTATATAAATGTATTTTCTACTACTAATTAGAACAGAGGTGTTAAACCCAAGGCCCGGGGCCCGGATCCGGTTGTCAAGTGCCTGAAATTTGATCACACGACCATAGGGATGCTGCAATGGTTGTAGGTGTGAGGATCTTTTCAGAATAATAAATTTTATTAAAAGATACAAGCTATCATGAACTGCAGCTCTAGATAAAACTAGCTTCCCTTTGTTAGTGTGAAAAGGGTTTCTAGGCTTGGAACAAATATTTCTAACTTAACATCGCCCCCTTGTGTTAAGGAGTAGGGACAACATAAGCCTGCTAATTTCAAAAAAACCCAAACCAAACCGAAAGGGTTTAGGGATCGGGATAGGTTAATTAAAAGCTCCCAGTTTAATATTTGAAATACCTTTTGTTGTAATGCAAAGGACCGGTGGCACATGTCAAACACATTCTTGATTTTAAAAAGTCAAAAAAATTAATAGCAAAAGAGAACACCCCAAATAGCTTCAGCTCCTTTGTCAGAATTGGATGGTTGAATCATATAATTTGATTGGATACACATGATGGATGCGTGCATAGGACAGCTTTAAACATGTTGCGTGAAGTAATGAATTCTGGGCTGCAATATGTGTGGTTGCCTCAGTTTTGCAAACTCTGGGGTATGTTGGTCTAGTTCTTTGGGCAATAATGTATACCCTTGATGGCGAATCTATGGCATGCGTGCCCCATATCGGTGGGTATGCAAGCTCAGCTCCGGCGCGCATGTGCGCACTGGCCAGCTGATTTTTCGGCCTTCTGGGCCCACCAGAAGTAGGGAAACAGACTGTTTCCTGCCTCCGGAGGGCCTGAGGGGGTGGTGAGGAAGTCCCATTTTTTGCTGTCCCCAGCTTCCAGAGCCTTTCTGGGAGTCTGGGGAGGGAGAAAACAGCCTTCCCCACCTCCCTGGAGGCCGGAAACGGCCCGTTTGCCAACTTCCGGTGGGACTACATCATGTGCCAGGAGCCGGGGGAATCATGCGCGCATGCATGGGGGCAGGGCGCATAGAATTATGGGTGTGGACACACACGCGCATGCACCCACTCACCCCCTGCTCCTGGCATGCGATGACAAAAAGGTTAGCCATCACTGATATATACCAAAAAATTTAGTTTACTGTTGACATCATCTGGGATGTTTTTCCAACTTCGGCCAATTTAAGGGAGACACATTGTACTACATGAGAGACACCATGCTTCTGATTCACAAAGTTGAGGACTGCTGGGGATGCTACAAAGGCCTAGAATTCATTCGTGCTTGGAGAAGGAACGTTAAGACTCTGTGAATCAGAAATTGGCTTACAATTGTAATATTGAACATAGTAAACCTATTTATTTTCCCCCCTTAATGTATCTTCTAATAAGAATAAGCATAATAATCCTAATAGTCGTAATAACAATCATCATATTGTTTACATCTCTTTCTTATATTTTCTACTCTTCTTTAATATCCTTCCTTTATTACCAACTTCCATTTTTATTCTCTAACCATTGATAAAATAATTCCCATATCATATAATATTCCATTTGTTCTTTCTCCATAATTGCAAGTGTTAAGCTGTTCATTTCTGCGTATTCTAATATAGATCTTATTTCTCAAAGTGGCCAACAGGTCTCCTTGAGAAGCCCTGAAGAATCACCTTCTTTGATGTTGGTTTCCCAGAAATCTATATTCAAAAGCATGCTTGTGCTGATTTTACAAGTAACAGACAACCATCGGGATACATGGCTGCCAATCATCTTAGAATGATGTTCAGCATTTATATTCTGCTTTTATTAATAAAGGAGAATATATGTAGCTCAGGGGGTTGAAATGAGGAGTCCTTGGTGCTCTCTAAAGCTTGGGTGTTTTCTTGCAGACGTTTCATTACCCAACTAGGTAACATCATCAGGGCTAGTGGTTGTTTTTTTGCAGTTGTTTCCTTATCCAAACTAGGTAACACTATCAATGCTGATGATGTTACCTAGTTTGAGTAATGAAACGTCTGCTAGAAAACAGCCAAGCTCCGAGACCACGAAGGACCCCCCTGCTTTTATTATTTTTATAAATAACTCAAGGTGACGTACATACCTCCTTCCACCTTCTATTTTCCCCACACTAACCCTGTTGTTGAGCTGCGAGAGAGTGAGTGGCCCAAAGTCGCCTAGCTGGCTTTCATGTCTAAGGTGGGACTAGAATTCACAGTCTCCTGGCTTTCTAGCCCGATATCTTAACCACTAGACCACGCAGTTGGCTAAACTAAAAAGTAGGTTGCTTGTCAGAGGCTGGAGATATTCTGTGAAGCCAGCCAGTGGGGATTTAATTCAATAAACAGTGGTTCAACCTAATACTAGTTGATAATAATTTTTTTTTTTTTTTGCCTATCTTGAACTCCTGCTTCACACTGTAGTTTTCACCACCACTGGATACCTTTGCCTGTCAGGTAAAAAAACATAATAAAAGAGGCGATAGCATTCATTGAATTGAAAATAAGAAACAGGACAAGAGGTGGGGTTTTTTTTAGCCAGTTTTATTGAACCAGTAAAATTCCTGCTGATAACAATGAAAGAGATTTCAGCAAGTATAAATGCTATACAGTTTAAACAAACCCCACTCTTCCGTACCTATAAATAGATTTTTTTTTTCTTGAAAACCTCATAAAAAGTGCAGATTTTATGAATTGCTTGTTAACAGGTTAATATGCACACTCATATTACTTTATTGAAAAATACGTTTCAGTTTCAGCTCACTAGAATTTTTTTCTTCTTCTGGATCTGCTCCAATACAATTCAAAATGAGTAAATAAAAGCTTAAACCAAGAAAGACAGAAAAAAAAAATGTAAGTCACACAGATAGATCCAGTAGGATTGGCTTGTTCAATATGCATCTTGGTTAGAAAACTTGGTTAGATCTTAAATCCGCACATTTTCAAAAAGAATGGGTCTATGTTGCTATCTTCATTTTGCTGGTGTTATTAAGGGTAATCTAAAGCCCACAAACATCAGTTATTCCTGTGATATTTATATTTTTGGAGTGTAGGAAAGGGACACCTCAGTCAACTTTTTGTTGCTCTGGAATAACTTCAAACACATCCTGAGGTAACAGAATCAAAGTTATCCAAGACCATATGAACACTATAAAAATCCATTCCTCCCAATCTCACCCTCTTTACTGGGATTAAACTATTGGTGGAAAAGCCTGTTGGTCAGTTACAAGCAAGTGGTGGGCCAGATATGGGTCACTCAGGTGATGCTATACTGGAGCATCCTTGTAGCCAATCAAAGGTGTATTTTGATTTTTGTCTACTTCTTTACTTCTGGCACCAGGGAAATCTGAAAATACCCAAAGCTCCTGCTCGTCCCACATGTCTGACAAATCTTTTTGGAGATAAACTTTGGACAGTGGGTGAAAAGGGAAATGGACCGTAGACTTCCCTCTGGTCCTCACCCTTCGACATTTTCTGTCCTGTATTGTGGTTTCTCTTAAATGTGAGCAGAAGCTGAGGTTATAATTCTCATTTTTCCCTACAACATTTTTGAGCAAGCATGAAGAGGCATTCCTATGTGAAATCTCTACCTGGATTCTTACATTGCTAACCAACCATCCCCACAGGATTAGAGCAGTACAAATGATTTTGTCTCTTCCCACATACATAAGTTCACATTACCCATACTAAACACATGATCTCAAATTAATAGGAAAGGACAGTTTTAAATGGTTACGGGTTATTGAGTCACTTATATATATATATATATAAAAAAAACAACCCAGAGACACCAAACCCTAAAAAGCTTAAACCCACAGACACGTCTTCATTCTCTCCCCACGGACCAGAACACACACACACAAACACAACCCAAATACACATACATAATACAGCTGTGGAAATTCTAAATAATATCAGCTTAATCTACGTACAGCCATAACACAGTACACAACTTGAAGGTGGACGTAATCCCACCTCACTTCTTGGCTGCCGCTCTACATTTCACAAAATTGTGAAGGAAAAAAAAAAAAGTTACAGTAACAAAGTCAAGGACCGTAAAGGCCTATCACAGCTTCTAGAAATACACTACATTTAATGGGAGGAGAAGACGTTTCCCCAAAAAGCCCATTGGAAAAAAGTGATTTCATTTTTTTATTAATTTTTTTTTTTTTGAGTATTCATCAAGTGCAACTAGATGTTTATACATGCAACTTCAACCTCAAGAGCCTGTTGGTTGGGCCACTTGGCATACATTCAGGCACCATTTTATTTCTGTCCCAGAGAACATCAAGGAGGATTATACCAGCCTTCCCACTCTCTAGACAGGCTTTGGAGGTGTAGATCTCAGTACATCTGGAGAGTGGGAAAGTCCAGATTGTGATGACCTGCTTATTTTGATAATTTTTTTTGGGGGGGGGGTGTTTTAACCGGAGCCCACATCCATTGGGATTGCAATAAGGCCATTAGGGGATGTGGTGGCCGAGGAACGTAAGGACTTTCTGAAGGATCCTCCTGGATCGTTTCTATCCTTTTACGAGTGAACAATTCAGCAGAATTTACGTACACAGCTGAGCGTGCCACGGTTTCTTTGCCTTTGAAGTTAAACTGGAAAGACCCATCTTCACATGGATGTGAAAAGGGTTTTGGCAGGGCTGCTGGAGGAGAAGTCTTGGTGGTGGTAGTGATGGGGGGGGAGAAGAGTGCTTTTGGTGAAATCTCGCTCCCCTTGTAGGGTTGACCACTTGCCTCAGGTCTTCATCCAACCACAACTTGATACAAGTCAGATTTAGAAGAGAGCACCAAATTCCAAATGCTATACATATTCAGACAGCTTGTTTGGGAACCATGCATGATGGTTTTGAAAGCAGAGGGAGAAATTGCTATGAAAAAAATCTTAGGGCTTTCTAACTGAATGATTCAGGAGATCAACTGATGTCCATCTGTTTTTTTTTTAATTAATTAATTTATATATATATATATATATATTGATATTATCAATATATATATATATGTATGTATATATATATATATAATGTTGCCAATCAGTCTACAAACAAATAAAAGAATATATTATTCTATTTCTGAAGTTCTGTTTCATAGGAATCTAAGCTTTGGTGTTCCCTGGTTAAAATTTGATGCAACCACGAGCATCAAATCTTGACCTCTAGCTTCCTTTATTTGGAGGCTGCCGAAGTAGACACCGAAGTGCATAAGATCAAAGACAATCTAGATCTAACAGCCATCTTTTTTCTATGCTGATCTCTCCTGAATCATTTAGTCAGGAAGCCTTCAGATCAGGGATGGTATTCACTTACCTTCGCTACCGGTTCACAAATGTGAGCATGCGCGCCTCACGGAGTCCTCCGCGAATGCGCAGAGCGTCAAAAACGGGATGTGATGACATCAGAGCCTCCCTCAGCCGCCGCTACCGATTTGCCCAAACCGGATAGAAACAGCTGAATACCACCACTGTTTAAGATCTTTCATGGCAATTTCTCCTTCTTTCAAGTTCACACACTCTGAGACAAGAGGTACTCTGCAAGAGGTTGAGTCAACCTTCCTTTTCCTGGCCCCCTTCTGGTCATGTTGGACTTCAACTACCATCATCCCCAGCTAGCATTTCCCCAAATAACTGATCACTCTAATTTCAAAGATCTTGAAGCATGCATGTATACAGAAAGGTTTTTTTTTTTAAAAAAGCACAACCTCAGAGAGAAATTTTTATCCAAACTAAGAATTTATGTAGCTTCTGCTCTAAAAAAGAACTATTTCCACATATAGATTTCTCCACCTAATCAGAAAAAATATTTCAACCGTTGTCCCAAAGGTGCTTTTTCCGAAAAGGCAACTGGACTTTCTTTGTTTTCAAAGAAGAAACCAAGGAAGTCTAGTTGCCTTTTGGAAAAAAGCACCTTTGGGACAATCATGACCTGGATGCAGGGGTGGGCTGTTGGGGGTTTGCAGGGGTTCGGGAGAACCTCTAGCTAAGATCATGTGCAGTTCGGAGAACCCCCAAATCCCACCCCTGGCTGGCCCCGCCCACTCACCCGGAGTCCCCATGCAGCCTGTTTTGGATGCAGGTAAGTACAGGGGGCGCACGGAGGCTCGGGGAGGGTGAAAAACGGGCCTACCGGAAGTTCGGGAAGGCCGGAAACAGATGCGTTTCCAGCCTCCAGAGGGCCTCCGGAGTCAGGGAGGCTGTTTTCGCCCTCCTGGAGGCTCAAGAAAAGGCTCTGGAGCCCGGGGAGGGCAAAAAAGCCTCCCCCCGTGGTGCAGGAGGCCAACTAGCCACACCCACCATGGCCACACTCACCCAGCAACCAGGCAGAGAACCCCTTGCTAAAATTTTTGAAGCCCACCCACCTGGAAGATTGACAATCTCCACAGACATACAGTCTTTTGACAGTTGCCATGTCTTCTCCTCAAGAGGGAAATATACGCATCGCTGATCTGGCAAGGTGGAAAGTCTGTTGTGCAGTTCTGTGCAAAATTCTTGCCGGGACAATCTGATCTTCTAAGCAATTCCTCGCCATAACATGTGCCCTTTTAAAGCAAGCCACACCTCTTTTATGATCAAAGCACACCTGAACAACAGCACTTAAGAAGAGCTCATGTGCACTGAAACTTTGCTTTGAATTTTTTCACAGATAGCAGAACAAAGAATTCCTGGGATTCTCCTTTTCCGTTCAAAGAATGGATGTAAAAAAAAAATTCCCTGTCCTTGGGGGGAAAAAAGATCTTGAATCAAAAATCCTATCTATCTAAACCTCTCCTGCACTTATGCGTCTTTAAAAAAACAGTCCTACTGGCCTCTTTATATATGTAGAAAGAAAAAGCACATATACAACATTACATTAAAACGACAGCCCCCTCCCCCCATTCTATAAAAAAAAAGTTGAAAAATCAAACGGAATTGCAAAGCGAATTTGTTCATTTTTTTTACAAATTAAAGGGTTCCAACTGGGGTTGTTTGGTTTAAAGAAATATTTATTATTTGATCGTATCTTATTATAAAGGGCCCCAGTCCAGAAGCTCTTAGACCAGTGTTTTTCAACCTTGGCAAATTTAAGATGTATGGACTTCAACTCCCAGAATTCCCCAGCTGGCAGGAGGAATGAGTGGGGCCTGATGCCCAATAACGACCGGAATGGCACTCCAGCCCTTTCTAAGCTGAAGCTGAATCTAGTCGTGGAATAAAAATATGTAAGAGGTCTGGAAATCTACATGGCTACATTCAGGCTGCTGAATTGTTCAGTTTGAAACTTGGCATCTCCTCTGACATGTCAGCTACTCGAAGACTAGAGCATTTCCCATGAAGCCCATTATTTAATGAAAGTATGGCATTAGAACATCTTATTTCAGTTGCAGAATCTGTGCTTTTATGATGCAGAGATTAGCTGCATGCAAATTCAAATTATAATTCTCTCCATTTACTGAAATATTATCTCTTGGCCAACTGTTGATTAATTGTGAACCGATCTCTCCCATCCTGAAAATAAACTCAGTGCAGCTGATAGAAATTGAGGTGTGGGAGAGAAATCATTAAGTAATTCAATTTAGATTTTGACCAAAGAATATAGCAGAATAAATGCGTAAGGGCCTTGTTATGTCCTATTTAGAGCCAAAGCCCCAACCTCTGCCCCCCCACATACCTGGGGAAGTTTACTGGATTGCCTAACTCTACAACAATGAGGGGGAAAAATCAATCTCCAGGTGTTGCTTCTAGCTCCAGTTACGTAGCCAGTCATGCACAATGCCTGGAACTGTAGTCTAGCAACATCTGGAAGGCCAGAGGTTCTCCAACCCTTCTCTCTAGATCGATGTTACTGCTGATGTTACTTGTCTGCCCCTTAGCTGATAACAGAACAGATTTTGGTCCATGGGCTGCCAGCTGCCGATGGCTACAACCGCAGCAAACCAGAAGCAAACCAGAAAACTATGTCTATGCAACAAACAATTGTGTTAGATTTTAATGCTTAAAAGTTGATTCTTTCTCATGTGTTTCCCTCCTCCCCTCCCTTTTTGCACACTTATAAGTTTGGCACATTTGTGAGTTTAAGCAATACATCAAATAAAAAAAAAAAACAAAGTAAAAATGGATGTCTATTCTGAACATTTACAATGTAAAAACACTGTCACAACTACAACTTATTTAAGTAGATAAATCTAACCGCTCTACTTGATCACACCAGATCATATTGGTCTGAACTTGGAAATGCTTTGTAACATTTAGACTTGCCATTCTATTTCTCAAAAGACTAGAGTCCAGCCTTAAATGCCAAAAGAAGATCAGGTACCAAGTGAAATTTTGCTTCCGCTGATGAATTTAGAACTGAGATATTTCACTAAGGAAAGGGGGGAAAAAACAACAACTAAACACGGTCTTAGAAATATAAAGTCTATTTGTGTCTTGGTAAGATTTTGTTATAATAAAAGGAAATTTTTAGAAGAAAAGACATTACTACTTCTGAATTTGGAACACCGGTTTCCATTAAAAAAAAAAACGCCATCTCCCTCTGAAAGAAAAATTAAAGCTCATAAAATCTAAAACAGAAACCAGATCACATATAGTAATCATCCCTGTTAAGACAGACCAAATGATCTGCATAACAGTAGGACAGTGGGCCCTTCTTGAAGGGATCTCAGGAGGAATGGCAAGTGATGGAAAAGGTTGAACTTCCATCACTTGTCGGTCCTCCTGACGTCTCTTCTTATCTAGTGATGAAGAGGAGAGCAGAGGTAGGCTGCTGCTGGTTCGCACTGGTTCAGGTGAATCGGTAGTTAAGATTCTCCACAGTTTGGTGAACCGGCAAATCCCACCACTGGGTGGCCCCGCCCCTGCACATTTTTTGGCCCATTTTGGGTTGTTTTTCGGGCCAAAAATGCCGAAAAAAAGGCCAAAACACAGGCGGGGGCGGGGCCAGGAAGTGGTGGGATTAGCCCCAACCGGCTAAATCCTAACTCTGCCTTTGAGGCGAGTGTCCAGGAGGCGGGGCTGGATGTGATGAGTGACATCACCCAGTCACATGATCAACTGGCCACACCTACCCAGCCAGAAAACTGATGGTTAAGTTATTCAAGTCCCACCAGTGGAGGAGAGAATATGACTGAGGATACAGAGCAAAGAGAGACAAATAGAAGGAAAGACATCAGTCCTTGCTTCTATTTCTCTTTTCTCTCCACACGTTGGTCTGCTGCTGTATATTGGGAGACCATTCTTCATCAGTTTTTTCTCCCCACATGACCCTTGTTCAAAGCCAAAGGCCACTCAAAGCTAAAAATGCTACTGACCCTCTTAAGGGTGCTCAGTTCTCCCACTGCTCCAATGCGATTCTGGGTCTAGCAATCCGACGCTGGGAGAAGAACATGTGCCCAAACTTCTGCCATAGCAAAGCAGTTGGCAGAACTCTCCCTTTGCCTAGGAAATTTGTGTGCTACCTCCACCTACAAAGGAAGCAGGACTGGAAGTTTGTTAAGCAGCGGCAACAATCTTAGCTTACCATATTTTTCGGACTATAAGACACACCGGAGTATTAAGACGCTCCAAGATTTCAAAGAGGTAAACAAGAAAAAAAAAAGTTTTTGCCCTCCCCGGGTCCCAGGAGCACTCTGCAGGCCTCCCAAACCCACTGCGCATCCCGTTTTTGTGAAAAACTGGCCCGTTTTTCGCAAAAATGGGATACGCAGAGGGTTTGGGAGGCCTGCAGAGTGCTCCTGGGGGCTGGGGAGAGCAAAAATGTGATGCCTGGCAGGTTTGGAAGGCCAAAAACGGGCCTGTTTTTCACAAAAATGGGACATGTGGGGGGGGGGGGGTTTGGGAGGCCAAAAATGGCTGTAGTTGGTGTATAAGATACACCAACATTTCCACCCTCTTTTGGGGGGGGGGAAGTGTGTCTTATACGCCGAAAAGTACGGTAGGTCGGTGTGTGGTTGGTGCCTGCACCAGTCCCCATTCTTGTCCCAGTTTAATTTAACAGCTCTCTCCATTCAACTGAATGTCTACCCAGGAGGCAGAACTGCAGAAAATATAACAGCAGGAGGGAGATAATGTTTTGGGTTGGATGGGGAATACTAGATTTATTTATTTATTTTTTAAAAAGTTGGTCTTTACAATTTCTAGATTTCTTGAAGAGAAATCACAATTGTGCAACGATGCAGCTGATAGCAATCCGTAGTGTACAGTAAATGTATCCCCCAGAGAATGCGGATATCAAAAATAGCTTACGGTTCCACATACAGAAGAAAACTCTGCACAGGAAAGTGAACACAATCATTTCAACATCTGAAAGGGGGGGGAAGGGAGGAGGAGAACAATATCCTATCACAAAGGATGGTAAGTAAAGTTTTGAAAAGTTCAACAAAATAACCTTGGTCTGGTCTGTTTGTTTTTTTGTTTTTTTAAACACAGAAAGTACTATTATAAAACAAGCCATTATGAAAATCTTTCACTTTTTTTTTTTTTGAACGATTCTATTTTGTTTTCTACAGCTCGTTTAGAAAACCCATTTCGTTCATTTCCAAAGTGCAGAAAAACAAACTGGAGTCAGTCTTAAGCCAGGAAAGGGGAAGGTGAGTGAGTGGGTGGGTGAGGGAAGAATCTACATCAAACCAAGTCGAGCCGAAGTTAAGTCACAACTGACAATCTTTGTTGTCAAAATGTTGGTCAGTGCTTAAAGATTTATTGGGAGATTAAGTCCACTCGAAGGCAGTGGGCAAGTTGTCAACTTTGACAAGACAGTCACAGTTGGGCCAAAGCAGCTTAGATTTCAATGGGACTTAGTTATGACTAACGTTCCCTGGCATAAGCCCATCACTGAAAAGTCACTGCTTCCGTGGGTCAGTATTCAGGCACTTTGCTGAAACGCAACATTAACACACTTAAAGCTATTAAAAATGCAGATAACTTGTGCTCTAAAACTGCAAAGAGTGTGTGCTCAAGCACCACAGAAATGGGATCTTTTTAATTTTTTTTTTTTTTTTTTTTGGCAATTCACATATTTCCCTCAAAAAAGGCCAGCCACCAATGGGTACCACTTCTCCGAAGCGGCTGTGGCACTTTTGCCACAGTCGCTTCTCGGGAAACTCAACCTGGCGTCTCCATTGGAAGGAACCGAGGCTCTACAGAAACAAATGGGGATCTGGGCTCTGCCCCAGTTTTGTTTTAATAAGCGGCTTTGGCAATGTGGGAATAGGTGATTGTTCAAGGCAAGCAAGCCGAGGTTAGGAACAATGTTTGGGAACTGATGTTCCCCGGCTCTTCTCAACAGGACTTTTCAGCAGGAAATTTGTTAGGGGGGGCGGGGAAACCTTGCCTTTCTGCTCAAATATTGCACTTCCTTTGTTCACTCATGACAACACATAGAAACATGATTCATAGCTTTAAAATATAGATTATATATATATATGTATATATAAAAACCTGCTCTGACACTATCACTCAGGGAAATACGAGAGGAATCAAATTTCTTAAAAGTTTGAATCAACACCACCGTCATTACTCTTCTATATATATAGGGTTGTTTTTTTTTAAAAAAAGAAACAGCAATGGAAGAAAGATGTAACTTCACGAAAGCACTTTCCCTGCTTGTGGAAGCAGTGGGTGGCATCTCAAGAGAAACGATCTCAAGTTGTACAAGGGAATTTCGAGAGGCCCGCCTTGAGATTCTAGTGGAGCAACCGCCAACCAGAAAGCACAATAACGGATGAGACGGAACAACGATCTCACCCAACGGGAAGGCAGCATAACATGAAACTTTCAGGGAAACTGCTACAGATCAGCAAAAGAATCCATGCTTCAGGTGTACAAGGTTGGAGAAACTGAAGAGGAGAAAAAAAGCAGGGCTGGCCTCAACTCTCCGGCGATATGAGTTAACACAAACTTTCCAATTTGGACCCAACCAACTTAACTTTGTGTAGGTCTCTTTTTCCTTTTGATCAGGCAGTGCGTGTTGAACTTGTACAGCCTGATCCGTGCACCAGTTAAAAGTTACAAAGTGACTAGGTTAAAAAAAAATAAAATAAAAAAGTCCCCACATGCCAAAGTTAAAACTGAGTTGCTGAACCTGGGTTGCCAAGATCCTCCAACATACCGGAAGAGGCAGAAAGTGACACAATCATAGGGGCCAAAGAGGGTAGGCCGTCCCTGAACCAGTACAGTTGAAATGGATAGGGGAAGAACCACTGCATTCAGGAAAACAGTCTTCCAATGCCGGGTTGTCAGTAGCATGCCGCGGGGGTTTGCCGCGGTTGCTTTCACATTTTTCTTTAAAAAAAAAAAAAAAGGCAAACACAATAGTTGCATTCATTTCCACACGACCTCCAAACTACCGCCGAAGAATTAACATTTCTTGGGAGTTATGCGAGAACAAGCTAACTGAGCAATTCAGCTTGAAACGTAGCGTACACCGTATTAAGGGAAACGGCATGTTAATATTCCAGAAAGAGCTGAAAGAAAGAGGGGAGAAGAGACAAGACAAATCCCCTGCACGATACCGTCTACAGGAGAGGCCGGGTGCGATAGTTGGAACCTCAACTATAACTATAGCGCGAGGGGAAGAAAAAAAACACACAGCAAAGGATCAGAGATAGCAAACCAGCTTAGGAGTTTGCGAGCAATACTTCAACGGGAAACCGCTTCAGGAGAAGCATTCCACAAGTGTTATCTTTGCGATTGCTAGTAAAGTTAAGCATCAAGAAAGAGATAGACGGGACAGAGAAAAAAAGCGAGAGATCATTGCACGGTAAACAGCTGCCAGACACACAGCTTCAGCTTTCAACACTACGGAATCCAATAGGCCTGATGCCACCCCAAAAAGGGGAGCATTTTACTGCTCGTCTCATTTGGAAGCTTGGCTCCTACGACCACGTTGGGCCCGTCAGGTCAAGTGACGGGTGATGGCACGGAAGGCGTAGAGCAGCTCAGCCTGCATGCGAGCCTCCATCAGGAGAAGATTCACGTGGACCTAAGGAAATAGTGAAGCAAATTGGTAAATGTCTATGGAGATTTCTCAGTCATCTGGGGCATAGTTGTCTCAAAGGTGCTTTTTCAAAAAGCAACTGGACTGGGGTTTTTTTTTTTTTTTTTTTTTTGCTTCTCCTCCAAGAAGCTTCATCAGTCGTGATGGTGGGGGGATGTAAAGAAGGCTTCCATCCCACCACCATCAGAACTGATGATGCTTCTTGGAGGAGAAGCGAAAAGTCTCCTTTTTCTTCCTCAAAATAAAACAGTCCAGTTGCCTTTTGAAAAAGCACCTTTGAGACAAACAAATTGGTAATATATGGATATAGGCGCAGTGGTTAGAGTGTGGTACTATAGGCTACTTCTGCTGCCTGCTGCCTGCTGGCTACCTGCAATTGGCAGTTCAAATCTCACCAGGCTCAAGGTTGACTCAGCCTTCCATCCTTCCGAGGTGGGTAAAATGAGGACCCAAATTGTTGGAGGCAATATGCTAACTCTGTAAACCGCTTAGAGAGGGCTGTAAAGCACCGTAAAGCGGTATATAAGTCTAAATGCTATTGCTAGAGAGCTGTTCATAGTGTTAAGAATGTTTCTCAAAGAGGTGCTTGATTTTTCAAGAGGTGAGGTTTAAATGAATGACCTATTCTATCTGGAGATGTATTCTACTTTACACCTTGGATACCAATAGGTTTCCATGTGCAATTGGAGATGCTTATGATTCATAAGGCCTCACATGGCTCAGAGTTTGAATGTGTTAGAGATAAACCTTTCCTCAATAGTTTTTACCTGTTGAAATGAAAGAGCACCAGCTGAGTGTTCCCAGATACCTATCCATGCCTTGTTTTTGGCCTCCATGGCCTCCTGCAGCACTCTGCCGGCCGAAAACGGGCCACACGGGGCCCCTGTGAGGCCCATTTTGGCCGGCAAGGTACTGCAGGAGGTGTCCGTCATGTCTCCCCCCCCGGCCCGTGGAGGAGAACTACAATGTTAATCCGGCTCTCAAAGAAATCCAGTTCAACATCCTGAGTTTGAGGGACTCACTTTTTCTGAGTGCTTGAACTGGCGCCAGTAGCTGTCATACATGCGCTTGGTAGTTCTCTCTGGGTAGCAGGTCACGGTCTTAATGTAAATCTTCAGGTTCCGTTCAAGTAGTTGATTAACTTCGCCATAATCATAGTCATCGTATCTAAATGAGATTTAAGATTTTCTGAGCATGTGATATTTTTAAAAAGCAATTATTTTCCTTTTTTTGGGGGGGGGGAGATGGGGGTTTTGGAAAATCCCTTCAAACTGCGCATCAGGATAAAAATGCCTGATTGTGAATCTTACCGTTCCAGTATCATGTAAGTTTAATTAGCTTTGTCAAACCTTTAACCCTGAAACGCCTTTGAAAAAAGCCAATTTTCATTAAAAAAAACCTTAGGATCAAATTCACCCAGCGTATTTTGCTAGAATGGAGAGAACATCATTAGGAATTGAATTCACAACTTCAGCTGCCTCATATTTATGACGGTTGCAGTGTCCCGGGGTCCTGTGATCACCATGTGCAACCCTCTGACAAGCAAAGTTGACGGGGAAGCCTGATTCACTTAACAACCATGTTGCTTATTTAACAAATGCAAGTGATTCACTTAACAATTGTGGCAGGAAAGGATGTAAAATGGGGGCAAAACTCACTCAACAACTGCTTCAGAGCAATTAGCAACAGAAATTTGGGGACTCAGTTGTGATCATAAGTCGGGGACTACCAGTATTAAATAACAATGCATAGTTAACATCATATTTACTCCGCCCCTAAATGGAAAAAGAAAGCTTCCTTATTCTACAGCGTTTCTTCAGTTCTTGGGAAAACAAACAAACAAATAGTAGCTGGATTTTACCATATCTAGAGTGAATGCCATCATATTACTTTTGACTGTGTTTATTTGTGTTCTTTCATTATAAATGCATAGTAATTTATGCCTTTCTATCTCGTATTCAGGAGAATGCAAGTTAACATATACTGAGGTTCTCTCGCTCAGAGGGTAATATTTATGATTATGGTTATAATTGCCTCTATTGCATCATATTTAATTTTTCAAACATAAAAGTACTGTTTAACTACAATACATAACATCCGCTGATTGTAGAGTGTAACTATTACAAGTCCGGAAACTATGGAATGCATCCATTATCCCAGCCAGGTGAATAACCTACCTGATTCCAAACATACAGTGAACGTAATTAAATAAAGCTCTTCTTAACATAGTGGTGTCAACATCTTCATGGCTGGCCATGGTATTGTAGGTGAGGTTGTAGACCATCCGAAATTTCTCGTCCAGGAGATGGCCAATATCAGAATACAGTCTGTTCACAAGGGAGAATCCATGATTTTCCCAAGTGTAGTCCTATAAAAGAAATGAATTCCACCAATTTGTTTACGGTTCAGCAGTCCTTTTCTACACCTAAACCAGGGGTTTGCAATCTTAAACACTCAAACAGCCATTTGGACCCATTTCCCACAGAAAAGAAAACATTGGGAGCCACAAAACTTGGGTGGGCCTGGCCAACTCAACGTCACTCACCCAGTTACCGTGTTTCCCCGAAAATAAGACCCTGTCTTATATATTTTTTTTGAACCCTGAAATAAGCGCTTGGCCTTATTGCCATGCGCTCAAAAGCCCGATTGGGGGATGTCTTATTTTGAGGGAAACAGGGTACATGACCCCCCAGCCATGCCTTCCCAGATTTTGTGGCTCTCTCTCTCTTCCACCCCTCCATCTCCTTCTCCCTCTCTCTCTCTCTCTCTCTTTCCCTCTCCTTCTCCCTTGGGTGTGGGGGAAGGAACCCCTGAATTGATGCTGGGTGGTGGGAATCTGATGTCCGGAGGCCGAAGAGCCCAGGAGCAGCACGCCAAAGACCAGCTGGGCAGCAGGGAGGTGGGGCATCAAAACATTGGCAGCTCTGCAGGAATAGCAACTGACATCTGGGAGGTGGGACCGAGCCCACGATGACGCTGCTCTTGCCAGGGGCGAGTGGGGCAGGTGTCATAATGGGCTCCAGGAGGAGGGGACCCCCTCTCCATTGTGAAGTGTGCTAAATTTTACTGTGCTGCGAGAGCGGCAAGAGCAAATGCACCGCGAAGAAGGCGGAATGCTGCTTTGCGCAAAGGCAAGTGCAGGGGCCCTTTGCTCCTGAACTAAGGCTCTGCCCATCACCACCGCCACAACAGGGCGACAGCTCTTTTATCCCTCTGCCACGACAGGGAGCCGCAGCAGAGGGATGAAAGAGCCACATGCGGCTCTGGAGCCACAGGTTGCCGACACCCGACCTAAACAGTTCTGGTACAGGTAGTCCTTTAGTGACCATTTAAAGTTACAACTGCACTGAAAAAAGTGACTTATGACCATGTTTTACACTTATGACCTTTGTAGCAGCCCCATGATCACGTGATCAAAATTCAGATGCTTGGCAACTGATTCATACTTATGACCATTGCTATGGCCCAAGGTCATGTGATCTACCTTTTGACAAGCAAAATCAATGGGGTAGCTAGATTCACTTAACAACCATGGTACTAACTTATCAATTGCGGTGATTCACTTAGCAACTGTGGCCAGAAAGGTCGTAAAATGGGGCAAAACTCACTTAACAAATGTCTCACTCAGCAACAGAAATTTTGGGCTCAATTGTGGTCGTAAGTCAAGGACTACCTGTTTATGTAGGTGCCTTCCGCCGTGCCCTTAAAACCTTCTTTTTTCAGCAAGCCGGGCTGGCTTAACTTTGTAAAAATGTTTTAAATTGGTTTGTTATTGTTTTTAAATTACGGGGCCAAATTTATATATATTCTTTTAATACTATTTTAATGTTTAAAATTTATGTTTTTATTCGGCTGTACACCGCCCTGAGTCCTCAGGGAGAAGGGCGGTATATAAATTGGATATAAAATAAATAAATAAATAATGTTGGTTGCTCCCTGGAAGTTGTTCTAATTTGTTTGGAGAAAGATCTTAAGTTTCATCAGTAAATGAATGAATTCATTGTTGGAGGAAAAAAAGGGAACTTGGTTTCCTTACGTTAATTTATTTTAGAATCCTTTGAGATATATTTGCTCCAACAATAATGCCTCTTTAAGAATCTATTAATCACAGACAGAGAACACAGTGCATGCCAAAAAATCACAAGGACCACCCCAGGCATCTCTAGGTAAGGCTGGGAGGATTCCTAGTGTTACGTTTCAGAAAGGAGCTTTCAATTCTGGCCTGGATAGAACAGCTTTCCTGTGTTCAGAGTCATTTTGAACAAAAGCCCAAGGATGCTCACTCCAAAAAACTTAGGGCTGACAAGAGGCTGCCATCTTTACTTCTTATTTTGGTTCTCCATCCATAAGTTACACATGTCACGTAAGAGTTACCTGGGCTCGAAATGTTGGGAGATGATCTTCTCCCCGTCTTGCAAAATCTTTGTAACCAAACCCGGGGTCTTCAACATAGCAGGAAACATCACCCACGGAAATTAATTCGTCATCGAACGCTATTAAAGAAAAGGACAGCAGATAGTAAAATATACCTTTTTTTTTTCCTCATCGGATTCATCTCAAAACAATTGTAGGTTAACAAATGGGGCATAAGCCCGGGGTTGGTTCCCCATTGGCTTCCCCCAACCTAATCTAACTTCCTATTTTAGAAAGGGAACTGTTACTGTCTGAGCTACATCTAACGCTATGAAGCAAAAACATAGTTGGTCACATCTCAGTTAGAGATGTTGTTTTGACATGTGCTGCAAAGTAGGAATATTTTAAAAGAGACCTCAATAAATTAAAGAAAGGGCGGAAGGTCACAAATAGTGATCACATGACCCCTGGGTATTGCAACTACTATAAATACATGCCAACTGCTAAGCACCCTTATTTTGATCACGTGATTACAAGGATGTTGCGATGGTCTTAAGGGCAAGGACGGGTCGTAAGTCACTTTTTCAATGCTGTTGTAACTTCAGACAGTCATTAAACAAAGGGTTGTAAGTGGAGGATTACCAGTACCAACAATTAAAGGCAGGGCATCTCTCTTACCAAGAAACCCTCCATCATTTTCTCCTCTCTGCCAACTAAACGTTCAAAGGATTTAAGTTTGCTAAATACCCTTTCTGGAAGGTTGACTGCTGCAAAGGTGTTTGCAAATTATCTTGATTCCCCATCTGGGCTGACTCCCAGGCATCCTAATGAAATTGGGTGGGGAACCTGCTCTGTGTCTCTTAGTAGCCACATTAAAAAGAAACCCTTCAGTTCGCCCAGCTATTTACAAGGCCACCTTTATTTTTTTTATTCTGGCTCATTAGCCAATTAAAACATAAGTATGTGGGAAGAAACCTCATTGGCAAGCATCCAAATAGTTTCTTAATGCAGTTTAAGAAATCAGAAGTTGTCAAGCCTTGAATTACTTTTTTGTTTTGTGACTGATTCCTGCCATCTCTTTTGAAACAGG
Source organism: Pantherophis guttatus (assembly GCF_059756535.1). NCBI lineage: Eukaryota > Metazoa > Chordata > Lepidosauria > Squamata > Colubridae > Pantherophis > Pantherophis guttatus. Next base: position 13,903,463 of record NC_142067.1, read on the forward strand.
AAGTCTGTGACAGCATTTAAAAAAGACAACAACAACCCAAACTTGTTATTAAAAGCAGAAACTAAGCAGTAAAAGAGTCACTATCGGCCTTGTCTTTGCAACCTATATCCTTTTCTTCCTTTTCCATTCTGAGTGGTATAAAAAATGTTTACTGTATGAGATAATTTGCTTCAAAAACATTATTTTTTAAAAAATATGCACAGTGCAGGGGTACAAAATGCAGCTTTTCCAGATGCTTGGCTGGATTTTTCTATTGTGTTAGCCACTGTACAGCAGTCCTTGACTTATAATCACAATTGAGAGACCAACATTTCTGTTGCTAAATGAGACATTTGTTAAGTGAATTTCAGGGCCATTATAATTTCAAACAGTCACTAAATGAATTGTTCTAAGTCAAGGACTAACTGCAATAATTTGTGCATCACAAAGATGTCAGCATAGGTAGCTCCCTTATAAGAGCTTCTGTGATCCTAGGAAGAATGTGAGAATGTTTTATTCTACAATAATTGAAAGCCTAGATTTTTCTCCTTCGTCCCACTAGCCCAGCTTTCTCCATCTGACGCGTCTTCTACATATGTAGAAGACCTATTGGCCTTCTGGAAAGCGGTGAAGACCTGGCTTTTCCGCCTGGGGCCGTTGATCTCGCTGTTCAATCTTGCGAGATCTGGCCATGGATGGTGTGCATGTGTTTTTAATGTTTTTAAAATGCTTTTATAATGTTTTTTTTAAAAAAATATATGTTCATTGTTTGTATTATTTTTGTTGTAAGCCGCCCAGAGTCCCTTGGGAGTTGGGCGGCATAGAAATATGATTAATTAAATTAAATTAAATTAAATGTAGATTTTATTTCTCAGAATTCGCAACACTGAACATGCTAGCTAAGAGATTGAGGGAGTTGATGTTTAAATATTGGGTGGATGTCCAGGTTTAAGAACTGGCACAGAACTCTGTTGGAGGAAGTGAAGTGACTTCACATTCAAATAAAATGCCAGGCCAAACTCCCCATTCAGCAAATGCCTGGGGGCTGTGAGCATAATTTGTCTAACCTAACCCGAATTAAAATGCTAAATCATCTTTCTGCCTTCTCACCCATTTGCTCAGCTTTGGCAAGTCCTCTGTTTTTAAGCCTGTATAACATGAATTTAACCACAAGAAGCATTTCCAAGGTGGCCACGGCCTAGGAAGGTAAACTTCAAGCACCCAGTCTTCAATTCAAAAGATCCTTACAAGCAATCAGTTCGGATCCTTTGCAATGGAAACAGAGAGAACCCAAGCTAGAACTAAGGAGAAATTTCCTGAGAGTGAGAACAATTAATCGGTGGAATGTCTTGCCTTCAGAAGTTGTGGGTGCTCCATCACTGGAGGTTTTTAAGAAGAAACTGGACCAACCATTTGTCTGAAATGGTATAGGGCCGTGATGGCGAACCTATGGCACGAGTGCCACAGGTGGCACGCGGAGCCATATCTGTGGGCACGCGAGTGTTGCCTAGCTCAGCTCCAGCGCATATGTGCGCGCTGGCCAGCTGATTTTTGGGCCTTCGGGGCCCACCGGAAGTCGGGAAATGGGCCGTTTCCAGTCTCCGGAGGGCCTCCAGGGGGATGGGGAAGGCCGTTTTCTCCCTCACCAGGCTCCAAGAAAGCCTTTGGAGCCTGGGGAGGGTGAAAAACAGGCCTATCGGGCCCACCATGCCATCACGTGCCAAAAGCAAGAGTTGCATATGGGGGGGGGGTCGCACGTGCATGTGCGGGGGGTGGGGGACATTGAATTATGGGTGTGGGGACGCGTGCGCACGACACCCCTGTGCTCCCCTCGCTTTTGGCACGTGATGGCAAAAAGGTTAGCCATCACTGGTATAGGGTTTCCTGTCTGAGCAGGAGGTTGGACCAGAAGACCTCCAAGGCCCGTCCAATTCCGTTATTCTATTAAGGGCTGAAAATTTAGCTGAAAGACGTGTACCGCTTCACTGAGGGGAAAAAATTCCTATCTTTGCTGTACATTTATTTATTTACCACATTTTGAAAGCACTCCATCTCCCTCGCAGAATATTAAAAAATAAAAAAGTATATAAAAGTTAGATTTTTTAAAAAAAGAAGTCAAGGTTGATTAAAGCACTTAAAAATGCATTTAAAGGCGAGGGAAGTGCTTTCAGGCTGCTAACCAGCCCCATGGCTGTATGTTCCTCCGCACTCCGCACCCAAGGAGCAGGGGTGGGCTGCTGGGGTTTCGCAGGGGTTCGGGAGAACCTCTAAGATTCTGTGCAGTTCGGGACTCCCGGAGTCCCCACGTAGCCTGTTTTGGATGCAGGTAAGTGCAGGGCATGCGTGGAGGCTTGGGGAGGGCGAAAAACAGGCCTACCAGAAGTACAGGTAGCCTCCGGAGCCTGGGGAGGCCATTTTCATCCTCCTGGAGGCTCGAGGAAAGCCCCCGAAGCCCAGGGAGGGAAAAACAGCCCCCTAGCCGTGGTGCAGGAGGCTGACTAGGCCATGCCCACCATGGCCACGCCCCTCCAGCAACCGGGCAGAGAACCCCTTGCTAAAATTTTTGAAGCCCACCCCTGCCTTAGAGCCATGTTTCACTCCTTTTGGGAGGTCCAGGACAGTAGGGGCCTGCCTCATCTCCAGGGGAATAATAATTCACAGGGCAGAGGTGATGGCAAAGAAGGCCTTTTTCTTGGACTCCACCAGTTGGAATGCTTCAACTCAGCAACATACCTTCCCTGCCTGACTGGGTGGGACAGGCTGATGCAATGGGGCGAAGATGGTTCCCTAGGTAGCCTGGGCCCCATGACATGTAGGGGCTTTAAAGGTCATAAGCAACACCTTGAATTGGACCTGGAAGCAAACTGGCACCCAATGCAGTTCGCAGAGCAAAGGGGTTACATGACTGCCTGGGGAATTCCAGGAGTTGAAATTCACACATCTCGAAGTTGCTGAGGTTGGGAAATACTGCACTAAAGTCTCCAAGATTTCACTGAGTTACCTGGGGCAAAGCTTTTATTTTATTTTATTTTATTTGAATATGTCATTTCATATTCCCAGTGATGAATTAGCTATTTGAACATTCCAAGACTCTTCATACACCTTTTAATTTCGTTTTCATTTTCTTTTTGCAAAGTTAGCATGTCAGAGAGAGAAGATGAGCTAAAGCCTTCCAGATTTTTTTTTTTTATGATTAAAGATTTATTGCCAGTGTTAAGGGGAACATGCAAAGAGTGTCCCACTTAGAAATACTCCGAGTCTGAAGAAAGCAGATTTCCCTGCATGTCAGAACAACCTCCAGCAAGTGAGAAATGCATCTATAGTTTAGCTTGATTTTATTTAATGCAGGGAACTGATCTGAATTATGAAAGGAGCTCCACTGGAGCACACAGAGGGTAATACCTTCAGTAACAACTAGTAGGCTCTCTGATTTTTCTTTCTCAAAGCGTGTATCCATTTCTTCTGGGGAAGCCTCGTCCTCCTCTTGCAGCCTCTTCATTCTGTCCATCAAGGCCTCCAGCTCACTTAATGAATCGGAGAGCTAAAACAGACCACAAGGTGGAAGAATGTTACCAGTTATTGATTCTTTTTTGAGATGAAACTACCATATTTTTTGAGTATAAGACACACTTTTTCCCCCCTAAAAGAGGGTGAAAATTTCAGTGCGTCTTATACACCAAATGTAGCCCTGCCCACCCTTCGGCCTCCACCCGTCCCCTCAAAGGTAGCCTCTCAAACGGAGCTTTTGGAAGTGAAAAGGCAAGGCACAGAGGCCAAATGGCAACCTGGAACAGCTGCTGCCTTGTCAGACTGATTCTGGGCTTCCCCCGCTGGACTCACTGGAGCGTCCTGCGACAATCAGCTGAATTTTTGAAACTGCGTATCTGCCCCAACGAGGCGCATGCGAGTGTAGTGAGTCTCACAACCAGCGAACCTGTTGCTAAAGTTCATCTCTGGGAACAGCTGATTGGGGGTATTCCGGGAGGCCGATCTACCCGTCAATCAACTGCTTGTGCTGAATCAGGCTAATGTGCTGAAGCTGACTAGGCTGTTTGCTAAGGACACTAGCCAGATGAATACCAATGGATGCTGGTAGGCAGAGGCAGAATTTTTGTTTTCTTATTTTCCTCTCCCAAACCTCAGGTGCATCTTATACTCTGGAGCGTCTTATACTCTGAAAAATATGGTAATTTTTGCTTACTATTCTACTATCCTGTTTCCTCTAAAATAAGACCCAACTGGAAAATAAGTCCTAGCATGATTTTTCAGGATGCTCATAATATAAGCCCTACCCCCCAAAATAAGCCCCAGTTAAGATTGTCAGTCAGATGGGTGCATTTAGTACTGTATTTCCCCAAAAATAAGACCTAACCAGAAAATAAGCCCTAATGCATCTTTTGGAGCAAAAATTAATATAAGACCCTGTCTTATTTTTGGGGAAACACAGTACTACTATTACATTCGTGTCGGGAGCACCGAAGCGCTTCCAGGTTGAAAGGTTTAAACAGTGACACCACTCTTGCCCGGGGGACACCAGTTTGTGGGGGACGGGTTCTTTCATGTGCCCATTAACTTGCCCACTGACATGGTGTCCATCTACCTACCCATGGTTGCCCTCTTTCAAACAGCTGGGTCAGCAGGAGATGGAGAGTGTGATGGCAGCTCATCCCTATTCTATATTCTATTCTATATGGCTATTCTGCTTTTTATACTTTATACTCACCAAAGTTTTTTGGGGGGCAGAGGGATACTTATGTTCTATTCCTGGCTAAATTAATTGCAGGGGCAATTGTATTTTTTGGAGATTTGGAGGGGCAATTGTATTCTTTGGAGATTCCTGGCTAAATTAATTGGAGGGGCAATTGTATTCTTTCCTAGCCATAGTAGACAAGTTATTAAGAAAAGAGTTAAAGAGCTGAAAATACAATTTAGGCTACTGGATTCAAATTTCCGCTTCATGCAAAAATCCAAATTAAAGCATCTGGAACAGATTGGGGACCAGATGGGGGGTTTCTGGCTAACGAAGCTTCTGATAAAGGAGAGATTATGGGATCACCCATTTGCACTCCAGACAGCAGCTCCTCATAAGTGGACTGCTCATGATTAGAATGGCTGGGAGTCAAGAGATTTCCGTCAAGTTCACAGCCATAATATAGCCTTATGGACACAAAGTTTTGTGGAAACATATTTTTTAATCACTTTTTGAAATGGTTCCTTAGCTATAATTCAACTGCTAAAAGCCTTCTGAACCACAAATTTGATGTCATGCACAAGGTAAATCTATTTTAATCTATCTTGAAAGAAGTTTCATAGATAAATTTAAGGATGATTAGAATATTGATTTCAGAAATTTGTAATAAATGGATGAAGGGTTATGGTGGATTTGAAATAATTTTTTCAAATTATTGTTACAATCCTTCTCATTAGAAAAAGCTGTCTTGAAAGAAATGATAGGATGGCAAATTGAATCTTGGACATTAGAAGGAATCAGAAGAAACTAAAGATTACAATTATAAGGGAAGAACACTTACATTTCACTTGTTATCACACAATGGGACAGAATATTTGAACACTGGATGTTTTGGAGGATATTTTTGAACAATGGACCCAGAAGTCAATTTTAAGAGTGTCTGCTTTAAGAGTGTAGATAGACTGTGTTTAAAAGATGTTATGGAAGAAGAGCAAGTTTTACTGGATAAGACTGACACCAAACTGAAAGTGGATTTAAAAATGATAAGCTACAAGAATGATATGGAATAAGATGCTAGACTGGATTTACAAATGAAACCAGCTAATGTCTTAATAATTACAGGGGATGCGTAAATGGCAAACCAAAAGAACAGCTTGGATAACTCTCTTACATTGGATTTACAAAAAATACTTTTTAAAGTTCTGAAGGATTTTGTGAAAGGGTCAAAGGAAAAAATGAAAAAAAAAAAAACAAGTTCTAGAATTAGAGTTTGAAAGAACTAAAGATCAAGACTGTTACAACTAAAAGGAATGAATTTAAAATGTTTTTTTAAAAAAATCAAGCTTAAAATAGATATGTTGATATTTCCGGTAACCCGTTAATAGACTTTTGCTGATGAGGATTGAGCGAGGAATCTAAGAATTTTTTAGTAGATAAGAGATGAGCTACAAGAAAAAGAGATTATTGTATTTTAAGAGATGGTGATAAGTTACTAAAATTGTTTATACTTGTTGTGAAAGGGAATTCATTTCTTTATATATTTGGTTTTTTCTTTACAATGTTCTAATTTTCCTCCCTATTTTTCTTCTTTTCCTTTCTACACTATTTATTTTGTAGTTTATTTATGTAATCTGTATTAATAACATTTTTTTTAAAAGTTAATGAAAACTTTTATTTTTCTTTCCAGTTTGGGTTTCAATGATATTTTCTGTCTAAGAAGGAAATCACTATTGCCAAGAAATTTGAAAGGAAAATTATTGGGAAATGTTGTCCTCTCCCTTCCAATAGGTCATTTCTTCAAAATCTTTACCAACTGTCTGCATCTGAATCCCAGCAATATAATAACAGTAGCAGAGTTGGAAGGGACCTTGGAGGTCATCTAGTCCAACCCCCTGCTCATACAGGAGACCTATACTAGGGATTCGAACTGCTGAACTGCTCACCTTTCTGATCGACAAGCTCAGTGTCTTAGCCACCGAGCCAGGCTATTTTCTCCTCCGAGAACTGACACTGCCCTACGACTAATACTTCTGTTGATTTTTCAGACCCTGCTCTCCATCCAACACTTGGATCTTAGTTCTGCTGGGGTTTGCATTTTGCTTCCCGCATTCCGAGCATTGATAGACTCCAGAGGAAACCGCAAGCTGAAATGATCTCCCCTTCCAAGCCAGCTTTTATAACATCAACAAAAAGTCAGAGAAGAGACAAGAAAAGAACAACTAACTTCAAACAACTAACCCCAAAGCTGTTACTTTTGAGGGCTGCGTTTTCAATGTTGTTGTCATTGGCGAGATCACAGACGCAGAAGTGGTTAACTGATATGAGGCGATAGCCGTTGGAGGTCCCAAAATCTCTCTCGGGATTGATGCCACTGCCAAAAACAAAACTTGCCAGGGAGTGATAATGTGCCAAAAGGACCACAGCATGCACCAGTTCAGGAAGAGACCAATTATTTTCCCCTGTCTTCACAAGTTTCTGAAACAAAAGAAGAGGGGGAAAAAAAAACACTACGTATGTGAATTTATGTTTTTTATATATAGGCACAAGAAACAGGCAGGATGTGTTTTCCTCGGCTGAGTTTTTAATTTCTGAGTTGGAAGCAGCAAAACCAGAGTATGCCAGAAAGCCTTCTAGTCTAATCTCCTTGAATCATTGCAGCACAATTTAGAGATACTGCGTGTTTCCCACCCTTTCCGCTGCAAAATATAAATCAAAATGGAAAAACAAGACTCTTTCGTGCTTAACCAGGATTGTAATTAAATGGTTTGATATCTCAGACAGATTCATTTTTTAAATGGAAAAGCTCAAGGGCTCTTAGCTCCCACATTCTGAACAAAAATGATGGTTACAAATCTCAAACAGTGCATGTTGGCTATGTCTCCTATGGAATATTTATAGATAAGGGTTCCTCAGCTACATTTCATCCACAAAGCCACAGTCCTTCCAAAGATGGTAGGATTTTTTTTTTTTTATATATGAAAGGGAAGCATCGTGAATAAAAAACTTAAAAATCGTATTAATGTAATTTATTTAGAGAGATTGCTTTTAAAAGTAAATTAATTTACTTTTACTGGAATCTTGCCTCTGGGGTGCCATTGAAAAGGCAAGGGTGGCCTTAGCCTTGTGCATGCCCGTTTTCAGGTATTTTACTGTTTAATCATATTAAATTTCAAGTGGAATTGGCAGAAAGCCAAGCCATACCTGGTTTATAACAAACTGTAAAATGAACCAGTTCTTTTCTGGAAAAAAAAGGTCAAAAGCATAAACACTTTTCTCTTTTGGCTCCGTCTCACTCCCTCTAGAAAGGGGTGAGTTATCACTTCCCAGGCGTTGCAACATGACTTAGAGGTGCAAGGAGGAGTTTCGGTAGGTGCAGTTTTGTTCACTTGGAATGATAAAACCATGCCTTGCAAACCTCTTCCTCCTTTGAAAAGAAACAAACAGATTTCCCCATGGCCTGACAGGTCTTTTCATAACAAAGCCCCCAAACCCCTCAACCAAACAGGAAAAACGGCTTTAGGAGGTATCGACGGGAGAGAAGCTGCATCTATAAATGTTCCTTCTGACTGCTCTTCTATTCCCTGACTTAGATACAGATACAGATTAGCAGAGTTGGAAGGGACCTTGTAGGTCATCTAGTCCAACCACCCCCACCCAAGGAGGAGACCCTACCTGTGATGGCGAACCTATGGCACGCGTGTCACAGGTGGCACATGGAGCCATATCTGTGGGCACGCCAGCATTGCCCTAGCTCAGCTCCAGTGCACATGAGTGTGCCAGCCAGCTAATTTTCAGGCCTTCCAGAAGTCAGGAAACAGGCTATTTCTGGCCTCCGGAGGGCCTCCGGGGGGTAGGGAAGGCCATTCTGGCTCTCCCCAGGCTCCTAGAAAGCCTCTGGAGTCTGGGGAGAGCAAAAAATGGGCCTTCTGGTCCCACTGGAAGTCGGGAAATAGGCCATTTCCAGCCTCTGGAGGGCCTATGTGGGGAAGGGAGGCTGTTTTCGCCCTCCCCAGGCTCCAAGAATGCCTCTGGAGCCTGGGGAAGGTGAAAAATGGGCCTACCGTGCCATCACGTGCCAAAAGCAGGGGAGCAGGGAGGGGGTTGCATGCGCAGGGGGGGGGGCGCATTGAATTATGGGTGTGGACACGGGTGCGCGTGACCCCCCCCGGCGCTCCTCCCTTTTTTGGCACGTGACAGCAAAAAGGTTAGCCATCACTGCCCTATACCATTTCTGACAAATGGCAGTCCAATCTCTTCTTGAAAGTCTCCTGTGATGAAGCTCCCACAACTTCCGAAGGCAACTTCTGTTCCATTGATTGATTGTTCTCACTGTCAGAAAATTTCTCCTTATTTCTAGGTTGAATCTCTCCTTGTTCAGTTTCCGTCCATTATTCCTTGTCTGGCTTTCAGGTGCTTTGGAAAATAGCTTGACCCCCTCCTCTCTGTGGCAGCCCCTCAAATATTGAAAGACTGCTATCATGTCTCCCCTGGTCCTTCTCTTCACTAGACTAGCCATGCCCAATTCCTGCAACCGTTCTTCATATGTTTTAGTCTCCAATCCCCTAATCATCCTGGTTGCTCTCCTCTGCACTCTGATTTACAGAAAGTTGACAGAGAGCTCACAGTCAGTTGTAAGGAGATCTCATTCCCATCAAACCCTTGCAAGAGCTGTAAAGTTTTGGCACATGCAAATGCTTGAAAATCTGGCTTTGCCTTCTCTAGCCAATTCTTTTTTTTTTTTTTAAAGTACCTGAATGTGCTCTTTGGAAACCAGCCATGGTCGGTGTGCAAGCAGCTTGTTGATTTCGTTCAGATTTTTCAGCCTTTGAGGAATGTATTCTAAGCCATTCAGCCATTCTGGTATCCCTCCAGTCTTCAGGAACTCTTCCACGTGTATATTTATTAGATAGGAACACTGGTGCCTGGCAGCAGCCTACGGAGAAAACCCAAAAAGGCAGATTGGAAAACAGATAGGCAGATGTAAGAGGGAAAAAAAAATAGCTTTAAAACAAGGAAGAGAGAAACCTGCATTCAAATCTTTCCACAAGAAAATCTTATGAGAAATTTCGCTGCAATTGTTTTTAACAGAAAAGAAAATGTGTGAAACGTATTTGGGTAGACCTCGACTTACAACAGTTGGTTTAGTAATTTAGTGATTGTTTGAAGTTACAATGGCACTGGGGAAAAAAATGATTTATGACCATTTTTCACACTCATGACCACTGCAGCATCCCCATAGTCATGTGATCAAAATTCAGATGCTTGGCAACTGGTTCATATTTATGATGGTTGCAGTGTCCAGGGCAGTGGTGGGTTTCAAAAATTTTCGCTACCAGTTCAGTAGGCATGGCTAGGTGGGAGGGCATGTGACTGAGTGGGCGTGACCAACTTGACATCACTCACACCCAGTCACATGATCCCCACCTAGCCATGCCCACAGGAAAAGCTAGGAAAATTTTTAGAATTTCCACCTATATACCTCCGCCCTCCCTTTGCCAGTTGCCCCCGTTTCCCCTCCTTTAGCAGCCCCGGCCCTAGCCCCGCTTCCTCCTCCACCACCGCCTCTTTGTTCGGGTTGCTTACTTTCCGCAGCGGCTGGTCCAGAATCGGGAAGGCAAGCTGACTAGAGCTTTTGGTCGCCCCCAGCCAGCCGCTGCTGCTGGAAAGCAGCTGGCAAAACAGCCTCTTTGAGAGCTGTTGTGGAGCTGCGGCAGCTGGCCGCAGGCTGCTGAAAAGTACTGGAGGTTGCGGAAAAATCTGCTGCTGTCGCTGCCATGTTCTTTGCACATGCACATCCCATTGGACTTGCAAGGCAATGAGATGCGCATGCGCAAAGAACATGGCGGGCGGGGTGAGCAAGTGGCGGCCAGGGAACCGGTTTGGGGGCGTGGCCAGCTGGCCATCACTACCGGTTCAGCGACCTTGGCCAAATTTCTGCCAATGGTTCACGCGAACTGGTGCGAACTGGCTAAATACCACCTCTGGTCCCGGGGTCCTTCTGCAACCTTCTGACAAGCAGTCAACGGGGAAGCCAGATTCACTTAACAACCTTGTTACTAACTTAACAACTGCAGTGATTCACTGAACAACTGTAGCAAGAAAGGTCCTAAAATGAGGGAAAACTCACTTAACAAATGTCTCACCTAACATAGGAAATTATGGGCTCCATTCTGGTTGTTAAGTCGAGGTCTACCTGTATATTGCTGATGCCGAATGTGAGTGTAGCCAAGCCTAAAACGGCTAAGGCTAGGTGTCCCCACTGCATGAATGTTCTGTACAAAACTAAGAACTCTGCCACAACAATTATGACACAAAGCTGTTAAGTATAAAAGCCATTTGCTTAAATTTTGCCTTTCCCAGGAATTCATTGTGGCTTTACGAAAACGGGTATTATTCAGCTATAACTCTTCCAATACCACGAGAATAACAATATATTGTACTGCAGTAGGAAGTTTTGACTAGTGGGAAAATTATTTATGAATGTTGAAAATGTTGTATTTTAGTTATTGCAAAATTTTGAAAATTATAGATTATAGTTTTAATTGATTCCAAGTGCAGAATTCAGAGTTCCTTGTTTGGGATGGTATTATTTAAAGAAGGGGGACGGGGTGCTTAGATATGGCCCATGGGGCCGCCTTGGAAACAGGGAAGGACCAGCCCGCGGTGCCTCTGCCAGCAAAAACGGAGCTCGGGAGGGCAATGTGTAGCCCTCCTGAGCTCCGTTTTCACCGGCAGTGGGTTGCAGGAGGCCGTCGTAGCTGAAAATGGAGCTCGGGAGCACGTTTTTGCTGACAGAGCGCTCGGGCGGCCCCAACACAAGCTGGCCACACCCACCCTGGCCCCCCAAAGTCAAACACAACCCTGATGCGGCCCTCAATGAAATTGAGTTTGACACTCCTGATTTAAGGGATTATTGACCACATATTATTATGGATTACTGGCCACATATCTCACACAATGATCATAGATAGCTCACAACCACATTTTGAGTGAACAAAGCACACTGTATCCATAAAGTGTTAAAAATGAAGAAACTCCATCTATGACTCTAGACTAGGTATATAGTATGTGTCAGTGGTGGTATTCAGCCGTTCTATCCAGTTCGGGCGAACCGGTACCAGGGGGTTGTGGGAGGCTCTGGCCACCTGCCCAGACATCATCACGCCCCATTTTTAACACTCTTCAGCACTCGCATTTGCGAACCGGTAGCAAAGGTAAGTGACTATCATCCCTGGTATGTGTGGGTGTGTCTGTGTGTCTTAGGTCCAGCTGATAGATGTCCAGCTCTTGAAGGAAAGATCAACTAGATGTGGGTGACAGGGTTATCTCCTTTCAGTTCAGGTGACACTTGCTTTAACTTACGACACTAGTGGAAAACATACTAATGTAATTATGACGGGAGATGAATCAAGACTTTTTCAGGGCTTACCATGATTGCTATGTAGTGCCGGTAGGGCAAAGGAAGAGGACCATCCACACGCAACATATAAAATTGACTGCGGAGAAAAGACTCCAGGTACTGAATGTGTAAACTCATGACCTGAGTGACATTGTCTAGGCGACCGGATGTAGAATATTCTTCCACCAGCAGATGCATACGTTCATTCAAACTATTGGCTTGCATAACCTTTAGAGAAGGTTCAAAAGCAAAAAAAAAAAAAAAAAAAAAAAAAAAAAGACATTATTGATCTGATTCAGTTTTATAGGTTATAAATAATTATTCCAAGACATGCTTTAAGAAGCAGCAGCTGTGGAAGTTTAAATAAGATTAAGTGAAGAGACTTAGACTAACTTTATTGTCACTTTGAATGTACACTAATTGGCATACAGTAGTGGCCAAAATTGTGGAAACCTTTTGGGAAAAGTATAGTTTCTAAAACTAGCTAATAACACCACTTTGTTTTTGAGTAGTACCATAAAATTATATATCAATGGAAAGATAATTTAATCAAGAATGTAATGCAATAATTTTTATGAAGGATTTGATATTAGAATAGCAGTTACAGTATAAAGAAGAAAAGTGAAACACGTAGAAAAAACGAGATATACAAAAATTATCACCATGTCAGTTAATACTTATTTGAGTAACCTTTAGCATGAATGACGGCCTTACAATGTCTTCCCATGGAGTCAACCAACTCTTTTAGTTCTGCAGCTGTTATCATGTGAAACCAAGATTGAATGAATACTTCTATTAACTGGGTTTTATTGCTGGGTTGCTTCTGACTACCAAGTTTCTTTAGTTGGCTCCATAAATTTTCAATTGGGTTAAGATCTGGGCTATTCCCAGGCCATTCCAGCAGTGGAACATGATTATCTTGAAACTCTAAAAAAAAACAACTGGTGTTATTAGCCATCAAACCTCAAAAATACACTTTTCCCAAAAGGTTTCCACAATTCTGGCCACTACTGTACATTAAAATGAAATTTCATTGCATGCAGGTCTCAAAGGGTCTCCACCTGTAATATACACTACATAAACATGACAAAATACATACATACATACATAATTATGCATATTCTCATGCAAACAAGAGAGAACTAAAATAATAAAAAAAATAACAAAACATATAGAATATCAGCCATAGTACGACAGAATTTCAGCCGCACTGATGGCCATCGGAAGAAACCAAGTAGTTTATCCTAAGTGGTTTAGCATAATGCTAAACTAAAATCTGTTCAACAAAGCTAGTATCAGTCTTGAAGATAAATTGTCAGACCTGCCCCAACTTAGGCTTCTAAGTAAAAATGATCCTTAACACGATCGGGCTGAGAAAGGTATAGTTTGGACAACCCCCCATGGCAGATAATTTCTCCAGATGGATTGGTAATGTAGTTCTGGCTTGATGTCAGACCTGCCTCAGCTTGATCTTCTCACTAAAAACGATCCTTAACTCCATTTGGTGAGAAAGGTATAGTGTACTAGAAGTCAAGTGAATTACAGTACTGCAAAGCCAGAACTGAAATTCGGGCGCCAAAACCCCAAGTGAAAATTTCTCCCCGCTTATTCGACCCTTCCCATTGCTGATCCCCCATCGTCCAATCAATTTTGAAGAAGAGGTTTTGGAAACGGCCACTCTGATTGCAGGCTGGCTTGCAGCTGCATTCTTCTCATCGCGGAGTGACCTTGAAGCACCGTCTCGGGCAGGCAACTTCGTTTTCTTAACTTTCACTTTCCCCCCAAAGTGCTCCCCTTCCTCCTCCCCTTCCCCACCGGATTCATGGCAGACTGGTACCGAAACAACTGCAGAGCACAGGCGTGAGGCGGCAATTCTGACACAAGCAATCTATTTTTTTTTTGTTCTATGGCCAATACCAGAAAAAGTAGGCAGAGCAAAGAACAAAAATGAAGCAATATCCTAAGTCCAGATACAGCAAAATAAAATACGAAAGGATTTGAAAAACAGAAGACAAAGTCCTTATGGTTCTTTTTTAGGATTGGTCTAGGCTGTTGTAAGTAAAACAACTATATTATGGCTTATACAAATAGTCCTTGGCTTACAGAAGTTCATTTAGTGACCGTTCAAAGTTACAATGGCACTGAACAAAGTGACTTATGACCGTTTTTCAGAGTTACGACTTTTCCAGCATCCCCCCCAAGGTCACGTGATGAAAATTCAGAGGCTTGGCAACTGGTTCATATTTATGACCGTTGTTTTGTCCCAAGGTAATGTGATCACCTTTTGCGACCTGCTGACGAGCAAAGTCAATGGGGAAACCAGATTCACTTAACAACCGGGTTACTAACTTATCAACTGCAGTGATTTATTTAACAACTGAGGCAAGAAAGGTCCTAAAATGGGGTCAATTTCACTTAACAAAGGTCTCACTTAACAACAGAAATGTTGGGCTCAATTCTGGTCGTAAGTTGAAGACTATTTGTAATTAGAATTGCCCAAATCCACTGGTGAAATGGCCAAACAAGTTTTTCCCAGCCATTCTATCATTGCTAAGCCATTACTAAGAAAGTACTGCTCTGTGTATTATCTCCCCATATTCTGACTATTTAGCTGCAGTTTTATCCTAATTCTTCCTTAACCCCTCCCCCGGAAAAAAAACCCCTTAATTTTCAGTGCCATATTCTTGTATTGCACAATTTGGGGACATTCCTGCACAACAAGCACAAATAAAGATCTATCATTAGTCACCACCAGATTCATATTATTTTCAAATCTATCCTAATATTCCTCCTCCTTGACACAGTTTTTTCCCCCTCAAAAAGTTAAAGAAGCTTAGACTATTATTAAAATGCATAATTTAATGTGCCATAAATATTCATAACATGCAGTCCACTCTAGCTGATACATTCTTAACAACCAAAAGCATTCAAATCATTTAAAATCCAATACATAAATATCCAGGTTCAAAATAACCATTTTAATTCACAAGAGAAAAAAAATAGAACTTTTAGTAAGTTTTGCTACCAAAGATTAAGCTTTTGAATTTCCTGAACATCAGACTAAGCCTCAATAGCTTGATTCAAAGCTTGGGATTTTAAACTGTTGGGATATTCCGTAAATTGAAATGGCCATGGTGGAAATTATTCAATAGGTCCATAATCTCTTTGCACTACTTTGCTGCTTCATGTTCATTTCTTCAAAGAAAGGAAAAAACAAAAACGACTTACATCCTTCTCTGGTATAAAGGCACTTGGTCCTCTTGTTAAAGGCAGAGATACTCTGATTTTCTTTTCCTGTAAAAGAAAGTAACAGATGGAATTTTTAGCATAACTTTACTTGTGTCCTCTTTAATATTAAGATTTCCAGGTAGTAATGAATCAATTGATGTTGACTGCAAAAACTTTTATGAAACCTATGGCTATATTTTAATATCTTGTCTCACGACTAACCTAAGTAAGAGGTCAGTGTCGGAAGCCCATGGCATGGCCCACAAACCCTTCTACAAACTGAAAAAAATATATATCTGTAAGTGCTATTTTCCAACTCAACTTCCATTGTTCCAATCCAATTGCAGAGATGGCCTGCTGGAGAGAATGGGTGATATAGGTGGGAAAAGATAACGATAATTTACAAAAGCAACAAAAGTGGTCTCGGAATTTATAAAAAGACACCCGATTCAGAGGTGGTATTTGGCAGGTTCTGACCAGTTCTGGAGAACCGATAGTGGAAATTTTGAGTAGTTCAGAGAATCGGTAAATACCACCTCTGACTGGCCCCACCCCCATCTATTCTCTGTCTCCCGAATCCCAGCTGATCGGGAGGAAATGGGGATTTTGCAATAACCTTCATCTGGAGTGGGGAGGGAATGGAGATTTTCTAGTATCCTTCCCCTGCCACGCCCAGCAAGCCACACCCACATAACCAGTAGTAAAAATTTTTGAATCCCACCACTGTTCTTAACCAAAGCCTTCTAAACAAGTCAGATTTATTTCACATTGAATTCTACCACCCACAGATTGCTATGTCAGTAATATGACAAAACAAAGTATTTGGAAACCCTTCTGGTCCGATAGCAATTTTCACTAACCACAGGCCTGATGTAAGATTGGAGTGTTTTATTCCAGGTGGGCACAAAAACGAATCTTGACATCTCAACAATACATAAATACATGCTCCAAGGCAGTCAAACAATATGTCAGTTCTTGGAAAGTATCAGAAAAATAAGCTGCAGCAAGTTCCAACAAGAAAAAAATAAAATAAAACGAAGAACTGCCAAGTCAAAATGCATCTGTCAAGCTTGCTGAGCAGAAAAAGCAGACATGTAAAGAATTAATGCAAATTGTTTCCAACTCTTGAAAATTTTGCACTAGAGTTGAAGCTATAAAAAGCAGTATGCTTGTTCCATGATAGCTGATTATTAATTTTAAATTTCCCATGTTTTGGTACTTTAGTGTGTTCTCTTTTTTTTGTCACTTTACTCTCAAGTTCAAAAACAATATTAAATATTCAGAAAAATGTAATGTAGCACCTTCTCAATCTTGACTTTCCCTCCATGGAAAATTTTCCTAACATAATGCCTTCCAGATCTGTTGGAACCTCATATCCTTAATCTGCAAAATCATTGGCCATTTTCCCTGTAATTCCTGGACTACTGCATTTCTATGAGAAATTCATTTTAGTTCTGTTCTCTCAAAACCAGAGTCTCTCAACAACTTGAAGATGTATGGATTTCAACTCCCAGAATTCCCTAGCAGCATGTCCACACATCTTGAAATTGTTCAGTTTGAGAAACACTGCTCCAAATCAATCTTTAAGTGCACTCCCGGTCTACATTCATTCTAGGCAGTGGTGGGTTGCCCCCGGTTCGCACCGGGCACGAGGCTCAGCCCACCGAACCCGATGTCATCAAAACACATGCGCAGAAGAATTCTTGCGCGGCCCCGCTGCAAACCGATAGTAAAGGTAAGTAGAACCCACCCCTGATTCTAGGAGGAAGTTGTTTCGAACTCCCCTACTGATCTTCAAAGCTGTATCCCCAGTGCAAAATCAAGAATTACTACCTGAGTTTTCAAAAACCTAGTGTCCTAAAAATGACGGATCTGAACTTGAAAATCGTTGAAGCTCCTGTCAATTAGCATCATTAAAAAAGTGGGAGAGATATAAAAAACTTGTGTGTGTGTGTATGTATGTGTTTGTTATTAACATAAAATAATATATTGTTAATAAACTAATGGCAACATTAAAATGGTCAAGTGTTTACATAGCTATTCGTCAGGATCTAGGAACATGGGAGTGAACATAAACATCTTGAGATACTGGGATTAATTTATTAAAATATCTTAATGAGGCAGACTTACTGTAACTAGTCATTTATTAATTTGATTTATGTCTTGCTTTTCATGCAGGTGCTCAAGGGGGTGCACACACTGCACTTAGTCGTCCTACTTTTCCTCACAGCAACAACTTCGTTTTGCTGAGAGGTGGTTTTCCAAACACTTTTACTTCTCAGACAGCTGACGTTCAGTGGCATACTACTTCAGACACCGGCAATACCCTACAGCAAGGGTGTCAAACTACATTTCATTGAGGGACGCATCAGGGTTGTGTTTGACCTTGGGGGGGGGGTGGGCAGGGGGCATGGCCAACTTGACGTCACTCGTGTCAGGGGCACCTGTGCTGGCCCAAGTATTCTGCCAGAGAAAACGGGCTCCCAATCTCCATTTTCGGCTGGGACGGCCTCCTGCAATCCTGTCAGTGAAAATGGAGATTGGGAGGGCCGCCCGCGACCTCCTTTTTCACTGGCAGAGGGTTGCAGGAGGCCGTCCCAGCTGAAAATGAAGATTGGGAGCCTGTTTTCACTGGCAGAGGCACCACTGGCTGGTCCTTCACTGTTTCCAGGGTGGCCCCACGGGCCAGTTCTAAGCACCCCGTGGGCCATATCCAGCCTGCGAATCTTGAGTTTGATACCCCTGCCCTACAGCTTTTATAACTAGCAGCTACTGACAATCGTCTTCTTTACAAGTGAACTTTTTTTTTAAAAAAAAAAAGTCATCTAAAATATAGTAGCCAGTATTCCATCATTTAGATTACAGTACTAGCCAGAACAACTGTAACTGGGGGTCATCCTCAAGTGACTACACATAGATCATAGATCAGTTACAAGAAGGGTGTAAATTTATTTCTCTTCTCCTAATACCAACTTGGCAGTAAGACAGCCTCTTTCATGAAGGTCATTTTGGAGATACCACCTTCTCAAAACCCTACTTAAACTTCCAGTAAAAATATCAGTCTGATCAAACAGGAAATATTTGAGTCTGACTCTGAAGGATGTGTATGTGCATTTGTGTGATTTTAAATTATTCCTCATATTACCCACTCTTCCACAAGACATTATTCCACCCAGGTACTAAGCAAGTCCAGACCTGCATACTTTCAGAGATGGAACTATATTACGGAGCCAACTGTTCGCTGGACCAGGGCCATTCTTTAATTGCTAATTTAGTTCCAGGAAAACATTAAATTGGTGTGGGTGAAGTGAAAGTTTTGAAGGGGGAAATGGTTTTTCTAATAAAATGCAGCTTTTGATTAAAAAAGAAAGAACGCAATGAAGAGCTGTCAGAATTCCAACTTCCTTCTATACGAAACACAAACATTGATTCACTTTCTAAAAAAGATACTAGACAATAACTAACTGAAAAGGGGAAGAATCAGAAGTCTCAGTTGTTTTATTTTATTCTTGGATAGTGTTCAGAAGTTAACTACTATCTGAACTTAACTACTGTCTGTAAAGGTCCCCTGTCTAGTCATGGGGTTGTGCTCATCTCCTTTTCTTAGCTGAGGCAGCCAGCGTTGCCCGAAGACACTTCTGTGGCCATATGGCCATCTTAACTACACCCTGAGGCGCACAAAATGTTGCTACCATCTCATCGAAGTGGTACCTATTTATCTACTCACACTTGCATGCTTTCAAACTGCTAGGTAGGCAGGAACTATTATCTGTATGATTTGCATTTGAAACATTTGGGTCTTTCTTCCCCATCAAGAATCGTTTTAGGAGACTTTCCTTGAGGAAGTGATGGTGCAGTGATGTCTGGTTCTCCTCCCATGAACACCAGACAGGAGTGGTCTAGAAATGTCTATAGAGACAACCAATAAAAATATTATATTTCTTGGATAGGTCAATCCAAAGAGGCCAAGTATGGTCCCAGGGCTAGCAATTGTGAATCTCTCAACTTTTTTCTCCAAGTTTTTTTTTTCTTATATAAAATATTAAATCGCTTGAGATCACTGTTTCTATTTTGGAGGGAAGAAACAAATAAAGGTGCGAGCATTATAGAACAGCGAACACCTTTGAACTATTAATCCAGGAAGGGCCAGCTTCCCACATTTTATTGCAGGTTAAAGTCAAGACCAAATATATAACACCATGTCAAGCGCAAACCAGAACCATAAACTTGTTTGTTATATGGCATTTCAGAGTATTAGAACAACAATTATTCCATACAGTACTTCTGAGCAGCTGGGACTACGAGTCTCAATGTTCTACTGGCAAATCAGTCAAAAGGGAACTCATTAGATGGCAGCACTAAGCAAGTTATTGCTTACAACAAAGCAGTTCAGCTGCAGGGAAATTCACCTTAGCAGATGCTGCAAAGATAAGCATAAATACACACACTCGTAACCCCATGTAAGAATTGGTGCTCTCAGCTGCATTCACATTATTTTTAATGCTATGTATGCACGCAAGAGGGTGAACTGATCTTTTGGATACAGCCAGTGGCCGTAAGTCAAATTGGAACTTTCCTACCTTGGCCAGTTCGAATGGTGACATGTTTGCCCATCCAGGGCATTTTGAAAATGTACTTCTACCAAATAGTTAGGAAATTAATAGAACAGGAAAAAATACAGACCAGGATGAGCATATTTCACATGGCTGAGTTTTAATTTTTTCTTTTTAATGGTTGCTAAAGCCCAGAGGTTCTTAAATTGTGGGTAATTATCTCCAAGTGAATAATTTTGGGCATATCCAGGAGGTAGTGGAGAATTTGTAATTGCTTGTTTGTGAGTGAAGGATCCAGTTTGGGACTGTTGCTATTGAGATGTGTGTGTTAAAAAAAAAGATGTTTTTTTGTGGGACTAATGGCATTGTTCAATACCAGGAAAGTGGCAGGGGTGGGTTCTACATTTTTTACTACCGGTTCTGTGGGCGTGGCTTATTTTGTAGGCGTGGCTTGATGGTCATGTGACAATTCTTTAGGATTTAGCAGAGGTACTGGTCTACCAGGCTTTTAACTGCTTGCAGAGCTGTACCAGTCTACCCATTTATTTTTGCAGGCACGGGTCTACTCATTTGTTTACGGAGGCACCGGTCTACCACCACACTGCCTTTTAACACTGATCAGCTGTAGGGCAGCCCTTTGAAGCCCCACGGCAAGAGTTTAAACAGCTTTTTCCTTCTAGCCAATCACCTGGGACTCAGGAGGCAGCAATAGATTGGGGATGGGGCCAAATAAAAGGTAAGAATAACGCCGGGGGGGCGGGGGGGCAGAACCGGTTCGGTGACATCATATCGTCACCGCTACCGGCTCGACGGAACAGGCCCGAACTGGGAGGAACCCCCCACTGGGGTCAAAATTAATTGGGTCAAAAATTTGAGAATCCCTGCTTTAGCCCAATTAGATCACAAAGGAAATCTGAGCAAATGGAATATTCAACCATCCCCTACACTAATGCTACTGCTTTGATTAAATCCATCTCTTCCAAAGAGATTGGCTTCACATGGGGAGACACCCTTATTTCTCCACCCATCTTGCACAAAACACAGCTTTGCAGCTGGGGGTAGATTTTCATGAAGTACTGAAGTGTTAAATTCCCTATCCCTATAGCCCAAATGTGATTATTATTATTTTTCAAAAATTATTATGGTAGAAAATGTGTTCATGTATTTTACATAGCATCTAATTCAGGGGTGGTATTCACTTACTTTCTCTACTGGTTCGCAAATGTGCTCGCATGTGCCCCGTCTACACATGCAGCCGGCCTACCGTGCATGTGCTTTGCTGATGGGCGCACCTTCCGCACATACGCCCGGCCTAAAAAAAAGTGCCTAAATAGGATGGCATGGAGCCAATTTCCGCTACCGGTTCGGGCGAACCAATCCGAACCGGCTAAATACCACCTCTGATCTAATTTATTTATTTATTTATTAGTCCAATTTATATGCCGCCCTTCTCCGGAGACTGAGGGTGGCTTACAATGCATTATAGCAATAGCCTGCATACTTTTTTGTATATACCTGCTTATTAGGGCTTTCGGTCCACCCTAAGCAGTGTTGTTCTATACAAAGTTGGCTTATTGCCCCCACAATCCGGGTCCTCAATTTACCTACCTCGAAAGGATGGAAGGCTGAGTCAACCTTGAGCCTGGTGAGATTCGAACTTGCACTAATTGCAGACAGCTGGCAGCTAAGCGCTAGCACTTAACAGCACTTTAGTCCGCTGCACCACCGAGGCTCTAATTTGATCTCATCAGGGGTACAAACCATGTTTCTCTGAAGTGTTTTTAAATCAATCTGCTCCCAGTTGAGGCCAGCCACATACATGTATTGGGTTGTCCATCTTGGAAATTATGGGACTTTATAATTGTGCACATGATATAACTGTGCACATGATAATAAAAATATGGAGCAAGTAGTGCCCCTACAGTAAAAAAATCCAAGTAAAAATTTATACTATACTACACGGTCAACAAGATAGCCGTGCTGTTGATTTACTCTGCCTTGTCCAAGCCCTGCATTACATGTATGGGGTAGCAGATCAAGTGTAAAGATCAAAGGCTGATCACAACCACAGGCATGTCGGTGGAAACACCCTCCTATTCACACTTTCCTCAAAATAGAACAAAAATTGCTGCTTTAGAAGGGCAGGTGGACAATTACCATTCATAAATGTGAACAAAGAAGAGCTACTAAGGTAGCTCAGTGAGACCTTTTCTTTCTTTCTTTCGTTTGTAAGTGGGGAGAGAAATTGTCACAAAAAAAAAAAAAAGGATTTTGTTCACAGTAACTTTTATCATTAACCTGTGAAGTTTGCTACCCCAGGATGAGTGCGAGAACTTTCAGTTATATAGCTTTTGAAAGGATTTATTAGACTCAGCCTGTCAATAATTTGAAGTCACAACAGCTGAAATGGAACCTTTGGTCTATCTGATGTTTGGGTGATTGTGGGAGAAATGTTGTTTCCATATCTAGGCTTGTGATAACCACTACATCTGGAGGCATCTGGTTACTATAGGCCCGGGATGGCGAACCTATGGCACGCGTGCCACAGGTGGCACACAGAGCCATCTCTGCGGGCACACGAGCCGTTGCCCCTGCTTAGTTCTGTTATGCATGCCTGCGCACTTCCCGCCAGCCAGCTGATTTTTGGGTCACTGCCGCACATGCCGGATGGGGTGAGGCACATGCGAGGGGAACCCGTGTGCATGCGTGAGGGGGCTCACGCATGCACGGGGAGGGTGGTACAGGGGGGTTGTGTGCACATGTGCAGGTGCGGAGGGTGCACACGCAATGCATTATGGGTGTGTGCGTGCACACACATGCTTTGGCCACTTGGCACCAAAAAGATTAGCCATCACTGCTATAGGTGGAATACCGTTACCAGTATGGCCTATCTAATGTCCTCATTTATGAAATAATAATGGGGGAGGGGGGAACTCAGAGGATTTTTTTTAATGGATCAGTGTGGCTTATATCTTCAAGAACCCTATATTTATTTGTTCAAGTGGAATAATCTACAGAAGAGTTCCCCAACATTTCCGGCTTTGCAGACTGGTGGGGGTGGGTGGTGGGTGGGATGTTTCCGTGTGAGCGCCAGCAAGCACGTGTGTACAAGCGCAGCTCCATTTGCATGAGTGGTGTTCACACACCTGTCGCTTATTGAAATGGAGCACATGTGCTCGCCTGCTGCTCGCACAAATGAGGATGCGTGTGCATGTCCGTGTGCTTGCCGGCTGTTTCTGTGGCCCAGTTACAAACCCCTCACGGCCCACTAGTAATCCACACCCCACAGGTTGGGGACCCCTGATCTACAGTGTTACCACAAGACTGAGGGGAAGTTTGCATTTTGGGAATTCTGTCCATAAGAGCCATGGTGGCACAGTGGTTAGAATGAACTATTGCATTTTGCTGCTGACTGCCAACTGCTGGCAGTTCGAGTCTCACCGTGTCAAGGTTCACTCAGCCTTTCATCCTTCCCAGGTTGGTAAAATGAGGACCCAGATTGTCAGGGGCAATATGCTGACTCTGCAAACTGCTTAGAGAGGGCTGTAAAGTGCCGTGAAGTGGTATATAAGTCTAAGTTCTATTGCTATAAACTATATAAAATTGCTATAAATAATTCTAAATAATTTGGCTTCAACTACCTTTTTTCCCTAAATAGCTCCCAGGGTTAATCTTCAACTGTGCTAATACTCAATGAAGATGTCATGGTTCTCTTTACTTCTGTTCTCGGCTTATCTAGAAATATGTTTCTTATCCTTAAGGTTGAGGAGATGTATGAGATACAGGTTACAGCATGTTTTTTCCTGTATCTTCAAGATCCAAAATGGATTCAAACAGAAACATGCTTGCTCTTCAAGGGTCATGGGCACAGAGAACATATTTAATTCTGAGCAAGCTAAAAGTATCGTTTTCCTTTTTGACATAACTTCAAGGTTATTTTGGGGGGAAAATGTGTGGAAACATTTGGACAAATAAAAATGTTGTGGTATCTTGTCATCTACCCTAGTGGCAACCACCTGACAAACAAGGCCCAAAGGTTATATACAGGTATGGCCAACTGAAAATTGCCTACCCTCTACCCCCTTTGTAGCAATCAAGACATCTTTTTTTTACACAAACAAACTCACTAGCTCATAAAAGTGGTGTAATGCCAATTACATATACTGGGTTTGTATAATAGCTGCATAAACAAAAAACATTACACATACACGCTTAAAGCAATGACATGGAATACCTGACCACATGAATTCTGCTGATCTTTGTAGTTAATTTGAAAACCAGTTCTAAAGTTATATTTTTATACACACACAGGTAGTCCTTGCCTTACAACAGTTCGTTTACTGCAGTGTTTCTCAACCTTGGTAGGTTGAAGATGGGTGGACTTCAACTCCCAGAATCCCCCAGCCAGCAGCGCTGGCTGGGGATTCTGGGAGTTGAAGTCCACCCATCTTCAACCTACCAAGGTTGAGAAACACTGGTTTACTGAGTTCGTTTAAGAGTTCATTCAAAGTCACTGAAAAAAGTGACCTATGACCATTTTTCACACTGATGACTATTGCCGTATCCCCATCCTGATCAAAATTCAGACACTTGGCAACTTGGCAACTGGTTCATATTTATGACAGGTGCAGCGTCCTTGTGACCTTCTAACCAGCAAAGTCAATAAGGAAGCCAGATTCATTTAACAACCATCCTATTAACTTACAACTGCAGTAATTCACTTAACAACTGTGGCAAGAAAGGTTATAAAATGGGGCAAAACTCATTTAACAATTGCTTCACTGAGCAACTGAAATTTTGGGCTCAGTTGTGGTCTTAAGTTGAGGATTATGAGGATTGTGAACATTTTATTTGGAGCATCATGGAAAGAGGCCAGTGGTGGGTTGCTCCTGGTTCTGTCCGGTTCTTTAGAACCTGTAGTAAAAGCGGTGGGAGGCTCCACCCGCCAACCCGGACGTCATAATTGACGATCTGCATGCATGTTCCCGTTGCAAACTGGTAGTAAAGGTAAGTAGAACCCACCCCGAAAGAGGCTGTTAGCTACAATAATAGAATGAACCTTCTTTTGCTATGAAGTGCTGCTGGAAACATGAAACTTTGAAATCTAACTCAATTGTTAGACAAAAGGACTTTGTGTAATCTGAAGTAAAAAACAAATTTATCAGATGAGAAAACTCTGATCTCGAATCTTCAAAAGCACTTTAACATGGTTGGTATTGCAGTCAACAATTTTTTTTTGCATATTATGCATACTTAGCTCCTACAAAACATACTTCCTCCCTGATTTATTATCTAGCTTTCACCAGACATTCCAATGTCACATTTTGCTTCATATAAATAATCTGAAAAGATCTGCTTTAAAAGTAATATAGGTTCTTTCATGATCTACTTGTTTTTCTTCTGTTTTGTAAGTAGATATGAATGTTTAATTATTTAACTTCCCTCGGCTTAGAGATTTTTCAAGACTTTGGGACAATCACAGCAATGATGTTTCTGTTAACTATGCAGGAAAGGTTGTAATAGGTGGAGCATGTTGATCTCGTAAACAAGTAAACAACCTAGTAATCAGCATAATTTACCACCCCAGCCTCAGCCGAGCTTCAAGGAGATAAACTAACTAAGGCAGGATTTACCACTCTGGGCTCCTCCCATGGGCCTTAGGATGTCTCATGTTTTTCAAGGGGCATGATGTGGAGATGAACTGCACATCACAAAATGAAAGCAAGAACCAAAAACAGAGAAAACAATCCTATTTATTGCACAGTTAGATGTCACAGAATTCTGGTCTGGATCAATTCAGAATTTGGATGAGAACACCAGTTTATGTTCTTCATCAACAGAGCTGTTGTTGCAATAATTATATTACTTAATATGTAACTAATTAAAAATAAACAAAGCACATTCTTCCTATTTCTAGGCTGGTGCAATATAGCTTGAATTTTGCCATCTACTATGCTGGATCTGGAGCGTGGTGCTTACAGACTTTAACATACCAGTACATGTAGATTTCTTTTTTTGGTGGTCATTATGCTCAGAACTACCTGATTTACATTTTTTTTTAAAAAAAAATCCTTTTATTAAAATAAAATAGGAAGCAAGCATGCTGCTTTGCCAAGTTTCAGCCTGTAGCATCTTTCAGATATTCATTCAGCCTTTCAATTTCTTCTCTGTTTTTGGACTAAAATCAGGTGTAATGTAATTCCTCTTAGTCCCATAAACATTCCTGCAAATAATAATAATAATAATAATAATAATAATAATAATAATAATAATAATAATAATAATAATAATAATAATAATAATAGTGGTGGAAAACTATAGCCCCGGCCGGGCCTACCCAAGCAAAGATAAGCTTGTAAATATAAAAGGTATTTTGGAAAGCTAGAGGAATCTGTGGGGAGCATCCTCATCAGTTTTCTTTGCAGGAAATGGATGTTGTCTTATGGGCTGTGCCCACTGTGGCAGCCATTTTGTGAGAACACGGACAATATGTTTGGAAATGTGCCAAGTCATCCTAAAAGACTGGGGTCACCGATTTAAATATAGAAAAGTTATTGGTGTTGCAAAGTCAGCCAAAGGTGTAAGGACACAAATGTGTGTCTTCATCTACTTTGATCTGCTTAGGCTGTGACTCACTTACAATAAAAGTGAAATTGTGGGTTAGCTACATATTTAATTGTACATTAAATATGTACAATTGTACATTAAATATGTACAAAAATATGCCACACTTTTAGTGGTGGATGGATGCATGCATGCTTGCATGGATATACTCTCTAAAATAAATTTGTTCCTTCATCCACACAAATGATTATGTTTGCTGCTTGATACCAAAAGCTAGCAAACCATAGCCAAAGTTTTTATTTTTATTCTTAAATTATCCTGCCTTTATTATATTTACAAATAACTCAAGGCGGTGAACATACCTAATACTCCTTCCTCCTCCTCTTTTTCCCACAACAACCCTGTGAGGTGAATTGGGGTAGAAGAATGACTGGCCAGCTTTCATGCCCAAAGTGGAACTAAAATTCACTATTTTGGCTTTTTCTATCACATTACTTTTTCCATATGTTAAGCATATCATATATAAGTGAGGTATCCTTTAAATATGCAGTCCCAACATACCAGAGGTGGGTTTCAGCAGGTTCTGACCAGTTCTGGAGAACCGGTAGCGGAAATTTTGAGTAGTTCGGAGAACCGGTAGTAAAAATTCTGACTGGCCCCGCCCCCATCTATTCTCTGCCTCCCAAGTCCCAGCTGATCGGGAGGGAATGGGGATTTTGCAGTATCCTTCCCCTGGAGTGGGATGAGAATGGAGATTTTACAGTATCCTTCCCCTGCCACGCCCACCAAGCCACGCCACGCCCACCAAGCCACACCCACAGAACCGGTAGTAAAAATTTTTGAAACCCACCACTGCTACATACCGTTAGCATCCAGATAACTCAAAATATAACAGCCACCTTCTAGGCAAGTGTGTCGCCACCTCAGTAATTTTAAGTTGTGTGGACTTCAATTCCCAGAATTCCAGAAGTTGAAGTCGGCACATCTTAAGAGTTGCTAAGGCTGAAAAACACTGCTCTACACGAATGCATTTCATTAAATGCATGCAATTAAATGCATTTTAATTGAATGCATTAACATTTGTTCAATTAAAATAACTATTTTTGAAAGCATGACTTATATTTCATTTGAAACTCTCTTGAGATTAATCTGTAATTTCTTTCTCTTTTTTTTCAGTTTTAAAAGTAGTCAGTTAGGCACCCTGCAGGCTTTCTTAAAATTGTTTTAGAATTAAACATACAACTAAATAATGGGCTATAGGATAGCATTCTTCCATTAACCTTTGTGAATTGAAGCATTTTGAAAAGTTGCTCTGCCAGTTCAAGTATATATTTGGCACAGTTTAATGGGTGTGGGAGACAATATTCTGTACAGGAGGGTAAGTAAGGGGGGAGTGGGGAAAAATGAGTGCTTAACTTTAAACACTGAATCAATGTTCAGCCCAAATGTTTATTGATGTAAATTTTCCAAGGAATCTGGGTTTTTTTAAAAGCAAAAGTAGTCTATAAGGTATCCAACATTTCTATTAAATAATGCATATGCATTTCCAAAAAACTTTCTTAATTTCCAAATTTTGCTTGTCAGAATTTTGATTAATCTTAAAAGAAAAATCCCACATAATGGTTCAGATGGCTTTAAACCTAGCCAACCTATCACTAAACAGTCTTTTCAAGACAGAGAAGAGACTAGAAAAAACATGGAAATATAAGTACTCTAGTATTTAAGTTGGCACTTATGCCAAATATTCATATATTTAATTTTTCATCAGTTGGACTGTCTTGAAATCAAAATAGTTCCTCTTTCTGTAACAATGATTCAAACAATGTAATACATACTTTTAACAAAGCATTTTTTCTTTTAACATTAAAGACGTTGAATAGAAATATTATACTTTTTTTCTTATTATTTTATTAACTCTTCACATTAAATCCAACAATATGCAGTAGACATTAACATTTTGGGGCAAAGTTAATGTTCTTTTTGAGAACCATATACAGTACATTTTGTGTGGAAACCTAAACATATATTTTCAAAAATTTAATATAATCTTTCTATTTTGTTGCGGGGATCTTCAGTCCTGAAAAAAAGATGTAGTTGTCTATTAAAGGAGGTGGATTTCATTTTTAAAATTTTGAATTATACCATTTTGTATATCTGTTGGCGACTAACACATTTAGGATGATTTTTCTTAGTGAATTCCTGAATTCCTTTAAAATATTCATACACTATACTTTTTATCAGCTGGATTCTCTTGGAAGCAAAACAGTTAGCACTAGCACTTAGACTTATATACCGCTTTACAGTGCTTTACAGCCCCCTCTAAGCGGTTTACAGAGTCAGCCTATTGCCCTCAACAATTTGGGTCCTCATTTTACCCACCTCGGAAGGATGGAAGGCTGAGTCAACCTTGAGCCTGGTGAGATTTGAACTGCCAAATTGCAGGCAGCCGGCAATCAGCAGAAGTAGCCTGCAGTACTGCATTCTGCGCCATGCGCCACTGTAACTCTTGTTCCTCTTATAATGAAAATGATTCAAATATTAGGGTTTATTATTAGTATATGGCATTTTTTTTTCATACTAAATTGATGGATATTTACTTTGGAACGATTAGTAGAATGAAATGCTTTTTAAAAACGTATGTTACCCTAAGGGATAAATAGTATATGTATAGTCACATCCACTGACATATTAATTTGGACCTACAGTATGCCATTTTTATTCCTGGAAACACCTAAATCGACTAAGAGAGACAACAAATCCTAGAACAGACCTCTCCAAACTTCTTCTATAAAATTTTGATGGAGATAGAATTTACATATGGAGATTTTAATGTTTGAAATAAAATTTAAAAAAATCAGAGATTCCTATTTTCTGTTTTGACTAATGGGTGGAAAGATGTGTTGGGAATCAAAAAGTTCAATAAATCTCAGAGCACTTTTATTCAACAAAAAGCAGTATTTTGTATTTACTGAATCCCATTTGTGTTTATACAGAAAAGTCATAAATAATTGTTATAGATGCCATGAGATTAATCCTTTCTTTAAACAAATGTTTGTACAGCATCCTATACCAGCTAGTTCTTGACATATGACTGCATTGAAGCGTGCCCATTATGGTCATAAATCATGATAGCTGCAAAGGGGGGTCACCCATACAACCGACTTGATTTTCTTTTTTGAAGTGGCTGTTAAGTGAATCACAGCAGTCATTAAACAAACCCATTGTTTGCTATGGGGCATTTTCACCAAAAATGGAAGGCCAGTTTTGTCATAAATCACAATCATGTGACCGTGGAACACTGCAAATGACTGTAAGTACGGGTTAATGGCTAAACACCCATAATATAGTCATGTGACCATGGAGGGGGCAGCCATTGGAACTTTGGAAGTGGGCTGTAAGTATCTTTGGAGTTGTCCATCGTAATTTTGAATGGTCACTAAGCAACTGATTGTAAGTATATGGTAAACTAGCTGGATCACTGTGCTTCGCTACGGAATTATGTGATTGGGCTTGATAAATTGACACTTACAGCTTGAATCCTCCCCTATCCTATCCCCTTCTCTCCCTCAGCTTTGCCCCACAGAAATATCTCCTATCCTATCCCCTTCTCTCCCTCAGGCTTTCTAGCCCCTTCTCTCCATGAAACTTGCCCCACAGAAGCCTGTTCTATGCTATCCCATTTTCTCCAGAGTTATTTTCAAGTTGGGAGGGGGAGTAGAACATCTAACTAATTAGCATCAGAGCGTGTTAATAATAATCTAGGAAATACTAATGCTCTGATGGTCATTTCGAAAAATGACCATCACTTTGAAATCACTTTCTTAGTGAGCATCTAGAAGCCAAGAGGAACATACGGGGCAAATTTCAAGTTTGTAGGCTTTACAGTTCTGGAGATTTCGTGATTAATGCGTGAGTGGTTTTTGCTTTTATATATATAGATGCACAGGTAAATAATTTCTGATCCATGTGTAAATAAGCATATGTACATTAGAAAATCCCTGGAATCTCAGAGGGATTATGTGTAAACCAGTAACACATTTCAAGACTTCATACTGGTAGATTAGAAGGGAGAAAGAGGCCAACAGCATATGAAGAGTTAATATTGACCAAGGAAGAAAATGTATTTGGTTAACCTTGTCTATGACAAAACTCCAATTCAGCAATAGAACCAAAGGCAACAGTGCAGAGCCATTTCCTGCCTCTGGCAGATAATAAAGCAATTCTAATAACGAAACTCCATGTAATCTTTTTTTGGGGTTGCTTTTACATTAACTAGAGCAGGAACTAGAACAGGCACTTCAAGACTACATAGGAGAGCCAGGCCACTCTGTGTTCAATCATTTCCACAGTGTGGGTCCTGACTGCTACAGACTGGTGCCATGCAAAGCTGCATGAAACTGACTAGAGGGCAACCAACCTGGGAGGATTATTTTTATATGGATCAGAGTTCAGAAATGTTCTTGTAATATGTTCCAGGAAACTGAGCAGACATCCCAATATCATAGCCCATCTAATCTCTCTGGAGGCTATTAAGAAATGTAAAACAATACTGAACAAGCAGACAATCCAATAGCTGTTTCAGTAAGAGCTACTGCTATGAAATCATTAGATAATATATAAAGTTCTCCTGGTTAGGGTTCATTACAGTTCTCTTGAGGTACTTTTTAACTTGCATCTACTGGGAACAAAGTAAATAAAAAAGGAGAATTGGTTCTGGGTAAATGTGCTCTTTTTTTTTTTTTTAGCGCTAGTCAGCTGGGCATGATCTACAGATGAAGCAAAATGAAAGAATTACCATGGATTTCTGTATGCATGGGTGGAAGCCAGAGGTGGGTTTCAGCAGGTTCTGACCAGTTCTGGAGAACCAGTAGCGGAAATTTTGAGTAGTTCGGAAAACCGGTAGTAAAAATTCTGACTGGCCCCGCCCCAATCTATTCTCTGCCTCCCAATCCCAGCTGATTGGGAGGAAATGGGGATTTTGCAGTAACCTTCCCCTGGAATGGGGTGGGAATGGAGATTTTACAGTATCCTTCCCCTGCCATGCCCACCAAGCCATGCCACACTCACCAAGCCACACCCACAGAACTGGTAGTAAAAAAATTTGAAACCCACCACTGGTAGAAGCACACAGAAATACTAAATTTAATATATCTCCATTTAAAAAAAACAAAACTTCTTTGTATATAGAATCTAGACAACACAGAGACTGGACAAGAATGATATACTTTTTTAAAAAATATTTCATTTTTCTAACTCAGGCTGTTGTGCAAATTGTTACAAGATATACATACCACAAAATGTATAGTAGTTGAGGCAACTTAACTGGGTATACTGTACTTTTCTATTTTCTTTTTTTTTTTAGCGCTAGTTGATTGTGATGACAAAGATCAGAATCTGTGTTCTCTTTCGCCCACTCTCTCCCTGTTTCCTCTTGGTGGGCGTGGTGTGGCTTGGTGGGTGTGGCAGGGGAAGGATACTACAAAATCTCCATTCCCACCACACTCCTGGGGGAACAATATTGCAAAACCTCCATTCCCACCCCACCCTGGAGCCAGCCAGAGGAGGTATTTGCTGGTTCTCCGAACTACTCAAAATTTCCGCTATCAGTTCTTCAGAACCTCTCAGAACCTGCTGAATTTCACCCCTGAAGTCAGCCTATTTCCAGAAATATCAAACAGTGCTGGTGAAGTCTTGTGCACTACATCTCACCATATGCTATGCTATCACCAAGCCATCTTTGTAAGGTTCAGTAAGTGATCTGGGAGCAGTTATAAATAAAGGATGCATTTTTCGGCTATTTTGCGCCACTTCTAAGAATTTCTTCTACAGTGCTGATTGGGGACTGTATCCACTATCTATCTCCAAACTGAGAATCTTCAGTATACATTCACAAAAAGCTGAAATTGGTAGAAAACTATGATTCTTTGGGAGAATCCTAGAAGTTTAGAAGACTAACTGAAGTTCATGGTTTTGACAAATCTTTGAGAACGCTAGAGGCTGCTCCACCCCCAACCCCTCAGAATTGAAAGGAATCCTTGGACACTTCACTCATTGAACAATTCTCTATTTCACAGATTAAGAAATCAGCTTTACATCTTGGCACAAATGTTGCAACATAAATCTTGACGTGAATCACGTTTAAGAATTTCTAAAGCAAATAGCAATGCTTCACAGAATAGTTAAATAAACCTTGAATGCCACAGGTTGTTTTCCTGAAAAGTAATTTTGGACCTTCCAAAAATGTATACAACATAAGCAATTAAGAGTGGTTTGCACGATTTCATAGATTTTGAAATAGAAAGAAAGAGAAAGCTTGATTAAACTGCTATAGGAAGAGTTGAACTTCTGTTTGTTATACATTAATTTTGCAACCAGACTTCCCTTTGGTCAGTATAATTGCTGAGGCTGCAGTATGAAGAGCCAAATTGACTCATGGTTCTTTCGTCAGAAGAATAGGATAAGGCAAAAAGATACATCTTTCCTAACAAGTCTTCTTTCTCAAAATACCGTATTTTGTAGTTTCACCTTTGCATAAAGTTTAAAACAAACAAACAAACAAAATGAACGGAGGTGCATGGAACTAAATCATTGCCATCAAGCTGATCTTAAGGCTTTTTTCACAAACAAGTTTAATAAAGAATAAAACGGTGGTAAGCTTCTTTATGAAAACTTGGTAATTTTAAGAATTTAAATGCATTAAGTTAATGTGATTTATTTTCAAGAAAACACGGATTGTTTCCAGCTGAAACTTTTACCCTGCAATCGCCTTGCTTCATTAATTTTACTGAGAACTTTAATCATTATATTCCATTTATAACTCTCCTATATTTTTCAATCTTCCTTCAGAGAGAGAGAGGGAGGGACGGAGGGAGAGAGGGAGAGAGGGAGGGAGGGAGGGAGAGAGAGACAGAGAGACAGAGACAGAGACAGACAGACAGGTTTGAGTGGGTAGCCTTTTGTCTGGAAGCATTTCTGCTTAAGTTGGAGAAATAATTAACACATTGCTCCGTCTGATGAAGAAAACTGAGCCAAACTGGACTCCACTTTAACCTTTCATTTTTCAGGTGTACAAATAACAATGTAGAGTGAAAATGCTACATAGAAGTGGGCACCACATTTTAAGAATGGCATCAATCAACTTGCCTTGGCTGAAGTAGGAGGAATCTGAAAGAGCTGTGCAAAATTAGCCTGCTGGCAAGCTGCAATATAAATCTTTAGATATATAAATAGATATATATAATAAAGAAGAAGTCAGCTTGTTCTTTTTCTGATCCAGAGGCCAGGATAGATAATCACTGCAAGAAAGCAGCATTCAGCTAAACCTTGGGAGAAAAGGCCTAATAGTAAACCATGGAGATTGATAGGTTTTCTTTCAAGGATGGTATTTAAATAGAGCTCCATTAGCCAAGTATTAATGCGGACACGGTGGCTCAGTGGCTAAGATGCTGAGCTTGTCGATCGAAAGGTCGGCAGTTCAGTGGTTCGAATCCCTAGTGCCGCGTAACGGGGTGAGCTCCCGTTACTTGTCCCAGTTTCTACCAACATAGCAGTTTGAAAGCACATTAAAAAAAAATGCAAGTAGAAAAATAGGGACCACCTTTGGTGGGAAGGTAACAGTGTTCCGTGCGCCTTTGGCGTTTAGTCATGCCGGCCACATGACCACGGAGACGTCTTCGGACAGTGCTGGCTCTTCAGCTTTGAAACGGAGATGAGCACTGCCCCCTAGAATTGGGAACGACTAGCACATATATGTGAAGGGAACCTTTTACCTTTACCTTAGTCAAATATTGCAACCTGAACTGCAAATCCTGCACTGAATTAAGTAGACTGGAACAAGATCCCTTCCAAAACCATCTTTCATCATGCATTTATGAAGAAAAACATAACGACGATACCATTATCAAAAACCTTCAGTTTGCTATGTCTCCCTAGTGACTTGTTGGAAAACTCAGGAGTCCCTCCGTATGATGTGTGAAATGATCCTTACCAATCTGAAAACAGAAATGGATAGTGTATTCTGCAAAAAAATGCCCTCTATGTTCGGATCATAATCCTAGTTTATCCCTTTCTTATCTTTTCATCAAAACGACACTTGATATCTAAGATGCTTTTTAAAGACAGCTTTTTGCTTCCCAGCCAATGTCAAAGCAAGAACATGTGTTTCAGCCACATCTGAAAACTGCCTGCTGACCACTATTCCTCTCTGCTCAAGAAAAGACAGCTTCCCATAGCTGCAGTTCAAAGCCAACTTCTAATGAGCGGGTAAATAAAGCGACATGATATTCCACCACTGTCTACTGTAACTTAATGGCAACTGAATTGCAAGACGTAGTGTTTGCTTTTATTAAAACTTTAAATAGTCGGAGCCACAAAACAGGCAAGTTTTCCATCATTATTATTCTTCAATGGATTCGTCCCCACCATCTACATCAATGGAAACATCCTGCCATTGTGCCCTAAATAACATGCAAAAATGTATTTCTCACTCAAAAGAAGGAAGCTAACTTTTGGGTTGCCCCTCACAGTATTAGGAGAAAAGGAAACTTTATGCAAACAGAATGAATGTAGAAAGTACAAGGGAGCTATTCAAAGTATTCAAATGCGCCAAAAGTCCCAAGAATTTTGCTTTTGAATATATTTGAAATGACCTGTATTTAAAAATAAAAAATTTAAAAAAGTTTTTGGGTGAAAATATATGTCCTGCCTGAAAAAATTAGAGCAATCTGCATCAAACAGAAGCCCAAAGAAACAAAAGTTTCGCAGCGAGAAAATAATCTTTAAATCGCTGCATTCTCATAATGAAAACCCACAGGAGGAACAGAATCCCACATTAATTTCTGCAGATGGCTTTGATTTTACTAGGAGAGCTCCTGAGGTCTGTTTGGCATCTTCTGCTGAAACTGATAGGAATTAAGAAGTAATTATCCAAATATTCCATTTTACAGACTTAGGATGTAGTTTAGCTACACGGTTTTAGATCTTGGCCTTTTGCCTTTCTTCTTTAGCTAGACAGCCCATATACAGTATATATTATTTCAACCTTTTATCCCATACCACAGGTGAAAAAAGAAAACAAAATACGCTGAGTGTATATGATATGGTATAATTGCTTAAATCACAGCACTGGGATAATTTCTGACAGTCTGGCACAGAATGCGTTTATTTTAAAAAGGCATCAATTTAAGAAACAAATATTTTAATCATTTCTTTCTTCCAAAATGGATCGATGATATTTTTAAAAAAAGTTAGGAAAAAAAAAAACCATGCCTAGCATGCACTCTGGAAAGCCAGGGTGGTACAGCAATTATGGTGTTAGACTAGAAGCTGGGAGACCCAATATCAGCCATGAAAGCTCACTAGTATATATCTCAGATCAATCCACAGGGTGGTTATTATGGGCTGGGGGCAGTACTGGGTTTGAAATCCCGTCGCTACTGGTTTGCTCGTGGGCGCTGGCGGTGAATGCTATTTAGATCACCCAGAAGAAAGAATGCTATTTAGATCATTCAGAATGCCTGAAGGAAAGATTGGATCTATTCTATTTCACTGGGTTTTTAGCTCATTCTATAGCAGTGTCTATCTGTGTATTTGCTTACATAACAGCAATAGCACTTAGATTTATATACCGTTTCATAGGGCTTTTACTGCCCTCTCTAAGCGGTTTACAGAGTCAGCCTCTTGCCCCCAACAATCTGGGTCCTCATTTTATCCACTTCGGAAGGATGGAAGGCTGAGTCAACCTTGAGTTGGTGAGATTTGAACTGCCGAATTGCAGTTAGCAGTCAGCTGAAGTAGCCTGCAGTACTGCACTCTAACCACTGCACCACCTCGGCTCTATAATTTGGTCATTACATTCATAAATTCATAAATTCAAGGAATTTAATATATGCATCCCTAAAATTTGAACTGCGTCCCTCCATCTCTTGAGCACTGACATAACATTAATTTCATAGCTAAATAAGGATATTTTAAACTTGTAATGTTTTTTTTCCCCCTGAAAAACAAATCAGTATTCTTTAAGCAGGTTTTGCTTCATGCTCTTAATTTGCCATATTCATACTCAATGCACAGATTTAGGAGGTTACCATTTTCTGCCTTTCTCCTGGAGGTCACATTTATAATTTGTAGCGGTTCTCTCCCTATTAGTTTCCAACATTTTAATTATGTCTACACTAAAGGATACAACATGAAAGTCATACAATACCAAGTAAAAATAACCCCTTTTCTCAGGGTTGTACTTCAATGAATAGTGATGCTACAAATTCATTATCAGTGATGACCGTCTTGTAGTTCGAGGCATGCAAAAATAATACTGTACCTCATAAACCTGAAATTCAAGAACTAGATTCTCCCCAATTCCTGAGAAGGGTTAAACTCGAATTCTATTTTTGTCAAAAAGGAAGAATGAATAAACAGTGACAATTTTACTAAAGGTCAAGCCAGTCACTCAGGAACATTTCATAATCAGTTGATTATTTAGAAAAAAATTCTTTTGCAAGTGATCTGTTCATCATCATATCCCACAGATCTGCCTCTACTGCTACCCACACAAAATTCAACAAGCCTATTATTAGGGATTGTCCTATTTGAAGCATTTTTCACTTTGAAGGGTTGAGGTCCACCCACCTTTACAGGGGAGAGCAGAAGACTGACATCTGACAATCAGACGTTAATTCTTGAATGGCCAACTGAGGGGGAACATCCATCACCCATTCACAGACTTCCCCTTTATAGATTTTTTCCATACTTATATTTGAATGGCAGTCATTTATTTCTAAACTGGCATTTTTCTCCACGTTATCCCCACCCCTAGCCCCATCTAGATTCACATGCAAAACTTCTAAAACTTGATGTGCTAAATAGCCATCTTACTTCATGAAGTTCCATT
Organism: Pantherophis guttatus; assembly: GCF_059756535.1. Lineage (NCBI taxonomy): Eukaryota > Metazoa > Chordata > Lepidosauria > Squamata > Colubridae > Pantherophis > Pantherophis guttatus. The sequence goes on from NC_142067.1 coordinate 13,940,764, forward strand.
TTTGTTCAGAAGATAAAAGTAAGAAGTATGGAGAGAACTTTTTTCAAGTGATATAGTGAGAGAGCAATGAAAGGAGGAATGATGATTGAATTGTGCAACAAGTAAATGAGAGCTCTCTGTGTGTGTATGTGTGTGTGTGTGTGTGTGCGAGCACGCCAAAAAGAAAATATCTGCACCTAAACTCAGCATTTAAGTGCTGGCTTGAATGGTGCCTAAATCTAGACAGACTGACAGACAGCTACCTTTGAAGCCAAGGAACAGTTGAGCATTGGTGATGCCAGCTTTGAGAGGCTGAAGTAGGAAGAGAGGAACAACAATGTCAGAGAGGAAACCGAGGACACAGGAATTTCTTACATGAAACAATGAGAATCGAAGTACAGGTGAAGACCAGATGGCAATGCTCTAGATTTGTGATGGCGAACCTATGGCACGCGTGCCAGAGGTAGCACACAATGCCCTCTCTGTGGGTATGCGAGCTGTCACCCCAGTTCAATTCTGCCGCATGTGTGTGTGCCTCCCACCAGCCAGCTGGTCTTCGGGTCTCTGCCGTGCATGCATGGGGGGGGCGCATTCGTGGGGCTGCACATGCGGTGGGGAGCGGGGCACATGGGGGAGGCCGCGCATGATGGGTGGGGCGCACATGCACAGGAGTGAAGTATGCGGGCTGCACATACATGGGGGCGGGACGCATGCACGGGAGCCGCATGCGCATTGCATTTTGGGAGTTCGCTTTGGGGGTTCGTGCGCGCTTTGGGCACTCGGTCCGGAAAAGGTTAGCCATCACTGCTCTAGATCTCACCTTTATATAAGCTTTATTTCTTCCATGGCTAGAAGGTAATGTCTTACTTCTACAAGGGTGTTCTAGTAGTCCCTACTATCGGGGCAGGGACAATTTGTTTGAGATCAGAGTTTTAAAACCACAGACAGATTACTTGGAGAGAAGCCAGCCTTTCACACTGAAGCTTTAAAGACCAAATTCCATAGCCTGGCTTCAGACAAAAAGATAATTAGCAGCAAAGGAAGCACTCAATCCAGCTGCTATGCTCTGAACCAACTTCAAGTGCAGACTCTACTTCAAGGGCATGAGTGCATTTTTGGCAAAGTTCTGGCCTCCCAAATGTTATAATCCCTGGAACAAAAGAACAACTGTACCTGTTTTTTCTCCTTCAAGGCTGAAGACAAGGGTTCTATTCCCACCCACCCACCCACCCACATATCATTCTTGCTTTCTAGTTTGCCCTGAGTTTGTTAGCTCACCAATGTTATGTTTATTTACTTATTAAAGAAATTTAGAAATGCCAAACTCACTCACAGTGACTCCAAGTAGCTTACAAGAATAAAAATGCCAAAACATTAAAAAAAACAAAAAACAAAATCCAATTACCATCACCCCCTCCCAACATTCAAAGAGTTATAGAGAAGGACTTGAGAAGGACTTTGTTGCCAGGGTCTCAGTTACTTTGAGACACAGCCCTTGCCATGCTACTACTCCGGAAGCCAAGAATCTGATTGTACATTATACGTGGACTCTATACTGTTTCAAACTCTGATGCTTTAGCTAGCTTGTGCCAGCCCTTAAGTCATCTGGCTTTTGTTCAGATTCTGTGAGGTGGCCACAAGTCTATATCATCAAACTTTGGGTGATGGGAGATGCAGCTACAGTCTTGGCTCCCTGCGTTGCTGCTTCATGGGACTGCTTGGTCTATTCTATAGTCTCCTGGGTCTGTGACTCTTCCTCGTCACTAAAAAATAAGGCCTGCTATTGGCTTGTATGGGACGCGGTGGCTCAGTGGCTAAGACACTGAGCTTGTTGATCGAAAGATTGGCAATTCAGCGGTTCGAATCCCTAGTGCCGCGTAACGGGGTGAGCTCCCATGACTTGTTCCAGCTTCTGCCAACCTAGCAGTTCAAAAGCACGTAAAAAATGCAAGGAGAAAAATAGGGACCACTTTGGTAGGAAGGTAGCAGCACTCCATGTGCCTTCAGCATTGAGTCATGCCGGCCACATGACCATGGAGTCGTCTTCAGACAGCGCTGGGTCTTTGGCTTAGAAACGGAGATGAGCACCGCCCCTAGAGCCAGAAATGACTAGCACGCATGTGCGGGGGAACCTTTACCTATTGGCTTGTAAATCCTAGGAATAGTTAACCATTTTTTTCCGTAAGAGCAAGAGCTTTTTCAGGAATAACAGAATAAAATAACAAGAGTTGGAAGGGACCCTTGGAGGTCTTCTAATCCAATGTGGAGGGTGCCCTGGGCTTGGCTGGTTCCACCCCTTCCTTCTGGAGAATCTCTGTGAAATAATCTGGAAAGAGCACTCTGAAATCCACGCTAGGCTATGAAGAGAATACAGTACTTGCAATCCTTTAAAAGACACAGAACCGGGTTGCTGGGCCTAGTTCTAGTTCAACGTCTTTGCTGATTTATCACGCAACCTGAGGAATAAGATTACTACCAGTGAAGACGCCTGAAAATATTAATTAATCCAGAATGCAGAGCCCTGATTTTTGGCTGATAAAAATTGAACTGTGTACATGACGACAACAGTGCATTGGATCCTGTACTGCCTATCTTGTTGTCATGAGTAGAGAGAAAATGAAGAAGAGTAGGATTATGGAAGTAAGGGCAGCCGATTTCCCTCTCTTCTTACCTGAGGACCTCTATTATTCATGAGCTGGTTTCAGGATTTACACGTAAGTCAGCTCTGCAGGTTGCATCACTCAGGAGAGGAAGGTAAAGATAACTTACTTGAGACACCTAAGTTCTTTGTAGTGGTGGGATTCAAATAATTTAACAACCGGTTCACTGCCCTAATGACCGGCTGGGTGGGCGTGGCCATGGTGGGCATGGCCAGGGGGTGTGACCGGCAGCACTCGGCCTCCTGCACCCCCCTGGGAGCAAAAGCATGCCGCCCCCTCCCGCCCCCCATTTTGGGCCTCCTTGAAGCCTCCTGCGAGCGAAAACGGGCCACGGGGGGGGGGCCTGCCACACACCCCCATGCCCCGTTTTGGGCCTAGAAGGCCTCCCTGCACTTACCTGGGAGCCAAAATGGGGCACGTGGGGACTCCTGGAAGAGGAGGGGAGGGGCCAGCCAGCAATTTAACTACCAGTTTGCCCGAACCAGCCCGAACCGGCTGAATCCCACCACTGGTTCTTTGTAGATGGACTTAGATGGATGTCTGTGCAATGTTGGACCATTCCACACCTCCCTTGCTTTTCTCTCAGAGTTCACTGCCTCCCTCCTCCGTCAAACTATGCTATCTCCTTCTGTTACGCTCTCAATGAAGTAGAGGAAGATAAGAGTTGCTAATCCACAGAATCACTGGGTGCTATACCGTAATTTCCAGCTTTAAAACTACCCTGGTTTTATAGAGGGTCACTGCCAATATTTTGTCTGTTGTATACCTTGCTGACTGTTTTAGAGTTGGTGCTGCCCAGTGACTAATACATCATGGAAGGATGGATTCCAAATGGCGTTCCAAGGCCTTGTTGCCAATGCTTTTCACCACCTTTGCTTGTCCAGCCTCAAGTGACCCTAGTTTTATTTCCTCCCTTTAGTCCTTTATAGATCCCGTAAGCACATAATTATGCCTCTCAACAGACTGAAAGCCAACGTATCAGAAGGACCTCTTAAATACCGAGCTATTTCTTTTTATAGCACAGCATTATCATTAATGACAGACCTATAATGCCTTTCAAAGCAAGACAAGGGCAAGTTCTAGGCCAACCCAGTCAGGATGAGACAGAAGCCACAAGTAGATGATATTTCATTCGGAGAACCCCTGTTAAATCCCAATTCACAAGCTAATGATGTCTATATGATTAGCAATGCTGGTTTGTTGCTGAATTGCGCTTCATTAACTCACTTCCTCACGACTAAGAATAGACACCAACTGTTGAGAAAGCAGACTAATTCAATAAACAGACAGACAAGGAGGCAGACATTTCATAGCATGCATTCAAAACAATTACCCTGCATGTGTTGCTTTGCCCAAAATACATGCATTGTAATGCGCACTATTGCATATTGTACTGCACCCTTTGTCTGAATGGGCAGCAAACCAAAAGTGAATGAGTGACAGCAAAGCACCAGAAGGACTAAGATATTGAGGGTTGGTTTGGCCAACACTTCTTGAACTACTCTATTTTCTTGGGCAGGCATGAATGAAGATGCTTGCCTGTTACTAGGGTATCTGCCTATATGCTTTTTTTTAAAAAAAATATCCAGTGGGAATAAGACACCATCATGCTTGTCTCCTCAAGCACCAGAATGTCTTACTTTGGTCCTCAGCAGATTGCGTGGAAAAATACTTCCTTCATCTTACTTCAGGCATCTAATTTCTTTTTCATGTTCATTTACATGACTGTTCTTGTTTTGATTAAACACACACACTCCTATTTCTCAATGTTTATGCATTTGCGAGTGCTCAAAATACATGTAAATAATGCATGCTTCTTCTAACTAATGCATCCTCTCCAGGAAGAGCATTGAATTCCCAATAGTTTTCAGGGATATTAAAAAACTTAGGATAAACATCTGGGCTTGAAAGATCTAGGATAGGTAAGACATAAAATAGCAAAGCAGCACTCATCTCCATGGAAACACAAAACAACTATACAAAACAACACAATTAAAGCAGACAGTTTTCAATCTTTTGGTAGAATGGGTTGAATTAAGACATTACATCTGTGATTTCAAGACAGCAATTTACAGAATAAATAGGAGATTAGCAAGGACACAAAACTGCCAGGTTATTCTAACTAGCTGTACCAAGAATGAAGAGTCTGCTTCAGTCTAAAATTATTATTATTTGTCCTGGGCTTTTGGAAGAAGTTTAGAATAATAAACCTGAGGTTTGGGGACACCAAATCCTAAGTAAAACACTTTATTTCATCTAACATTAAATGCATGGATGAATATTCATATGTTAATCTCAGAGTTCAGGAAGAATTGCCTGTGCTTGTTTAAATCAATGCTGGAGAGCTGATTCATTATAATCACAAGGTCAGGACAATGAACTAAGCTGGGTTCAGAGATGGCACTAAGTCCTAGTTCGATTAACCGTAAAACAAAAATATCTTGGTTTCCATTGTATACCAAGCTAAAGCCAGATAACCCACATGACGTACAAATCTCTGAATGAATAGTCTGAACTCCAGTACTTTTAAGTCCCTAGACCAGTGATGGCGAACTTATGGCATGAGTGCCACAGGTGGCACGCGGAGCCATATTGGTGGGCACGCAAGTGTTGCCCTAGCTTAGCTCCAGCGTGTATGCGCGCCCTGGCCAACTGATTTTCAGGCCTTCCAGTCCCACCGGAAGTTGGGAAACTGGCTGTTTCCGGAAAGCTTCCGGGGGGATGGGGAAGGCTGTTTTTGCCCTCCCCAGGCTCCTAGAACGCCACTGGAGCCTGGGGAGGGGAAAAAACTGGCCTATCGGGCCCACCGGGCCATCACGTGCCAAAAGCAGGGGGAAGTGTGGGGGGGTCACGTGCGCATGCGCGGGAGGGTGGGGCGCATTGAATTATGTATGTGGGCACCCGCACCCGTGGCCCCCCCATTCTCCCCCCGCTTTTGGCACACAATGGCAAAAAGGTTAGCCATCACTGCCCTAGACATTTAGTTATATTGTTTAATGGTAATGAAGAATTCTTCCCCCTCCACCACCATCTCCTTGAGATTGTATTTATAATTTATTTTTATGAATGCAATTACTGAACTCTTAAATTGCACCTAGCCAAGGTTCAAGTATAAGCAGTTATAGTTATAGTTATCAAAATTTAAAACACCAGACAATTGGAACACACAGTAGATCTACAAGAGGGTATTCATTACAGGTAGCCCTCACCTTATGACCGTAATTGTGCTCAGTATTTCTGTTGCTAAGTGAAATATTTGTTAAGTAAATTTTGCCCCATTTTATGACCTTTCTTGCCACAGTTAAGTGAATCACTGCAGTTGTTAAGTTAGTGTCATGGTTGTTAAGTGAATCTGGCTTCCGCATTGATTTTTCTGGTCAGGAGGTTACAAAAGGTGTAAACATAACCCTGGAACAAATGCAGCCGTCATAGGTATGAGCCAGTTGCCAAGTATCTGAATTTTGACCACGTGGCTTGACCATGGGGAGGCTGCAATGGTCGTAAGTGTGAAAAATGGCCATAAGACACTTTTTACAGGACTGTTGCAACTTTGAACGGTCACTAAATGAACTGTTGCAAGTCAAGGACTACCTAGTATTCAGCTCAGCCAGAACCCAAGGTGAAGGATGTTGCATAGACAATATTTCAGTATTAAAAGGATAGCTTCCCCTCGCATATTTTCTAGTCGTTCCCGACTCTAGGGGGCAGTGCTCATCTCCATTTCAAAGCCAAAGAGCCAGTGCTTGTCCGAAGACGTCTCCGTGTTCATGTGGCCGGCATGACTAAACGCCAAAGGCGCATGGAACGCTGTTACCTTCCCACCAAAGGTGGTCCCTATTTTTCTACTTGCATTTTTACGTGTTTTCAAACTGCTAGGTTGGCAGAAGCTGGGACAAGTAATGGGAGCTCACCCCATTATGCGGCACTAGGGATTCGAACCACTGAACTGCCAATCTTTCGATCGACAAGCTCAGCGTCTTAGCCACTGAGCCACCACGTCCCTATATTTCAGTATTAGGAAGGTCAGAAAATATTTAAAAAAAACCAAAAACTGCCCGACTTCCCAGTTTTACAAGCAAGAGAAGGAAGATATGAGAACTGACTGTGAACCTGGCAGCCTTCCAGACAAAGTATGTTGACCCACCCATTCGGAGCCAGATTTTCAGCTCAGCAAGTAGAATAACAGCGTCCCTTTACTTGTTTACTCTTATCCCCAGTGGGAATTAGAAGCAGAAGTTAGAGCCCAATCCCTCTCCCCACCCACCCCCAGCTTGTTTGGATAAAGAAAGGACTGTGTCTGCCTTGCAACTAGAAAGGCATATGCTTTGTATCAAAACAAAATGGCACATCTCAAAACGGCCACCATCCTTTAAAACGAAGGGGCCAGACGGTCTGAAATTGCACGATGGGGTATATTCTAAATTCATGCTGAAAATGAATTCCCCGCTAACAACTTAAGTGTTCCTTGTGCTAATATGTAAAGCAGGGGTGTCGAACTCAAGGCCTGGGGGCTGGATCTGCCCCACGGGGCCACCCTGGAAACAGCAAAGGACCAGCCCGCGGTGCCTCTGCCAGCAAAAATGGATCTCACGGCCCTCCCAAGCTCTGTTTTCACTTGCAGAGGGTTGCAGAAAGCTGGTGCAGCCAAAAACGGAGCTTAGGAGCCTGTTTTCGCTGGCAGAGCACTCAGGCTGCCACAGGTGACCGTGACATAAGTGAAGTCGAGCTGGCCATGCCCATCCTGACCACGCCCACCTTGGCCACCGAGGTCAAACACAACCAGTTTTGGGATCCAGCCAGTTCGCACCACTTCGGGAGAACCAGTTGTTTACTTTCTGAGCAGTTCGGCAAACTGGTTGTTGGAAGAAATCATTAGGGCAGAGAACCAGTTGTTAAATTACTTGAATTCCACCACTGAACACAACCCTGATGTGGCTCTCAATGAAATCGAGTCTGACGCCCCTGATGTAAAGCGATCCCTGGTTTCGTCTTCCAAGCGATTTCTTAAGGATTCGAGACACACTTGTGCTCACTTATTTTCATATAATATTTGGAAGGAAAACTGTTGGTTCAGTAAGGCGTATGGATGGTTCGTGATGATATTAGCTCTTGTGTAACGAACTTAAAAAATTGGAAAGCACCCAACAAACTCTCAGGCTAGATTAGAAAAATAGTCATTGCAAACACCAAGGGAATCAAAAACATATATCAACTAATGTAAGGATGACTGAGCAATTGATAAAATGACTTAATCCTGTTTTGGAATTTTTAAAGGGATCGTAACTTGAATTAATTCAAGTCTATCTTCATCAGACAAAATAGCCATTCTGTGTATTGTACTTTTGCCATCGCGTGCCGTGGGGGGGGAGAGGTTCACACGCGCGCCCACACCCATAATTCTATGCACCCCACCCTGCACATGCGCCCCCTTCTTTCCTCCCCCTCTCTTGCCATACAATGGCCCGGTAGGCCTGTTTTTCTTTCTCACCTGGCTCTAGATCCTCTCTATGCATCTGGGGACGGCGAAAACAGCCTTCCCCACCCCCTCAGAGCCCTCCGGAGGCCTGAAACGGCCTATTTCCTAACTCCAGGTTGGACAGGAAGTGATGTTTTTTGCTGTCCCCAGCCTCCAGAGCCTCTCTAGGAGTCTCTGGAGGCTGGGGAACAGCAAAAAAGGCTGTTTTCGCCCTTTCCAGATGCATAGAGAGGAACTGAAGCCAGGTGAGAAAGAAAAACGGGCCTTCCCCACCCCCCCAGGCCCTCAGGAGGCAGGAAACAGCCTGTTTCTCTACTTCTGGTGGGCCCAGAAGGCCTGAAAATCAGTTGGCCGGTGTGCGCATGCGCACCAGAGCTGAGCTGGCATGTCACTGATATGGCTACGCATTCCACCTGTGGCACGTGTGCCATAGGTTCGCCATCACGGGTATATAAAGAAGCTTCAACTATACAACAGCAGTCAACTGTCTTCAGAATCAGAGAGGGTATATTACCAGGCCTACTTCAGCTAGCAAAAGTGAACCTATTAAGGAGTATGCCTAAATCTAGCATGTTTATATGTCTATATGATTCTTGGAATCTCAACAAATCCTGATTTATGTTAACATTGCCTAACTATGTCAACATGGATATTCTTCTTTTGAACCTAATGAAGTGGATAACATTAGTGACAGCAAAGGTTAATACAATAACAGTGGATGTAGAATCATATAAAGGCTGCATAAACGCTTGGCATTATGATATGCAAGTTTTTTTTAAAAATTGCAAAGAAGAAAGGTAAGAATAATGTATGAAGGGATTGTCCAAGACAGAGGTGCAGTGATATTATTACTCTCTTAATATTTGTTGGGTTGCACATAGTTCATGACTTCAAATAATTAACACACACACACATAGACAACACCATAGTTGCAGTTAACAACAGCAAACTGCTACTTTTATATCACTAAACAGGATCCTTGGTGTTATGATGTGCTGCCACTTGTCTGTTTTTCATGAAACATTAAAAAAAATCTTTTTAATTTCTGGAAGATTTGAATCCCATAGAGTAAGATCTGGCCACCTCACCCAGAGAGCTGCAACAAAGGATAAAATCTGTCACGCAGTGCCTCCTGGTGATCAGAGTAACTAGAAATTCCACATCGGATACACTTTGTGTAAAAACAGAAAAATTCTCCCCACCTCCAAGAGAGTATGGAGCTAGAAGGTGGTCATATCATAACATCTGTATCTCTGAGAGCTTAAGGGAAGGTGGACTGCATACCCCATTTTGAGAAGGAAGCACACTGCATTCTTCCTCCACATCACAACAGAAGTTTTGCTTGAACTGCTCAGAAATTTATGAAGTGAGGGATTATTGAAGAAAGAAGAGGATTGAATAAAGCATAAAAACGTGCATATCTTTCCCCCTTAAGTAGCTCTTAGCACTTGTCCTCCTTGGAAGCCTTGGCGCATGGTCAGCAAAAGACAAATTATGGGTTCTCCACCTGGAGATGGGGGTTTCCAAACTAATCTAGCCGGCCTCCCTGCAGCCTCCTGGCAGCAAAAACAGGCCACGTGGGGGCTGTGCTGCACGCCGCCCCCGGCATCCCGTTTTGGGCCTAACAGACCTCCCTGCACTTACCTGGGAGCCAAAATGGGGTGCATGGGGACTCCTGGAAGGGGAGGGGAGGGGAGGGGCCAGCCAGCAATTTAACAACTGATTCACCCGAACCGGCTGAATCCCACCGCTGGATATACATTACATTGGATTATGAATGATCACAGGTAACGCTGGCTATATAATATGAAGACATGTGCAACAAACTTTAAATGCTCATTTCAATTAATAAAAAAAAGCGCAAATGATTTTTCAGCAGAGAAGCAACATGAAATTTGTGCCGAACCTCCTCTCTTCTAAGGCTGATTGATTTAAAACAAGGTAATTTAAACCACGATTAAAAATTACCGTAGTGGTTTTTTTTTTAAAAAAAGCCCTAATATAACTAATTTTGCATTGCTTGAAACTAACATGACAAGAAATATTCATTATCTCTTTGCTAAACAATGGAGCCATTGTCACCACTGAAAATGTTTACGAGGACATATTATTTGTGTTGTACCCTTTTTTCATTTTTTCATTTCTTGCATCTTTGTGACACTGTATACTGGGTATACTTATTGTTTAAAAAGTATAAAATGCCTGTTAAATAATTCGATATATTCTTTACAACTAGTTAACATTAACTAGTTCAGAAAATATAGAAATTTAAAAAAACACGTATTGGATAATCTACGTTAGGCTGCACTGATTCATTTTAGAGACTACAGCGAATGCGTTCATATTTATGTTTAGCATTAACTTCAGTTATTATTTAACAGAAAATTGGCACACATTTGCACATGCGCTCATTGATTTTTACACAGTTTTTCCATGGCAACTCTCTTCTCTCTGTTTTATTTAATTCTGAAATCTAGAAAAATCTGATGCTATATGTGGCAAATTTATGGGGAATTCCATCTCCCCTTGCCAGAGGGTAGTGAAACCAGCATATCCAAGCAAACAATGTAAGCATATTGGGGGGATAAATAGTATGGTTATAGCAAGAATATATGTGGGATGAGAGAAGTGGTAAAATCTAAAATTTGTTACTTCCGGTTCTGTGGGCATGGCTTGGGGGGGAGGGGAATGTGACTGGGTGGGCGTGGCTAATATTTTTTTAACTTTTAAAACCATTTTTTTTACAACCTCTTCGGCGAAGAGATTGTAAACAAATGCTTTCAAAAGGCTCTGACGATCCAAGCTGAGTTGCCTGATTGCCGGAGGCATTTAAAAGAAAAAAAGCCTCTGTAGATCAGGCAACTCAGTTGGGATGTCAGAGCCTTTTGAAAGCATTTTTTCTACAACCTCTTCAGAAGTTGTAGAAAAAATGCTTTTAAAAGCCTTTGACGATCCCAGCTGAGCCGCGTGATCATCAGAGGCTTTTTTTTTTACTTTTAAAAGCATTTTTTCAGCCGAAGAGGTTGTAGAAAAAATGCTTTTAAAAGTAAAAAAAAAGCCTCTGATGATTGTGCAGCTCAGCTGGGCATGTGTGGGGGGGGCAGGGATTTTTGCTACCGGTTCTCCGAACCACCCGCCTCCATCGCTACTGGATCGGGCAATCCGGTCCGAACCGGGAGCATTTCAACCCTGGATGAGAGGCATACTACAAAGACAGATGCTATTTGTCCAGAGGTATAGGTAACCTCTAGTTCGTTTAGTGACTGTTTGAAGTTACAACGGCACTGAAAAAAGTGACTTAACCATTTTTCGCATTTATGAGCATTGAAACATCCACATGGTCACATGATCAAGATTCAGATGCTTGGCAACTGGCTCATATTTATTTATTTATTTTAAAGTTTTTTTATTTTTTACACAGACAAACAAACAAACAAACACACAATGTATTTTTTCTGAACAGAGTATTTGCCGGTTCACAAATTTAAACAGTTTTTAGTCATTTCAACTAAATTTACAATTTATATATTCCCTTTTTGCCATAATATTTATTCTATTTTTTAAAAAACCAATATTACCCTTCATCCTAACCTCTAATCTTAACCAAACTCAATTTTTCCCTTTATCTCTATATTAAACCCCTTAAATTTAAAATCTCACAAATATAATTCCTAGTATTCCCTTATATTCCTTTAATATAATCACTAATGTTTTCCATCATCAGCTGTTTCAATATCTAACATCTTAATACAAATCAATTAATTATGTGGTGTTACAATCATTCATTTCTTATAAAAATAGTAAACCCAATTGTTTTATACATTTCCTTAAATCTTATTCCAAATAATACAATCCAACATCTTAATAAAAATCAGTTAATTATATAGCCATCTTTTCTCTTTATATAATTTGATAATAATGTTTGATAAAATAATTGAACACTAGAGATAAGATTCAAGGAATTATACGGTAGTAAGTTATTTGGTTTATTATTATTATATAAAAAGAAAAGATGGCAACTGGCTCATATTTATGACGATTGCAGTGTCCCGGGGTCATGTGATCCCCTTTTGTGACTTTTTGACAATGGGGAAACCGGATTCACTTAACAACCAGGTTACAGGTAATCCTCGATAACTGAGCCCAGAATTTATGTTGCTAAATGAGACATTTGCTAAGTGAGTTTTGCCCCATTTTACGGCTTTTCTTGTCACATTTGTTAAGTGAATCACTGTACTTGTTAAATTAGTAACACGGTTGTTAAGTGAATCTGGCTTCTCCACTGACTTTGCTGGTTCAGTAGGCTGCAAAAGTTGATCACATGACCCAGGGATGCTGCAACCGTCATAAACATGAGTCAGCTGTCAAGCATCCAAATATAAATCATCTGGCCATGGGGATGTTGCAATGGTCGTAAGTTTGAAAAATGGTCATAAGTCACTTTTTCCAATGCCATTGTCACTTTGAACGGCAACTAAATGAACTGTTGTAGGTCGAAGACTACCTGCACTAGGTTAATAGCTGCAATGATTTACTTAACAACTGTGGAAAGGAAGGTTGTAAAATGGAGCAAAACTCACTTAACAAACGTCTCACTTGGTAACAAAAATGTTGGGCTCAATTTTGGTCGTAAGTTGAAAACTTCCTGTAATTAACTGCCCACTATCTGTTTTAGTTTTCGGTTCTCGTCTGTCACAGTGTCACATTCAGAATATGAAATCGTGCCAGATTTTTCTTTTTTTTCTTTTTGCAGACCATATGGCAATGAAGGAAAAGGAAACACCAAGCCCATTGCTCAGTAAAGACAGGTACATAATAACAGGTAACAATGATGAAAAACCTGAGCTATTCAACTTATCTTTTGGGCTCAGTCTCCATGGAGAAGAGGCTGACTTTTCTATATTTGATTTCAGATAATTGGTCGAAGTAGCAGGATCCTAGTTCAAGTCTGATGGAAATGTCAGGGAACGCCTATAGATGAAATATCTCGGGGTAGCTAAGGTACTGAAATATAACTACCCATTAGCCCGCACTTCTGAGGAATTTTGGGGAAAAGGTGATGTGATTCCCTCTTGCCACCTCCTTCCAAGCAAAATCAGTGGGGAAGCCAGATAGCAATAACAATAGCACTTAGACTTATATATCACTTTACAGTGCTTTACAGCCCTCTCTAAGCGGTTTACAGAGTCAGCCTATTGCCCTCAACAATTTGGGTCCTCATTTTACCCACCTCGGAAGGATGGAAGGCTGAGTCAACCTTGATCCTGGTGAGAACTGAACTGCCAATTGCAGGCAGCTGGCAGGCAGTAGAAGTAGCCTGCAGTACCGCACTCTAACCACTGCGCCACTATGGCTCAGATTCACATAACAACTGTGTTAAACCTTAACAACTGTGGTGATTCACTTAACAACTGTGGCAAGAAAGGTCATAAAATGGGGCAAAATTCACTTAACAGCTGTCTTGCTTAGCAAAAGAAATTTTGGGCTGAATTTGTGGTTGTAGTCTCAAAGACAAAAATGAAGCACACAGATATTCTGGTAGCTTAGAAAATTAGACTTAAATTAAATTTAAGTAAATGTAAACATTTTCATGTAAGGAAGAGAAATCAATGCACAGATTTACCATGTAGCAGTGGTGAGTTCCTCCCAGTTCAGCCCGGTTCGGCCGAGCTGGTAGCGGTGACAATATGACATCACCGAACCAGTTCTCTTTGTTCGGGAGCTGGGCCCTCCCGCCCACCCCCGCGTTATTCTTACCTTGTATTTGGCCCCGCCCCCAATTTATTGCTGCCTCCTGAGTCCCAGATGATCGGCTAGAAGGAAAAAAAACTGTTTAAACTCTTGCCGCGGGGCTTCAAAGGGCCGCTCTACAGCTGATCAGTGTTAAAAGGCAGCATGGTGGTGGACCGGTGTCTCCAAAAACAAATGAGTAGACCAGTGCCTCCAAAAAGAAATGGGTAGACGGATGCCTCCAAAAAGAAATGAGTAGACCGGTACAGTTCTGCAAGCAGTTAACATCATATCGTCACCGCTCCCGGCTCGGCCGAACTGGACCGAACCGGGAGGAACCCACCATTGGTACTACTCCAAAAAAAGTGGTGTTATTAGCTAGTTTTAGAAAATACACTTTTCCCAAAAGGCTTCCACAATTCTGGCCACTACTGTAGTCTTCCCATGACTGTAGAAACACTGAGGAGAATCAAGACTGGCAAACTCTAGAACACCTACCCTCTGTATATAGAGAGAGATTGCATCTGAACCACTGACTACTTTTTTATTTATTGTTTTCTTAGAATTTCACTTTCATCTATATACTGAATTAAACAAGGGTTAATCTAATTTAATAGTTCTTTTAAAAAAATAATTCCAGCATCTTTCACAAATAATTTTCTAGTTACAGCTGTCAAAATGTTTCGGCAGAACTACTGTAAAATGAAAACAAGCAGCAAATTAGTGGTGAAACATTTGAGCTTCTTTTAGAGATCTGTACTAAGAACATTCCTGTAACAAAATGCATTGTGACTCCTTTAAGTCAGATATGAAGTCTACAAAGTAAAATATTTGGCAGCATTCTTAAAATCCTCATCAAAACCACAGCCTTCTCTTAACCACCATTTAATCAGTTAAACATGATGGAATTTCTTATCTTCCTTGATCAAACCACTCAAAAGGCCTTTTGAAAAATAAAAGAATGCCAACACATGTCTCTTCCATTATATCCACTTAATTTTTTTCAAATTGCCTGGTTCTTGGCAATAACAATTTAACTTTGTTAGACTGCATTTCTGGCATTCACTTGCCACTGTTGGTCAATACTGTAAAAGGTTAGCGGCTTTCTACAGAAACTGAAGAGAACGTGTCTTCTTGCTTCTATAAAGCTTCTTTTTGGAGAATTCTGCTAAAAAAGATATGATTCAGTGGCCTGCAAGGACTGAAAGATTCTGGATTGTTGGAAAAAAAACAGGGAAAAGTGACACAATAATAATCACTAGTTCACACTGTCAGCAAACACTGGTTTACCCTTGGCCCAGAGTGGCAAGATTACAGTAGAAACAGCTCAACTTTCCCAGGGGTGACAAAGTTAGACAAAACATCTATCCATTGCTTTTTCTCAGTCTGCTTTGGAAGGTGAAAATCGAAAATATCACATTTAAGAGACATATCTAACACTTTCCAGCAAAATATATATATAAAGTATGGATGTGAGAAATTAGTGTCAGAAAACACATCTATACTCTAGTGAGTATATTGATTAAAGGCACGAGACTAGATACAGCTTCCATACACCATGTAAAAATTAAGTGATATATAAGCTAACCTGCTTCTGGAGCTTGGTAGAATTTTAGATAAACTGAATATGAGAACCATAGAAATCAAGCTGGCAATTCAGCATAGCTATGAATAATTTGTACCAGATTTATTTTATGCAACTATTATCAATTACAAACACACAGTGGTGCTACAACGCAGAAACTTTAGGGAAGAACCAAAGTCCTGTCCAAAAACAGTAAATTTGGCTTACTGGAGTTGAACCCATATGAGATCACTAAATCCAGAATCTAATGTTACTACCTACATATCTAGCCTGTAATTATAGTTATTTCCAAGTTTTTATGGACAGCATTAATCTACAACAGGGGTGTCAAACTTGCGTCGTCACGGTAGCATCATATGACATATCGAAACTTTCCCTTCGCTAAACCGGGTGGGGGCGGGGCCAGCAAGTGACACATCCCACCCACGGGCCGCAAGTTTGACACCCCTGATCTACAAGTAGCGTCCAAATGGGAAATCAATGACTACTAAAATTATACAGGTGGTCATTCCAAATATTGACATGACTAGACAGACATACGGCACTGATGATATACTAACTGGGTGATATACAAATCCCATTGGCCAAAAATATATTTAATACAATTAAATTAACGTCAGGCAGGAGCCAAACATTACCTTATTAGAATGAGTGTTGCCTGATCTTCCCAGTCTTCATAACCTATTTTACAAAGCAATAAACCAGTTCACTAATTAAGATTTAGTGCCCGCTTTATCCTTAAAGCGCTAGGTGAACACAGAGGTATAATTTTTTAAAATGCTCACAATAACCCTGTGAGGCAGGACACTATTACTACTACTTTACAAATGGCAACCAAAGAAATGAGCAACTTTTTCAAAGTCAACAAGCAAGACAACTGGAAATGCATGACAGGTAAAACCTATAATAGTAACTCTCTAGCCATTTAGCATGAATCCCCCGTTTGTGTGGATGTGGATATGGCTTCTGTTAAGATAACAGTAGAAGCAACAGCTGTATAGATACGTTTTTCTTTGAGATGAACTCAATTTCTTGTAAGTTTATGGATATTGCCCATATAACTTTTATGGCAACAATACTGAGGTGGTTTGCCATTGCCTTCACCCAGGATGATTTTATGACTTTCTAATCTACCCCACCGACTTGTTACTTTTTGGTGGTCTTCTATTAAATGCTAAATATGTCCAACTCTAAACCATTTTTGAGATCATCCAGAGTCAACTATCTGCTCTGGCTTCCAATAATTTAGAAAAAAAACCTCTTCTTTACAGTATGTCCTGAGAGGTTCTACTGTTGCTGCTAAAATTGGAAAGTGTTGGCAAAGTTAGATACTGACAGCCCATAAATGTTTCCAGAACGAGAGACATATTAGTATGTTAAACAAACATAACCTCAGGTTTATGTCTACTAATATCTTCGTAGAACTATGCTGTTTATTTGAAGATACTGAAACTA
Organism: Pantherophis guttatus; assembly: GCF_059756535.1. Lineage (NCBI taxonomy): Eukaryota > Metazoa > Chordata > Lepidosauria > Squamata > Colubridae > Pantherophis > Pantherophis guttatus. The sequence goes on from NC_142067.1 coordinate 13,957,649, forward strand.
GTGAGGTGATTATGATAATTCCAAAGAAAGAGTCTCAAAAGATTTCATCTTTGAGTTATTTATTAGGTCTTGGGCTTATTGGAGTTATTGTCTCTTAACTGGTAAAATTTCTATGTACAAAATTATTTGTGTAAACCATGTGGGAATCCTGCTCCCTCAATAGAAGCAATCTAGCCCTAAAGAGATTTCATCCAGATGTGGTCCAAGTTAAGCAGTTATCTAATATTTAAAAATTGGTACTGCCAGTCCATTCTTTCAAGCTTTTTATTAGGCCATATAAAGATAGTTATTTGTGTCTACTATTTAATATCTTGCCTTCAATTTTTTATTATTAGAAGACTGGATATAAGAAGGTTCAGCCTTGGCAAAATATTTATTTTTCCTATAGCAGTTTATTCAAAACCATGGCAGTTTTAGCTTTTTCCTTCTTAGAATATTTACCATTATAATTTCCAAATCTGGGAATAATGATTCTTCACATTTTTTTTCTTGCTATATCTTCCTTGTTAATGGAAGGCAAGAAAAAATAATTCCAATAAACATTTTAAATTTTAAAATCTCTTATTTGCTGTTTGCTTGTTTAAAAAATATCTAATACCAGTAATTTTTTTAAAAAAGAAGTAAAGGCAAACAAACACTAACATGTAATGTACACAAGGTACAGTTTAGCTGGAAAACAGGGCAGCCTACCAATGTCTATTGTAGGGATTGATACTATCTCTAATTGATGTACACCTTTTTACATATACTATGTTTTTAAAAGATTACCAAGATTGAACTGCTAACCTTTGACTCTGATAAGCTATGGATGCAGTCCAGCTGCCCTTAAACACAAAATAATCTTGGCAAGGATAGTATGATTTCTGAAATTCCCTTAGTGATAAAGTGAAAGAGGGTAACAGCTAGCTCAAAGCTGCAAAGTTAATGTAACTGTAAATCTAATAACAGTGTTTTATTCAAGTATATTTAGCCCACAATGGAAAATCTGGTCCTCCCTATTATAACTCTCTTTATTTTTTATCAGTAATCATAGTGGCTGGCTGCAAAAAATTTTTATTTTAGTATAGCTATTCCTTGACTTTATGACCACAATTGAGCCCAACATTTCTGTTGCTAAGTGAGACATTTGTTAAGTGAGTTTGCCCCCTTTTACAACCTTTCTTGCCACGATTGTTAAGTAAATGAGTTTGCAGTTGTTAAATTAGTAACACGGTTGTTAAGTGAATCTGGCTTCCCCATTGATTTTGCTTGTGAGAAGTTCTTAAAGGATGATCTCATGACACTGCAACCATCATAAATATAAGCCAGTTGCACAGGAATTTTAATTTTGAGGACTACCAGTAACACTTGGAAGGCCATATATTCCGCCTGTCTGATTTAAGCAGTCATTTAATCTTGGGAATTAAGCATGTGGACAGTCACCTGAAATTCCAGGAATATCAGCTATCCTGAAGACTTTAAAAAATCTGGAGCAAAAAACAACAAACCAATTCTAAAATGCTCCTGAAAAAAATACTAGCAAACTCAAATTGTTTTTTAAAAAAAAAAATAACTTCATTAAAGTATATAAAACTTCCTCTCAAATAAACATACAGATAATTTTACCTTGATAAGCAGCAACCTTTATTATCCAATTCACATTATAAGCCAGTTTGAACACATTTTTTTTTAGATCTAAGCTCCCATAAAGGGTTCTGGGATCAACAGTTTCCTCTAGACCACAGGTGTCAAACTCGCTGTGTCATGTTGCCGTCACATGATGTTTCACGATGTTTTTCCCATTTATGGAGCTGGGGTGGGTGTGGCCTGTGTGACGCATCCGGCCTGCAGGCCACCAGTTTGACACCCCTGCTCTAGACCGTTATTATAATTTTACAGTGCACCCTCCCCCTGCCAAATTCCTTGATTGAGAACCAAGAATTTATGTACCATACAGAAAATTTTTTCCAGGTATAGAAAACAAACCGTAAGGATAGTACTGGTACTTATTTTTCATACGACGCTTCATGCTCACTTTTGTTATATAGGTTGGCTTTGTACAGGTAGCCCTCGACTTAAAACCGTTTGTTTAGTGACCGTTCGAAGTTACAATGGCACTGAAAAAAGTGACTTATGGCCATTTTTTACACTTATGAATGTTGCAGAATCCCCATGGTCATGTGATCAAAATTGAGATGCTTATGTTTATGACTGCAGTGTCCTGGGGTCATGTGATCACTTTTTGCGACCTTCTGACAAAGAAAGTGAATGGGAAAACCAGATTCACTTAACAGTGTTACTAACTTAATAGCAATAGCACTTAGACTTATAGACAGCTTCACAGTGCTTTACAGCCCTCTCTAAGCGGTTTATAGAATCAGCATATTGGCCCCAATAATTTGGGTCCTCCTTTTACCCACCTCGGAAGGATGGAAGGCTGAGTCAACCTTGAGCCTGGTAAGATTCAAACTGCCAAATTGCAGGCAGCTGACAGTCAGCAGAAGTAGCCTGCAGTACTGCACTCTAACCACTGCGCCACCGTGGCTTAACAACTCACTTAACAAATGTATCGCTTATCAACTGAAATTTTGGGCTCAATTGTGGTTGTAATTCGAGGACTACCTGTCTTTCCCACATCATTCTGGTGTGCGGAAGTGTTGAACAACATCTCTAGTGGAATAGGCAAATCGTGACACTAAGATATTTATGAACTACAACTCCCAGGAAGCATTAGCCACTTTTGAAGAGTGCAGGGATTTCTAGTTCAGCAATAGTTCACATTTCCTACCCTGGTCTGCACATTGATTTTTAAAATAAAATCTGAACCAGGGATTATCCGATTCACACTTCTATTCCATTTTCTGCACGGTGGAGTTTATCCAAGACAGAGAAGACCTCTAATGAAGGGAGAACTCAGCCAAGACTGGAATTCAGCTGTATATTTCTGTGCTTCTCAAGTTTATGAAATTTCTCACACAAGTTGCAAAGGGGTGAGGGGGAAAAGATCAAGTAGGATGTGTAATATGATCCAAGAGTTCATGAGTGTCTGGAGAGCTGGAAGTAAATACACGTAGCAAACATAGACATTGGTTAGCATAGGATACAGTTTTTATGAGTCTAAAGCATTTACAGTACAGCTTTTTTTTTAAAAAAAATGTTTTATCCCCTACCCCCATGCCTGTTTTCCAGAGCCAAACCCTTCGGGAGAAAGGAAGAGAGAATTCTACAATTTCATGGCTTGAAAAACAACTTTGATTGGCACTTGGCCTCACAGAGGAAGGAAGAAAAGAAAAACAGCTTTGGGACAAAGAGCACAAATATTTGAGCTCACTGACTTGCATGTTTCTTCATATTTACAAGAGAAATCATGGTGCAAAGATATAATTAGAAAGAGGTTGCCAAAGTGAGACTTGAGGTTTTCCCCACCCCTCTGTCTCTGAGAGAGAGGGAGGGAGGGAGGGAGGGAGAGCTGAACAAAGGCAAACAACTTTTGCTGTAAGTTGATGCTTTTGCACAGCTCAGCAGTTTTAATTCATTTGCACTAGACAAATAAAAAACATCTCAGCTAATGCATTCAGTTAGCCACATGTACTAAGAGATAAACTGATCGGAATATTGCTAACCAGTAGATGACCAGGTTAATATTGTTAAGAATGGGCTGTGAGAAGTTTGGGGAGGTGGGGGTTGGGGGGGGGCGAAAGCAGACATTAGCAAAGTTTGGTTTATTGTTTATATCGTTTTTGACTTTACTTAACAGAGCTGGAAACAAGCATTACTGTCAAGTACTCCTCCTTATCCCTTCCCCCTCCTCCCTGTGCTCAATCATTACTTAGCTTAGATTCTTACTTGTGTTAATGTCCCTTGTAGGAGTTTAATTGGAGAGTTTCAACTTCGTGCCAGTTTACAAGCTAGCCAGGGTTTTTAACATTTTTTCCCCCCAGCCTGCCTGTTTTCCACAGAGAAGTGGAAGATAAGGTTAATTAGGAGACAGGTGGTCCAAGAATCACTAGTGAATTGCATTGCTGAACAAAGATTAGAATCAAAGTTCCTCCTGTGTATACTATAACCCATATTTCTAATTACTGTAACAAAGTAGCTGCTATTGCCAACTAATGGGATACAGTGTTGAGGCGGTTGCAAGGACTTTTGCCTGAGCTTCACCTGGTAAACAAATTAAATTGTGTTTGGTTTATTTATTTGATTTATGTCCCACCTTGTCAGGAGCTCAAGGTGGGCACAGTGTGTTCTCTTTTCCTCGGTATTCTATCCCACAAAAAGGATGCAATCCAAACATGTCATTCATTTGAATTAACTTGCACATGGGTGCATACGATGATTCAAAGTGTCCTCTCCCCCTTCCTTGGCACCCGCCAACTTGCCTTCCTAGGGAAATTGCTTTACCAAAAATAAAAAGCTGACATACCGAAAACAAAATGTCAACCTCCATCATGACTTTTTTTATTTACAAAAATGCCTTTGTAATCCAAATGGGCCCCAGAAATCTCCTTGGAAATAAACATTGTGAAGGAAACCTCCAGTGATTTGAGGCAGGTACACACACCCCTGCTTGAAAAGCATAAATGTTGCATAAACTAGGAACCACCTAGATGGATACTTCTGAGAGGAGGTAGCAAGATGTTTGTTAAATTAGGGATTTACACAGCAGACATTTTATGAGCAGAAAACTCTATTCACAAGCAGTTACTTTGGAAGAATGCCTGCCATATTCCTGAAATTCCAGTTGCAATCACCCGTCCACCAAAATGTGAAGCCTTTCGTGCTTAGGCATGGTTTTGTTTACCAAGATTTATTGAACTGCCTTAATTCACACAACATATTGACAATCATGATTTCCCCAAGGCATTAGGGACTTGGATAATACAAGCATGCTAAGTGAAAACCAATGACATTGTGGCTTAGCTCCCTTTTAGAACGAGATTGAGAGTTTCAAAATGCAAATTAAATAAGTTGTTAGGTACATTCTATGTGGACAATGACAACAAATTGACCCTTTTCCTTTGGGAAAAAAGTGGGAAATGTCTCTTGAGATATTAACCATTTATAGTTTTTAATATCTTCCATACATTTAAAATAATAGATCCATTTAAATTCAGGGCAACTTTTATTTTATTTTTATTTATTTTTAATTTTATTTTTAAATTTATATACCGCCCTTCTCCTGAAGGACTCAGGGCGGTGAACAGCCAAGGTAAAAACACAAAATACAAAATACAAAATTTAAAAGCAATTTAAAATAAATTAAATAATTTGGCCCAACAGTTTAAATACCCCATTAAAATTCAGATTAAAATTAAACAGTTTTAAAAACTTAAAAAATTAGGCCAGCCCGGCTTGGTGAAATAAAGTCTTTCGGGCCCGGCGAAAAGTTCGTAAGTCCGGGATGGTCCGTATCTCCGGGGGGAGCTCGTTCCAGAGGGCAGGTGCTCCCACAGAGAAAGCTCTCCCCTATTAATTGGATAAGACAAATCTATGCATATGTCTTAGATTTGTATTTCTATGATTACATAAAAACACTAATATGGACAGTATGCATGGATTTCTCTTCAATTACAGTGTAGAAGTTTTTATTAAACTGCTTATGTGCCATCAAGATAGTGCTGACTCTTCGCAATCACATAAATTTTCTCCAATAATTATAGTACATTTATTATTTGGATAGAGTAAAAACAAAGTCACCTGTACTGCTATTAATACAATAAACGTATTTATACATCAACTGAACCACAGTCTGCTAAACTATGGTTTACTGAACTGGATTCATATACTATATGATGTAATGCCTGATTTAGATAACAAGTTAGAGTATAATATGGTTTGCATCATTGTGGTCTAGTGCAATGCATGTACCCAGCCAATGATATGCAGGGAGTAAGGAATGTTCCTTTAATTGTATACTTCAACATAACAAAGATCTCACAAAACATTGATGGAGCATAACCAATCAGCTGCACAAACATATCCATTTTCGCCAAGACTTGTGATGAAAACAATATTTGGAAGACACAAATCACTCAGTCTGATTGTACCAACCCCACTATCCAGCCATTTCTCACTTTTTCAAATTTATTCTTCCATCAGAAGGAATTTATTACTGTGATGGATAATACAGGAACAATAAATTCTGAAGACTGTATTTAGTCCTTTAGTGTCCTTTGTTAAAAGTTCATCAGATGCAAAATCTTAGTATTGTCTAAAAGCATTTTCATTAGCAATAACTATATAATGAAGAAAGCTGAGATGAGAAAAATACAGTGAAATTTTCACACACACAATTATGCTAGGGAGAAATTGATATAGAGACAATATATATAGAGGTCAAAGCTTTGAAAGGGGAATACACAATCTAAACAAAAGAACTTTGTCACAGTATTTGTTCTGAATTTTTCCAAGCTTTCCAAGCTTCAGGGTCAACAGGGCAGAGTTGAAATAATAGGGGAAAAAGCAATAGTATATATATATATAAAAAAAAACAATAGAAATGCAGCAATACAAACATTATAGTTATTAAAATTTGAACACACGTCAGTTTAGTCTCCAACTTAAATCAGTGGGATTTATAAGTGCTTATAATACTGGATGAAATATAAATATGTATGGATAAATTTTAATACAGCCTTCCCCATCTTAGCCCATATAAAGTGATTATAGAAACTGTAGTCCATCTGGAAGGTACCAGATTGGTGAAGGCTGATTTTAAGATATTAAATGAATCACAGTATGATTTCAAAAACCTGCAAATCATGAATCTGCTGTTTTGGCACTTGGATCTATGACACAACAAATATCATTTATCTTTCTGTGATGGAAGTGCAGAAGGCACTGCAGTGTTCACAGTTATTTAGCCATTATCTATTTTTATATTTTATTGCAGCATAAATATTACTAGCATTACTTGTATTTTATTACTAGCACAAGGATTACTACCATTCACAAAGACTCAATTCCTACATCCATATTTACTTACATTAAGCCCTATATTCTAGCTGGATATCAAGCTATCACTTAGAGGTGATCAAAAGAACATCTCCTCCACACATTTTCAAATTTTAATGAACGTGGTTACCTACTATATTTGTTCCTGAGTATCATACACTGTTTTATTCAAAACTGTTTTTCTTATGCATTACCCCAAACTCTTTTCCTCTAAAGAAGTGAGGTCTTAATAAAAAATTTAAAAAAACACACATTTGTTTGGGAAACATTTTGGGAAAAGGCAAAACCACAAGCACCACATACAGGAAAGGCACAATGGGAATGCAACATTACCATACAGTATTCACACAACATGCAATCAGGCACATAATTTGACACAAAAATATTAGGTGTTTTTATTGCCTGTGCCTTTTTTCATATCCCTGAACCACGGGAAGAGATATAGCGAAATGCGACTGTATATTTATTGCCATAAAAAAATAAAACAAACTTAGCAAGCTAATACATATACGTCTATATATACATAATTTCTCCTATATTTGTATGTACATATAGCTGAATGAAGCAGCAGAGAAGCAGAGGGGTGTGTGTGTGTGTATATATGTGTGTTTGTATAAATGTATGTATGTACGTATGTATACTGGTATGTATACCGGTATGTATGTGTATATCTATATCTATATCTATGTATCTATATCTATGTGTGTGTGTGTTTGTATGTATGTATGTGTATGCATATGTATATATGTGTATGTATGTATGTATGTATATATACACACACATACATATATGTATATGTGTATGTATGTATATACGTATATATATATATGTATATACATATGTATATATGTAACTTAAGACATATATATATATATGTATACATATACAAAATTATATATATATACACACACATACCGTACATGTATGTACATATGTACACATGTGTTTATGTGCATCTATTTATAGGTTTTTGAGGAAATCGTTACAAAACCCTCCCAAGGTATAAAACAACCCGAAAACAATAACAGATTATTATTATTATTATTTTAGAGAAGAAGATTTCTGCCCAGCTTCCCTCTCAAAAGGCCTTCTGTGAGGAGGTGTGGCCGGAGCGAAGCAAAGCAGCCCCAGCCGCCTTCCCTCACCCTTTCCTCGGCCGGGTATCCCCGCACCCCCTACCCCCAGGGGTAACCGAACTATATATAACCCGTCATCCTCGGCCAAGTGCCGCGGATGATGGATGTTGTCGTCCTGCGCTTCCGAAAGGAGGGCACCGGCCGGGGAAGGCAGGCGGAGCAGAAACACTCCCCGGCATTTCGGGGACAGAGAGAGAGAGGGGGGGGGGCAGAGTCAGACCCACCTGCCTCAGGACTTTCCGGCAGTTGCTACAGACCCGGCGCCCGTGCCCGCTGCTGTGGCCGTCGCCGGGGACCGTCGGAGGGCAAGACGTGGCGCCGCTGCTTCTGTTCATGGTGCAGCCGGCGAGCGGGGGGCAGAGGAGGGAAGCGGTGGAGGGCTCAGCGTCCGGCTGGCTTCGGAGCCCGACGGCGGCGACTGCAGCCCCAGCAGAAGCGCCTCCGGCCGCCGCCCCCTCCCCCCGCCCCTTCCAGCAGCGCCGCTTGGCTTCCCCAGCCCAGGAACAGCCACTTCCATCCCTCTCTCGCGCACACCCCTCCGCCGCGGCCAATCGCCGCGCTCCGACCACGCCCCCTCGCTCACCCCGACCGGCCAATAGAAACGCCGCGAGAGCGCAAGCCAATCCGGGCTCTTCTCTCTCGGTCCTCATCTCCGGGCAGTCTCCGAGTGAGGGGCGGGAACCCCCAGAAGGTAAAAGGGGGCGGGGCGGAGAGGGAGGCGCACGTCCAGCTGGAAGTTTTGGAGGCTGGGCTTCGTTCCCCCCCCTTCCAACCAATCAGAGGCGCCTCTGTCTAGGGAACCGGGGTGAGCGCGCGCGCGCGCACGAGGGCGGTCACGCCCCCCTTTTGCAGCTCCCGGGGAAGGAAGAAAGCAAAAAAAAGCACAGCTTAGTTTAGCTTCCAAAAAATGGGAGCAGAAAATGATTAAAGTCTAGTCTCGTTTTTACAAGGAAGGGGGTTTGTGTTGATTGCGCAATGGTTTGTTCCATTCTTCCACAAATCCGCCAGATATTCAGACTCCAGCTCCCATTATTCCCAATCAGTTCAGGGCATTGTAGTCAGATGCAACTAGGAAGACACAAGGTTGTAAAAAGCTTGCTCTAGCTTTTGGGGCTTGTAATAACGTGCAAAGATACAGCCTTACCGCTTGGGTTCACAGTGTGAGAATAGAATGGAATGGAATGGAATGGAATGGAATGGAATGGAATGGAATGGAATGGAATAGAATAGAATAGAATAGAATAGAATAGAATAGAATAGAATAGAATAGAATAGAATAGAATAGAATAGAATCTTTATTGTCACTTTAAATGGACACTAATCAGCATACATTAAAATGAAATTTCATTGAATTCAGCTCTCAAAAGATAACCATTATGCATATACCCACATATGCACACACATATATGACACAGAGAAACAGTGCAGTCTATTTGAATGTATACATATACATGGTGGGGAAAAAAAGAATCCTGTAAATTTAGCAGATGAATAGCATAGGGAATAAAGCTGTTACAGAATATGGTAGTCCTGCTAGAAATACTTCAAAACCTCCTCCCAGAGAGGAGCAACAGAAACAGACTGTAAATAGAATAGAATAGAATTTTATTGGCCAAGTGTGATTGGACACACAAGGAATTTGTCTTGGTGCATATGCTCTCAGTGTACATAAAGGAAAAGATACGTTCATCAAGAATCATAAGATACAACACTTAATGATAGTCCATAGTATGCTTTAATAAAAGAGCAAAGGAAGCTGCAAAACATGGTTTATAAACTAGAACATGATTTATATAAACTTGAACATGGATTTATATAAACTTGAACATGACTTATAAACTAGTGTCCTAAACTAAAAACAAACAAACCATGTTACAGCTGAATAAAATACATGTATACCTTGAGTTTGTCTCACTGAGGCCAGCTAAATTGGTAAGAGATACAGCCCTATGCTTGGGTTCACAGCAGTAATGGGTTGCTACCGATTTGCCCCAGATAGGGCGAACCCGCAGTGGCGGGAGGAGGCTCCGCCTACCCACCCAGATGCTTCTGCGCAGAAGCATTGCATGTGCGTGCACACCCACGAGTGAACTGGTAGCGATGGGTTTTGAAACCTACTATTGGTTTACAATCCATAATATGCTTTAATAAAACAGCAAAGGAAGCTACAAACCATGATTTACAAACTAGGACATGATTTATATAAACTTGAACATGATTTATAAACTAGTTGTCTAAACTAAAAAAAAAACAAAAAACCACCATGTTATAGCTGAATAAAATCCATGCATACCTTGGATTTGTCTCACTGAGGCCGGTTAAATTGGAAAGAGATTGCTATCTTGGTGATAAGGCCCATTGAATGAACAAGATTCCATTTATAGGTCAATTGTGTGGATTTGCATGAGTTTGTTTTTAATTTTGTTCTTGCCTGTTGTGCTGAAGGGTTGGGCAAAAATGATCCCAAGAAAGAAATACAGTACGATGTTTGTTACAGAAGCACATATCCAGCCTTGCAAGGAGGATTATTGAAAGAGCTTTTTTTTTTAAAAAAAAACCCCTGGCTTTACTGAAGCCATTGAAATCCAGGAAGAATGCAAGTATTTCGGATGATTCTACAGCCTGTCTACCTTTAAAATGCACAAGTATGTTTGCTCAAATAAAAGGAGCAAACTCAAAGGTACTAATGGGGGAATTCCCGGTGTCTCTTGAGAAAAACAAAAACAGGAACCCTGTAATGCTAAGAGAGGAGGCAGACAATGACATGACTCTTCTGATCACAAAGACTGGGCTCAACTGAGTATGTTTAACCCAATCACTGCCAATAGCAATGCTGGCTCACAAGAGGAAACTAGGGAGAACAGTACAATAACTATAAACAAAATCAAGAGACTGAGAATCCAGTTGCTGCTGAACAAAGCTGAGATTCGCAAATGCTGTGCCCTGAAGGCCTAATTTAAGCCCAAAACATATTGGGGTACAGAAGAAAGAATTTATATCTCCTTGGCAGCGCAGCCTGAGCATAAGCCCAGTGTGGGTGCTTTGGATGACACATCAAAGAGCATTGGTATACATGATGCAACTCTTGTATTAATATCACAATGACATAAATCACATTTTTGTTGAAAGCTTTTCCCCCTAGCAATGAAACAGTAGCAGCTGGCCTGGGTAATGTTTTACAGTCTGCTCAATGCTTTCTGGACTGTACCACTTCAGAATACAGGTGGGATCTTACATGAGGATGCTCAACAATTCAAACGATCCATCTGTGGCATGGCTGTGGGACTATGCAAGAACTTGTAGATTCAGGCAATTTTATGTACTCTTGTTTCTCTTCAAGATCCTATCATCAGCTCTGCAGTTGCAATGACTAATTAAAGTATAAAGTCAGCTAAAATGAACGCACAGCTGAATACACATCTTCTATGCTAAATTTCTTTTTTTTTTTTCCCCTGAGGTTCTTTCTGCACAGGTATTTTTCCCAAATGCTATGGGTGCTCAAAAGGCAGAAATACTATTTATAACTTTTGGTATGACTTGGGATAGATAAGATGCCGGGGGTAAATTTTCCACAAGTGGATTATAGTAAGTTTGTTAACAGAGAGTTTTGAAACTTCAATCTTGTTTTGTTTTACTCTTCTTCTTTTTGTTAACTACTTTGTTACTAATATAACTTATAGAAGACAGGTCAATAATTTGCAACTAGATTTAGTAGTTTCAAATTTTTGAGAGGGCCTGTTTCCCAGGAGTGGAGTGGGACACTAACGTTGTAGTTGTGTCAGGGGTGGGTTCTACTTACCTTTACTACCGGTTTGCAATGGGGCCGCACACGCTTGCTCACTTTGCTCTCTCGCACAGTCTTCTGCGCATGCGCAGAAGCGTTCTGACGACGTCAGGGTTGGTGGACGGAGCCTCCCTCTGGTTTTACTACTGGTTCTATAGAACCGGTCTGAACCGGGGGCAACCCACCACTGAGTAGTGTATTAATCAGTATTCAACCAGAGTGGATTGTATATGTTTATGTGTTGTTCTTGTTTTTAAACACTTTGATTGGTTTTTTGTTTTTGTCTTTTGTCTTTTTTGTTTTCTGTGTTGAGTTTTGTATTTTAACCTTGCCTTGAATAAAATAAAAATGTAGATAAAAAAGTGTAAACACAGTGTCCTCTGTGATTATCACTCAGTCAAGAACCACAATAATACCTATGGTGGTAGTTGTACTGAGTTTAAAGTCATGGCTCAGTTGATATTTTATGTACTTTCCCTAAGCCCTATTAAAGAACTATAAGTGAAGTGGTTCTCGTTTTCGGTCTGACAACCAGCTACATATTTGTACACTGTGTGCAGGAATTACAGACTCAAAAAAATAGCGTGTGGTTATTCACAGCTCTGTAGCTGCACAGGTGATCGTGAAAAGCAGCTTCAAAAAAAGAAGAAAGTGACCCATTATTTCCTGCTTGCAAATCCTTTCTCCCCTGCCTAAGACTAAATCAAAAGGGCAGGAAATGCTGCAAAAAAAAAAAAAAAGCTATATAATGGAAGCTGGCAATTTGCATCTCTCTAAATCCAGCTTTGTGTCCACTGCTGTAGCTCTCTCCAAATGTATCATTAAATATCTCTTTACATTTCCTTCCTTGCATTTTCTTCCATTAAATTTCTTCTTCTGAGGCAGAAAATATGTAAAAACTGTTTTATAAATCCATACAGGATTGATATACAGGTAGTCCTTGACTTACGACCTCATTTGAGCCCAACATGCTGTTAAGTGAGACGTTTGTTAAGTGGGTTTTGCCCCATTTTACGACCTTTTTTGCCACAGTTGTTAAGTGAATCACTGCAGTTTTTAAATCAGTAACACTAATGTTAACTGAATCTGGCTTCCCCATTGACTTTGCTTGTCAGAAGGCCGCGAAAGGTGACCACATGTCCCCAACCGTCATAAATATGAGTCAATTGTCAAGCATCTAAATGTAAATCATGTGACCCTGGGGATGTTGCAATGGTCGTAAGTGTGAAAAATGGTCATAAGTCACTTTTTTCAGTGCTGTTGTAACGTTGAACAGTTACTAAATGAACTGTTGTAAGTGGAAGACTGCCTGTAGTTAAAACACCAAGAAATAATTTCCTCAAAGAAATCCAGTTGAAATTAAAAAATTCCACTTCCTTGCCTAATTCTTCTCATCTTTGCTCTCCTTGCAACGGCATTGGAGATAATCCATATCTTTTTATATAACTTTTAAAATCACTCCCGTTGGCAAAAAGTTAACATCCCACCCGGACGGAACATATTTAATTTGTGGAATATGGAAAGTCCAGCCTTATCGTAGAGCGAATTTGTGAAATGACAAAAAAAAAAAATAACAAAAATCAGGGAGCAGGTTGGAGAAGATAACCATGCACTGCACAAGCGAGCCCGATGATACTTCTTCAGGAACAGCCATTGCCTTTGGCAAAAGAAGAAAAGAATTAATAACCACAGCTACAGCCTAGCTTGCTTGCACATGCAGAAACAAGATAACTGTGCTGGAAGGCAGCAGGAGATTAGATATTGGCTCTGGGGGGGAAGTTGAAAAAAAGTTGGAGAGTGTATGTGAGGTCTGTTTGCCTCAGGTTGTAGTGTTAGTGAAAATGCTGAGTCAGAGTACCTGGTCTCTGTGCTAATGCAGTGAGAAGATGTAATTAGGACAGCGCTGATGGGGACTTGTTTTCTCAACCCTGCAAAGCCACCTCAGAATACCTCCCGGACAGACTAATCACGCAGCAAAATGTCAAGAGAAAGTTATGTGGGAAAGAAATATCCATCTGGTTCAGCTCCAAACCAGGAGAAAGGCACTGGAGACAAAATGGAGGCTGATTGGGAAAAAAGGTCCATTTCAGCAGGTTCTAACCAGTTCTGGAGAACCGGTAGCGGAAATTTTGAGTAGTTCGGAGAACCGGTAGTAAAAATTCTGACTGGCCCTGCCCCCATCTATTCTCTGCCTCCCGAGATCCAGTTGATTGGGAGGAAATGGAGATTTTACAGTATTCTCCCCCTGCCACGCCCACCAAGCCACGCCGACCAAGCCACACCCACAGAACCGGTAGTAAAAAATTTTGAAACCCACCACTGGTTCATTTATTGATGAACAGAAACACATGTTTGTGGTTCTGGTGCAGATGACAAAATGGAGTTGAGTGTGTGTGTGTGGGGGGGGTTATACTTTCTCTTGGGCTTTGCACTTGAGCTTCCTGTTCCTGTGCAAGAACATGTATTCTATTGGCTGTTGTCAGACTGCCATGGGGCCACATAGGGATTATGTAGGGGTCATAGCTGGCTCTATAGGCAAAGTACAAATCCTAGGTGTTTGTCTGAGCTAGGTTTGGTTGACGTTTGGGCAGCTCTGAGGGTGTTGGGCAATTCTATTGTGATATAGTGGCTTTTTCCGGAAGGATAACCCATCATCCTGGATCTGAAGGTCTTTTGTTTTGTAGATAGGCTGGCCTAGTCTTTCTTAATGGGCACAAAATATCTGCTGGGGGCTATTAAGATTGAACTTCCATGAATCCAGTGTCTTTTTCCCCACTTGGAATTGAACCCAGATGGACATTTCTTCCAACAACACAATATGGTTTTGACCATCACAGGCCGACCCATTTTACAATTTAAATTGATCTCTCCAAGATTCATTTTCGCCTGTTTGAGATTCCTGTTTGTCCTTAAAGCAAGCAGTAGGCAGCTTTTGAAATTCAAGTCTGCTCAGAACTGCTATCAGGGCTGATTTAAACAAAAGCTGTACCTTGTTTCCTGGATAGAATCAATCACTTCTGTGGGAGGCAGCTGTTCACTATATTATTGGTTTTGAACACCTGTCAACATCTTCTCTGCCAAGTTAATTGGGGTCTGAAAAGCTAAAACATTTTTAAGATTGATGTCTTGAATAGATCGTTCTGTGGCCATAGTCATAAACCCACCAACTTTCCTGTGTTTGGCTCTCTGGACTCTGCTGGTTTAGGTTAGCTATTTCTCATTCCAGTCTGCATTGAATATAAAAATTCTTAATTTGAGGTAGAAATTAAAAGTTTCCATACTTGGTGCAGACAGGAATGGCTAAACCAGAGGTCAGCAACCTGCGGCTCTGGAGCCACATGTGGCTCTTTCATCCCTCTGCTGCGGCTCCGTGTTGCTGGTCGGCTCCACAATTGATAGGGCTTTTGGTTAGGACAGGTAGAGGAAAAAGGATGCCACGCTAGGAGGAGACTCTATGGTGGGGGGAACAGACTTCGGTCGGCTCCAGAATTGAATGGGGGCTTCCGGTTAGGACCTTTGTGGCTCTTTGAGTGTTTAAGGTTGCCGACCCCTGGGCTAAACCAAGCAGATCTGGACATCTGATAAAACTACCTGCCAAATGCAGCAGTTGTTATTGTGTGCGTGTGAATAAGTATTATTCTTGAGGATGATTTACATAAATTCATTTATTATATTAAAGGGTTGCCGTATTGAATTATTGCAGGGTTGCTGAAATTTCATCTAGGGAAGAGTTGGAAAACGGTAACTTTAATGCTAATGCTTTATTTTCATTGGATTCCAACCTCTTGCTAACAAATTAAAAATTGGGCCAATAAGGATAATCTTGCTGCTTCCCTTCCCTGAGTAATGTTGTTTTCAGCAAGAATGGAGAAGTTAAAACAAGTTAAAATGATGAAACTCTCCATGAGGCCCGGCTATGAAGAGACAGAGAAATGCTGACACGAGTATTTTAAAACTGCATCTGATTATTTAAATGAAATAGTGTAAGGACCAAAGATATTGCTTGGACAGACTTTCTTTTGAACATAGGGAAATGGATACTAGTTTTTGCAATCGTCCTGCACCCCAGTCTCTATCCCCCAAATTTCCTTGAACCAGTAAGTGTCAAACTCAAGGCCTGCAGGCTGGATCCGGCCCGCAGGGCCGTCCTGGTCTATCTAATGCAAAGAGGAAACATGCCAACAGTTTGGGGAGTGGCGTCAAGCTGGTCATGCCCACCATGTTGGCCACACACCCCCAGTCGGCCACACACACCCCGCCCCTCCCTCCGAGGTCAACCACAGCCCTGACGTGGCCCTCAATGAAATTGAGTTTGACATCCCTGCGGTAAGCTAATATGAAAGCCCACCTTTTAAAATACTTAAAAATTCTCCATCTCTTTCCTGCTCCTGTAGACAGAGCAAGAAGCAAAAATGTATTTTACACTGTTTATTTTCCAATATAAGAGCAGAGGATGAAAAATGAGAATACAGATAGTCCTTGACTTATACCTATTTGTTTAGTCACTGCTTGAATTTACAGCTGCATTGAAAAAAATGACTTACAAGTGGTCACAGGACCCCACAGTCACATGATCAAAATTTGGTTGCTTAGCAAGGGGCACGTATTTATAACGGTAGCGGTGTTCAGGGGTCATGTGATTGATATTTGTGATCTTTCTAGCGAGCTCCCAACAAAGTCAGTGGAGGAAGTTGGATTTGCTTAATAACTTCATATGATTCATTATCAACTGTGGTAAAATTGGGGGCGACTCCCTTAACAACTGCCTTGCTTAGCAACGGCAATTCTGGTTATAAATTGAGGACTACCCATAATGAAATAGAATACAGGTAGTCCTTGACTTGCAACAAGGTTATTTAGTGACTGTTCAAAGTTACAACAGTGCTGAATAAAGTGACTTATGACCATTTTTCACAGTTACAACCTTTGCAGCAAGATCACGAGATCAAAATTCAGATGCTTGGCAACTGATTCACATTTATGACGGTTGCACTGTCCCGGAGTCCTTCTGCGACCTTCTGACAAGCAAAGTCAAACGGGGAAGCCAGATTCACTTAACAACTGGATTACTAACTGAACAACGTCAATGATTCACTTAACAACTGTGGCAAAAAAAATCGTAAAATGGGGCAAAACTCACTTAACAAATGTTTCACTTAACAACAGAAATGTTGGGCTCAATTGTCGTAAATCGAGGACTATCTGTCTTCACAAATCAAGTCATATTGATAAATGTTTATCTTTGTATGCTGCCTGGATTTTCTAAAATAAATGTGTGACCATTCCAGAAAATTGCAGATAAATTTAACAGTACAGAATAAGCTACAAAATACTGTTCTCGTGCATTTTTATTTCCTGACATCTGATCTAGAAATTAATTCAAGAAGACCTGGAACAATCCCAATCAATCATGCTCCATCCTTAAGCAACCGATTTTGGCAATGGGGCAATTGCTCTAAATATCTGGCACTGTTTGTGCAGCAGCTTTAAAAGTCTTTCAGATTACTCCAAGTTCAAGAATGGTGTGTGTGCTGAGTCACAATTCCTAATTTCAGCATGCCAAGCTGTTTTACAGCCAGAGAACCTTCTAATTAATTTTGTGCAAATGAAACTTCCTGTAGCTGAAAGACATTCAGATTCTTTTCACAGGCTGGAAGTTATATGATACCATCCAACAGATAGCAGCCAGAATCTCAGGCAGCAGACATTTCCAAACAGACTTGCTATGGAAGCCTGGTAATTGGTTGTGGTTATTATCCTGTTCTAATGCATAAGCGGTCAACACGTAACCCCATTTGTTCACTGCCCACATGTTCTAGGTTGGTGGTTCTCAATCTCAGTGATGTGTGACCTTCAATTCGCAGAATTCCTCAGCCAGCATGTCTGTGGTAAGACGTGATGAGAATTATAATCTAATCTAACTTGCTCAACTTGTCTGCCTTCCAGATGTATTGATTTCTCCAGCTTGAATACTCTAGGTTAAGAATTCTGGGACTTGAAATCCATACAGGTAGAACCAGGGGTTGGATTGAAAACTTTTAGCAACCGGTTCTCTGTCCGGTTGCTGTGTGGATGTGGCCATGGGGGTGTGGCCTAGTTGGCTTCCTGCAACACGGCGAGGGAGGGAGCATGCGTTTTTGCCCTCCCCAGGCTCCAGAGGCTTTCCTCAAGCCTTCAGGAGGGTGAAAATGACTTCCCCCAGGCTCCGGAGGCCCTCCAGAGGCTGGAAATGGGCCCGTTTCCAGACTTCCGGTACTTTCCATAGGCCTGTTTTTCACCCTCCCTAGGCTCCAGAGGCTTTCCTCAAGCCTCCAGGCGTGTGAAAATGACCTCCCACGGGCTCCGGAGGCCCTCCAGAGGCTGGAAATTGGCACATTTCCAGACTTCCGGTACTTCCCGTAGGCCCAATTTTTGCCCTCCCAGAGCCTCTGCGTGGGCCCTGCACTTACCTGGCATCCAAAATGGTCCGCATGGTGAGATGAGCGGGGTCAGACAGTCCTTGCAACTACCAATTCGGCAAACCAGATTAAAATTAACATCCGGTTCGCCTGAACCTGTCTGAACCGGCTGAATCCCACCCCTGGGTAGAACCCTTCTTGACTTGTAATTCTATAATTTGTTTTTATTTCATTGAATTCTCTCCTTTAGCTTATGGGCATCAAGTTCTTCATACCAACAGAAATGGCTCTCCATTTCTTGATTCTTAAGTAGCTAAAAAAACCCCACATGTTCGTTCTAGTCCAAATTCCCCGAGGTTTGCGGTAAGATGTACACTTCCTATAATATTTTGTAGAAAGATGTGTGTGTAATACTGTATATTTCCAGACAGAAATTCAAATACTTGTTTTTTAATCTACTCACTTTCTCTTTTGCTTCTCTAATTCCAACTCAGTAATTTTTTTTGCCATTAGAAATTATACATCCTTAAATAATTGTGGTTTATTTCTGATTGCAAGCAGGCAATCCTGTAGTATTTGAAGCATCTATTGCATCAAATAATAATAATTAAAAAAATATACCACTTCTAATTTTAATATCACAAGTCAATTTATCATTTAATGCAAATTTCCATGTTTCATTGTACCATTCTTCTAATTTTAAGTCAACATTTAATTTCCAATATCTAGCAATTATAATTCTCCCCATTATAACCAAAATCCTCACCAATTCTCTTTCTCCAGTTGTTATGCCACTTCTAAAAAGAACTTAAGAGCTTTATATTTAGCATAGAGAACGTCTAATTTACAACAGCCTCCTTTGAGATATTATGAAGAAACATTATAAGATGCTAATACTCCAGAAGAAACAGAAAGCAGAGAAAAAAAGTTCGCTGGTTATTATTAATAAATGCTTCTCTTTGCAAAGAATTTGAAACCTTTTGGAATTTAATTTCCGGAGCTTTCACTGCTCCCTCCATCCCAGATTGCTGCATACCATCTAAGACCTGGGGAAAAAATATTTCAAATCCATTTTTATGGAGCAGGAGCAGCCTTTTGTAAATACGGCAAACAAGATGAGATCAAAGTTAACTTACCGTCCGTAGTAGGAACCAGTGTTGGAAAAAGTGATCATTGACCTTATTTCAAAAGCAAAATCTGATAAGGTTCCTGGCTAGGATAATATATCCATTGAACTCATTAAAAAAAAATCTCGATGGGCAGTGCCTTTTATTAACAGCCCGGTTTACCCAATAGATCAGGGGTGTCAAACTCAAGGCCCGTGGGCCAGATCCGGCCAGCACGGTGCTTAGATCTGGCCTGTGGGCCTGTCCTGGAAACAGAAAAGTACTGGCCCACGGTGCCTCTGCCAGTGAAAACAGACCTCGGGAGGGACATGTGCGGGTGTTTTAGGCTCCGTTTTCGGCCTCAATGGCCTCCTGCAGCCCTCCTGCTCGTGGCCCTCCCAAGCTCCATTTTCATTTGCAGAAGGCCATCATGGCCGAAAACAGAGTCTCTATGAGTGACGTTGAGCCGGCCACACACACACCCCGCCCCCCCGGGCCCCCCAAGGTCAAACACAACCCTGATGTGGCCCTCAATGAAATTGAGTTCCCTGCAATAGATAGTTCTGATTTAATCTCTTTATCCTGGAATAGGGCTGTAATAATTCCCCTATATAAGAAGGGAGAAATTGAAGTCCCTGTCAATAATAGGCCAATTAGGTTGTTATTAGTTCTGGGAAATCTTTCTTCAAGATATTTAAATGGAAAAAAAAAAGCCTCTTACCTTGAGAAACTTCGCTTTAACCAATGCTCAGGCTGCTTTCAGGAAAAGCTGGTCAGCCATCGATCAGTGTTTTATACTGGCTACAAAATTATTTAATTATTTGCTGCTTTGATAGATTTTTTTTTAAAAAGACCTAATGGATCAAGCAATATAATTTTCCAGGTACAGTATAGCTTAGCTGGAATTTCTACCAATTTGTCTGTTGCTTGCCACATTTCTGTAGATAAATCATCTGTCGCCTTCCAATGGGATACTGACTAGATAGCTAATCAAACTTCATTATCTAGTGCTAGAAGTTCTTTGGAATATTTTCTAACGTATTGTTGAATACTTTTGTTCAATTTTCTTTAAATCATTATATAGATACACACGTGTGTGTGTGTGTGTGTGTGTATCTCTTTCTTTCTCTCTATCTCTCATCTATCTATCTGTCTGTCTATCTATCTATCTATCTATCTATCTATCTATCTATCTATCTATCTATCTATCTATTTTAAGGGGACCAACTATTTTACAATGAGAAGGAGGACACATGCGTGTGTGCCATGTCGTGTTTTGGTAAGAAGTAAACAAAGCCACTTGCGCGCCACGCACTCTCTCAAAACAATTCTCCTGTGCGGAGCGCATGTGTCTCATAATCGCATCTCGCCGCACTGTACCGAGCCTTGACAAATTGTCATATCAAATACAAATACGTCACATCACACGCAACGGATCGGATCGGCATCGATCAAATATGAAGATTTACAGATTAGTCTTCAAATATCGAAAAGGAGGACATATAGGAGGACACTTTTTGAGAGAGGACAGAACTTACAAAAGAAGGACTGTCCTCCCTAAAAGAGGACGATTGGTTACTTTAATCTATCTATCTATCTATCTATCTATCTATCTATCTATCTATCTATCTATCTATCATCTATCATCTATCTATCTATCTATCTATCTATCTATCTTTCTATCTATCTATCTATCTATCTATCTATCTATCTATCTATCTATCTATCATCTATCTATAGATTTTTTTAGTGTTCCAATTGAGGTTGGAACCTTCTTTTTTTCGAAGACTTATCCTCTTTTTCTGTTTCAGTTTTCTATCATCATTTTTACAGATGTTGTAACTGTCAGGGTTCCAAGAAACATCCCCAATGAAAGAAAACTCCGAGGCTTGAGTTTCCTCAAAGTTTCATTTTATTAGAGATGTCATATTGGCACATCTGGGGAAACCCGAATCTGAAAGCTTCCAGTTTTCCGCACCCAAAGGAAAGTCCAAGTCCCTGCCCAGCACCCACATGGTCCAATCAAAGCACCATCTCAACCTGGAGATGCCTCCCAATTCCAACTGTCCAGGTGCAGGGCAAGATGACCTTGACTCTCTGAGAAAGGAATGTTATTATGACTATATATCACCCTTGCTCCATACAATTCCAACAGTAGAAAATGTGGCAGGCCTGAAGATTCAATGCAAAATATGGTTTCCAGGCCTGACAAGAACACTGCTTTTTGTTTCTTCTAATAGCACTCTGAAGTTTTTTGTTTTCTTCCTGTTTGTCTTTTTTTGGCTTGGGTTTGATCTCTGCTCCCTCTAACCCTGGTTGAAATTGGTCGCCATGGTGTAAAAAAGATGTTGAGACTTTAGAAAGAGTGCAGAGAAGAGCAACCAGGATGATTAGGGGACTGGAGGCTAAAACATATGAAGAACGGTTGCAGGAACTGTAGTCTAGTCTAGTGAAGAGAAGGACCAGGGGAGACATGATAGCAGTACTCCAATATTTGAGGGGCTGCCACAGAGAGAAGGGGGTCAAACTATTTTCCAGGGCACCCGAAGGCCAGACAAGGAAAAATGGATGGAAGCTGATCAAGGAGAGATTCAACCTAGAAATAAGGAGAAATTTTCTGACAGTGAGAACAATCAACCAATGGAACAGAAGTTGCCTTCAGAAGTTGTGGGAGCTTCATCACTGGAGACTTTTAAGAAGAGATTGAATTGCCATTTGTCAAAGATGATGTAGGGTTTCCTGCTTGGATGGGGTGGGGGTGGGGGTTTGGATTAGATGACCTACAGTACAAGGTCCTTTCCAATCTGTTAATCTATTTGATTCTAGAGTTGACTTTTGACATCTACATGAACATTTCAATATTGCTTGTTGTTTTTATGGTCTTTCAAATCAGTCTTGACTTTCCAATGATTAAGTACAATTTATTATTTTTACTTGTTTTCCAAAGCACTGGATACTCCGTCAGGAAAGCAAGTGAGCGCAGCTTACTGATGCCCAATATGGGATGTAGAAAACTGAACACAGAAATAGGTTTCAATGACTGTCACAGCAGTAACTTTTTTTTTCTCAAAAGCTGCTTTAATTCCCTAGAGGCATGCACTATTAAAAATATTTTGTTGGCCTCTAGGGCTAGGCTCACAATCTAAAAATGACTAGTAGCATAGAAAGTGTAATTGAGGAAGTGATAGAGGACAAAAGCAGAACTGAAAAAAAGTAGGAATTGAAATAGAAGAATCTCAATAACCAGCATAGGTTTTTAAGATCTTGTGGCAGAAAAAGTAGGATGGAACTCAAGAGTTTATAAAATTATTTTATTCTTTAATATAAAAAGTTATCGTTCCTGAGTAACTAAGTTTTTTGGTACCACCTGGTGGTCATGGTGATGAGACTATTAATATTTCAATATAGAGGCTACCTGTTCAGTTGTCCCCAGTGTTGGAAGAAATGTCCATCTGGGTTCAGTTCCAAGTGGGGAGAAAGACACTGGAAACATGGTGGTTAATTGGAAAGATGGTTTTTAATGGTGGACAGGACCACATGATTTGAGGTCCTGGGAAAAAAAGCGAAGAGATGCTGAGAGTGCCTGGGTTCTAATGCCATCTCTGGGCTTTTGAATTTGAGCTTGTATTCTGATTGGTTGTCAGACTCCCATGGGGCCATGCAGGGGTAACTTTGTAGGTTGTCTGTGTCCCAGGCTTGGTTGAGCCTTGCTGGGTGATGATGTAATGAAAGGGCTTTGGGCAATTCCTACTATGGCTCTGCCTGAAGGAGGTAGATCTTTGTTATGTAGAATAGACTGGTCCAGGCCTTAATGGCCCATTAACAAAGGTGGGATGTGTGAGTTTCTGCCTCCCTTTTAGGGGAAATATTCTGCCCTTTTAATATTTCCTAAAATATCTCATTTTCCTAGGAGAGGGGTGGATGCTAACTTCCTACACCAGGAATATATTTCTTGAAATATAGCTTCCATAATTCAAATTCATCAAATCATTAGCCACGCAGACTAGGAATGAGGGGAACCACAAAGACAGTCCTGGGTCAACTGAACAAAATGGTTGAATAAGAGGATGGATTTTTGTAGGTTTCTGTGACTTTGAAGTTTTACCTGTTCTGGGAATGGTGCAATGAAGGGGCTTGTGTTCTGAAAGGGTGTTGGGCAATTCCTATTGTGGCTAACAGCTTTTGTCCTGTGTTGGATCTTGGGTGTGGAGCTGCTTTCTAATACTATCATTCTGCCTTTGTTAGCTGTGCTGCAAGGAGTTTCAAAATACCCTGTCTTGAATGGATTACCAAATCTGCATTTCTAAAAGCTGGCCTCCTCAGTTTCTACTTGGGGCAGGGAGACTGGGGCTGGTTTCTGCCTCCCTTAAGATTTTTTCATTTCTCCTTTAGGCAGGGGTGGGATTCAGCCGGTTTAAACCGGTTCGGGCGTCTGAATTTGCATCTGGTTCTCCGAATCGGTTGTTGAAAGGACTGGCTGGCTCCACCCACCCCTCCCCGCCCAGGAGTCTCTGCACGGCCCATTCATCATGGCAGGTAAATACAGGGCCTGCGTGGAGGGTCTGGGATGGCAAAAAATGGGCCTTCCGGAAGTTCTGGAAGTTCAAAAACAGACCTGTTTCCGGGCTCCGGAGGGCTCCGGAGCCCAGGGAAGGCTGTTTTCATCCTCCGGAACCTCCAGAGGGTGAAAAATGGGTCTTCCAGAAGTCCAGAAACGGGCTCGTTTCTGATTTCCGGAGGGCCTCTGGATCCCGGGGTAGGCTGTTTTTGCCTTCCCAGAGGCTCAGGGAAGCCTCCGGAGCCTGGGGAGGGCAAAAACGCCCCACCCGCCATGGTGCAGGAGGCCAAGTAGGCCACATCCACCATGGCCATGCCCACCCAGCAACTGGGCAGATAACTGGTTGCTAACATTTTTGAATCCGACCACTGCCTTTAGGGGAAATATTTAATCCTGCCTTTTTAATATTTCTCAAAATATTTCATTCTTCCGGGGGCGGGGGGCTTCCTACAATTATTGTGGTTTTTAGTATATCCTTTTAGGCATCTATATACAATATGGTGGTATATGAATAAATAATTTGAGCACTTCTGCATATGCAGGGGTTAATTTTGAAGTTTATGAAGTCTACATATGTCTTTCAAAGTTCATTTAGCAATTATGACACTGATACAGGGGTGTAATCCAGCAGGTTCTGACAGATTCTGGAGAACCGGTAGCGGAACTTTTGAGTAATTTGGAGAACCGGTAGTGGCAATTTTGAGTAGTTCAAAGAACTGGCAAATGCCACCTTTGGCTGACCCCAGAATGGGGTGGGAATGAAGATTTTGCAGTATCCTTCCCCCAGGAGTGGGGAGGGAATGGGGATTTTGCAGTATCCTTCCCCTGGAATGGGGTGGGAATGGAGATTTTGCAGTATCCTTCCCCTGCCACGCCCACCAAGCCACACCAACCCACCAACCCACGCCCTCCAGAACCGGTGGTAAAAAAATTTGGATTTCACCAATGCACTGATAGTACATTTTAGCCAGTGGTGGGATTCAAGTAATTTAACAACCGGTTCTCTGCCCTAATGATTTTTTCCAACAACCAGTTTGCCAAACTGCTCAGAAAATTAACAACTGGTTCTCCCAAAGTGGTGCGAACTGGCTGAATCCCACCACTGATTTTAGCTCACTAAAGGTTAACTCTTTGGCAACAAATGGAAAGGTATACCACAATATTCATCATCCCAAACCTCTTGGCTACCTTATAAGGATTATGGTATTTATAGTCCAACATATCTGAAGTGTGTCTATTTACTTTCCTAATGAACAAAAAACACCAGAATTATGCCCCAATTCTTGCTTGTGTAATAATGATCTGCTAATATTAAACTACAGGTTTAAAAAGAGCTTTTTTTAATTGTCTAACCTTTAACTAGGCTGCTAAATGACAGCTATTTGTTTTGTTTTTTAAAGTGCAAAAATAATTACTTTTCCTCAACTGGCTCATTGTGCAATATCATCAAAGCTTCAGCTTCAGATGTTTTTCGCCCGGTAACAAGATGATGTCAGTTGTACAGGAAAGTGACCAATCAGAAAGAGGAATGCATCAGAGATTGTTGAGATTTTGCTCAAGCTGTTTCCTAGCAAACTCTAGGCAGCAGCTTTGTATATTGCAAAGAGGGATCGCCACATTTCCTTTGCACTTAGCTGTAGAGACAGGAAATCTCTGGCCACTACTTGGTAACTTTGCATGAAGACTCTACAAGGTTAGCTTTGCGTCAGATGATACAAAAATTCTGTTCAAAGCCATTGCTTTTTTTTCTATTTTATTCCTAGGTGTTGGAAGGAAAATCCATCTGGTTCAGTTCCAAGCTGGGAGAAAGTCGCTGGAAATAAAATGGAGGCTGGAGGCTGATTGGAAAAAAATATTCTGTTTATTGATGGACAGAACCACCAGGGTTTGTGGTTCTGGGGCAGCTGACCAGTTAGCTAGATGAGTGCCAGGATTTTTATACAGGTCCTGAAATGCTGCTGGGGGTGATTGTGCAATGAAGGGGCTGGTGTTCTGGAAGGATGTCGGCAATTCCTATTGTGGTTAATGGCTTTCGTCCTAGATGTGCTAGATCTTGGGTGAGGGGCTGAATGTTCTAATCCTACCATTCTGCCTTTGTTAGCTGTCAAACTTTGCTGCAAGGAGTTTCGACATATCCTGTCTTGAATGGGCTTCTGCCGGCAGTATTTGCTTTGTTTATGAATGGAGACATCTAGATAGTTGGCTTCCTCTTTCAATAAGCTCTTTATCTTCTTAAGTGCTGGCATCTGCTGTGGGCTATTAAGAAAGACTGGGAGCTGCTTTCTGCCTCTAAAAACACGTTTCTCCATTTCTCCTTTAGGGAAATACAATATTCTACCTTTTTAAATATTTCCCAATATATTTCATTTTTCCGGAGGGGGGGGGCTGGGGGCTTACCACACAGGTAAGGACAATCTTGGCAACATCTTTATGATGCTTTATAAACTATGGCTAGATGGATACACAGGGTTATCATGAATCTAAATTGAAATCTTTCCGGGAAAGCAAAACTAGTTTTATTTTTGTGCTCCAATAGATTGATTCCATTTGCTCCAATAGATTGATCCCATTCTTGTGAGCTGCCTATCTTTGTAAGCTTTGGTGGAACCATAATTGCAGATTGCTAAGGCAAACAGATGTTGAGGGCTTTACTCAATAAAAATGAAATGAAATGACTTTCTAAGTTCATCACTGTAAATCCATTACAATCAAGTTATAGAGCAACACAAGACAATGCTTACCTGGTGGGTTATTGTTTCAGAGACATTTTCTTACCTAAACAGAGAAACAGAATAATCACAGGTGGACAAAAAAGCAGTGGGAATGGGTGCAACTTCTGACTTCCTGCTGGCTTCCCTATTGAGGGATTGCAAGAGTGGCTGGGAAACTGTCATGGAATCACAAAACATTGAAAATGAAGGTCATATCAGAGGTGGCTTTCAGCAGGTTCTGACCAGTTCTGGAGAACTGGTAGCGGAAATTTTGAGTAGTTCCGAGAACCGGTAGTAAAAATTCTGACTGGCCCTGCCCCCATCTATTCTCTGCCTCCCAAGTCCCAGCTGATTGGGAGGAAATGGGAATTGTGCAGTAATCTTCCAATGGAGTGGGGTGGGAATGGAGATTTTACAGTATCCTTCCCCTGCCACGCCCACCAAGCCATGCCCACCAAGCCATGGCACGCCCACCAAGCCACACCCACAGGACTGATAGTAAAAAATTTTGAAACCCACCACTGGATGATATGACTATAGCAGAAGCCCAGCAAAACCCAGCAGCACTGAAGCAGCCACAACCTCTTTAAATGTGACTCCTTCAGGAGTCCTGGATTTTGGACACATTCTGTATGTTAGCCCATTCGAGGTAGTTTGGTTCATAAATTATGCCCTATGATGCAGTGTTTTTCCCAGTTAAAGGTCATTACAATGAGAGTTTTAGTGGCATATAGAAGATTTCACAACCTGAAGGCCTCCAGATTTGTTGGGACTACAAGTCCCAGAATTTCAGGAATTTTGAGGGAAGAAAGCCACATTTAATTTCTCATGCTCTGAGCACATTATTGAACTAAATGGTCTACAAAAGACCTCATTGTTAGATGGTGCTAGAATAAGGGGAATGCACTATTTTAATATTAGAATCATTAATGATGGACTTGGTTAATAATGAATAAATAGTAGTTTATTCATAAGCTAATGATGACATTAGTTAATAATGAATAAAGTGTAGTTAATGATAAAATTGTATGGATAAGGAGGAAAATTGCTGGTGTCAAGAAAGCCTTGTTCTCTGAATTTGGGTTTCTATTAATATAAAATCATCAATTGTTCCGATTGAAATTTCTGTAATTCTTAACCTCATTTTATGATTTATATGCCTTGATTATTGTTGCTGATATTTGCATATTAGTTGGATTTTACCAATGATCTGTAATTTTTGAAATTTATTTAAAACTGATGAATAAAATACTGAAAATTTTAATCTAACTTTAGATACTTGTAAATTTGTTGTTTATCCGCTTTTGTGCTTTCCTTTTCTCTTCGGGCCTATGTTCTCTTCTGTTTTAATTTTTTTCCTTCTCCTTTTGTTAAAAATGCTTAATTATTAAAAAAAACAAAACCCTGTTGTCTAGCTAAGTGAAAATGTAGAGATGGTTTATATTGGTATTGGCATGACAACTCTTTGATTTATAACTGCTCAAATGGCTTTTTAAAAAAAGTGGAGTACATTAATTTTCAAATATGACATAAATCATTTTTTCAAAAGTTCACTTGCAAAAATATTTTGGGAAAACTTCCCCTAAACCTCTGTTGTTGATCCCAACTGCTGCAAATCACATCTGCATAATCCCCATTCTGGATTCTGCTTCTTAATGTAGTTCAGACTAATGCAATGATTCTCAAATTATAGCCTGCAGATTGTTGGTGATCTACAGAAGTTCAGCAAAGGATCCACTACAACTTTTCCCTTTTCACAGACTAGTTTCGGCCTTAATTCCCCACATATGCCAAAGGCTAACTTCCATGTGAAAGATTGGTAGGAAAATGGAAAAGTAATACACAAAATGTTGGACAAAAACAGCTAAAAGATCAGGAAAGAGTTTATTAGTAGCTTACCTACTAAATGATAGTTCAGTCCAGGCTGGGGAAAAAAATAATGTGTGGACGGGGTAGGTGAGTGAATTGCCGTGTTTTTGATGCAGCGCACATATGCGCAAGGCGCACGCTCACATTTTTGATTCTGGGCGAACCGGTTGTTTAAATTATGTGAAGCCCACGTCTGACCCCACCTCTTCATTAAAAACATCTAATGGAAGTTAGAGCTAGGTACGGCTAGCCTATTGATGAGAAAGATTAGGGGGAACATCATGATAACTATCTTCTAATACTTAAGAAACTGACACAGAGAGGAAGGGATTGACTTATTCTCCAAAGCATCAAAGGGCAAGACAAGAAGAAATGGGTGGAAGCTTGTTAAAGAAATCTCCAACCTAGAAGTAAGGAGGAATGACAATGAATCAATGGAATAGCTTGCCTTCCAGAGGTGGTGCTCCATCACTGGAGGCTTTCAAAAATATACTGGACATATGTGTTCCGTGTTCTAAATTGGTATCATTCTAACCCCCTTGTTTGTGTCTTAGGCTTCACACAAGATCCTGCTTGTTGCCCCAGGTTCTGACTCAGTCCCTGTCTTGCAAGAATGGATCAGTGGCTGAGAAACTGGTTCCCTGAAGCAGAGAAACGAGAAGACAAGCAATAACATGAGTCTTAACATGCATACAGTTGAAAACAGAGGATGTTCTCAAGTGTAAGTTACCCAGTGTGTGTTGTGCAAAGTGCAACAACAATTTGCATTCTCCAAAGACAACTGCAAATAGGAAAGATGGTGATGAAAATGTAAAAAATGGTATTTCACTGAGTGGAGATCTACTCTTCTCCAGTCCTTTAATATTCAGAAGTCTCTAAGGACAAATATTCCAGACTAGCAAATGTGTGCTATTAGGATTGTTATTATGGCACCGGGAAACATAAAACGATTCAATTGGTAAGGAAATAATTCTGGATTAAATGGTTTGGTTTAAAATTTAGTTTTAAAAGTCCTCTTAAAATGGAGGGAATGGGAAGCAGTACATAAATGCAACCACAGTTATGATCTTACTCGCCACCTCCCTTCACCGTGGCGTAACAATAGTGTATGAGAGAGGATGTTTAACTGGCCACCGGTCACACATTTTCCAAGTGTTTATTTTTGTGGTCCATAACTGTAACAGTTTGAAAGATGCTTCCCGTAGAATGACATAATTTTATTTACTTATCAAATTTTGAAATTGCTATCTCCCTCATAGAATATTGGGAGTAAGGGTTTTTTTAAAATTATTATATTCCATCTATTATAAAAAAGGATGTTTCAGTATGTAACTGTAGGATGTGGTATTTCTTCCCAAAATTTTATTTGTTTCAAGAGTTTTATATTGTCTGCCCCCTTCAGAATTAAGATTTCAAGAGGGCTCTAAATGGGATCATATACACAGCTGTTGTTAATCTCAACAGCTCAATTTTTATTTTCTAAAAACCTCTATAAAGCCATTTCTGGAGACAATTAAAACCAACTTTTTTTTTTTTTTAAGATGTATTAAAATTGAAAAAGTATTCCTGCATCAAGGGCAAGTTAACATTCCTGGATTAAAATAGTGATGTTATGAATCAGTGACCTATACTTTCAGAAGGTTCTGGAACTTGGATGTTCTAAATGAATGTTGTTCATTACGTTCTCTTTCACTTTTTTAAAAAGGTCTTCCTTTAGATGAAGGCTGAGTCATGCTACTCAAAATTAGCTCAAATCATGCATCAGCTTTCAAGTAGGCCGCTGATCATTCCATCTATAAAAAATAATCTCAGATACCATTTTATCTGAGGACCTAGAAATCTGATTTATTATTCCAGACCTGGTACTTGGAGTACTATTTTTTTATTCTATTCTATTCTATTCTATTCTATTCTATTCTATTTTATTCTATTCTATTCTATTCTATTCTATTCTATTCTATTCTATTCTATTCCATTCCATTCCATTCCATTCCTTTCCTTTCCTTTCCTTTCCTTTCCTATCCTATCCTATCCTATCCTATCCTATCCTATCCTATCCTATCCTATCCTATCCTATACTATACTATACTATACTATACTATACTATACTATACTATACTATACTATACTATACTTTATTTTATTTATTAGTTTGTCAAACATGTACAAGATAGCAGGTATAAGTATGAACATGGACATGAATGAAGGAATGAATACAAATAAATGGGGACAGTAGGATAGTAGGAATAATTTTATTATTCTCTTTTATTACTTTAATTTATATTTTATTTTATTTTATACTTTATTATTTATTTATTTTATTATTTTTCCTGCGCATCTCATTCTGCAAGGCAACTCTGGACAGCTTTTTTGAATAGTCATGGCTGGCCTAAACATTGATATCTTTATTTAAGCCTGCCTCATTATGCTGAAAAACAAACCATCCATAAGGCGTAGCCGTCTGGTGGCTGAATCACTGTTGTGCCATCTGGGGCACACATCACATCTCCCACATGCTGAGGCATTAAAGGATGTACCATCAAGCAAATGCAGCATGGATTGTGCTTTTTAGGTTAAGGAAACAACGACATTCACTTTCTCCACTATGACTTCTTCCACTGCTCTGGAGGAAGGAGTAAATACTGCTTCAGAACTGAATCAGTAAAGACAAAAGGCCAGTTGTCTATAGAGATTCTCAGTCATCCTGGTCATGGTTGTCCCAAAGGTGCTTTTTCAGGAGGCAACTGGACTTTTCTTGTTTTTTTACTTTTGAAGATGTTTCACTTCCCATCCAAGAAGCTTCTCTAGCTCTGACAGGATAGTGGGGTGGTGGTGGTGGTGGAAGGATTTATATTCCTTGCAGACAGCTGTTAATTTGCATCCTTTTAGAAGGTCCTTGAAGCACTTGGAGGTTCTCCTCAGGGTCAGAAACCAGGAACATTACTCAGGTGACCAAGATCTCAGAGCTGAAGAAGTTTCTTGGATGAGAAGCGAAACGTCTTCAAAAGAAAAAACAAGAAAGTTCAGTTGCCTCCTGAAGAAAGCACCTTTGGGACAAAAGGCCAATTGGTTGTAAACAGGGGTGGGCTTTAAAATTTTTAGCAAGGAGTTCTCTGCCCAGTTGCTAGGTGGGCCTGGCCATGGTGGGCGTGACCTAGTCAGCCTCCTGCACCATGGCGGGGGGGTGGGGTGCGTTTTTGCCCTCCCTGGCAGTGGTGAAATCCATTTTTTTTTTACTGCTGGTTGTGTGGGCGCGGCTTGGTGGGTGTGGCAAGGGAAGGATACTGCAAAATCTCCATTCCCACCCCACTCCAGGGGAAGGATACTGCAAAATCTCCATTCCCACCCCACTCTGGGGCCAGCCAGAGGTGGCATTTGCCAGTTCGCCGAACTACTCAAAATTTCCGCTACCGGTTCTCCTGAACCTGTCAGAACCTGCTAGATTTCACCCCTGCTCCTTGGGCTCTGGAGGGTTTCCTCGAGCCTCCAGGTGGGCGAAAACTGCCTCCCCAGCTCCGGAGGCTGGAAACGGGCTCATTTCCAGCCTTCCCAAACTTCTGGTAGGCCCGTTTTTCACCCTCCTTGAGCCTCCATGCGCTCCCTGCACTAACTTGCATCCAAAACGGGCCGCATAGGGACTCCTGCAAGGGGCGGGGCGGGGTGGATGGGGCCAGCCAGGAGTGGGATTTGGGGGTTCTCTGAACTGCACAGAATCTTAGCTAGAGCTTCTCCCAAACTCCTGCAAACCCCCAGCAGCCCACCCCTGGTTGTAAGACTCGTATCTTCCTAGTTCCTTACTGATCCTACGTGCTGCCTACATTTCATTCAACCTGCCAAACAGTTACTAAGTTAAAGGATGTAATTCCCAAATTGGGAAAATGGAAGAATGGAGGAAATGTACTTTCCTCCTTGTCTTGGTTGAGTTAGGCAGCAACAGAAATTGAATAAATAAATAAAAAATAGTCCACAATTTACAAACATTTAGTGACTCTTCGAAGTTACAACAGCATTGAAAAAAGTGACTTATGAATATTTTTCACACAACAGTTGTAGTACCCCCGTGGTCACATGATCAAAATTCATACGCTTGGCAGCTGATGTGTATTTATGACAGTTGCAATGTCCTGGGGTCATGTGATCACCTTTTGTGACCTTCTGATAAGCAAAGTCAATGGAGAAACCAGATTTACTTAAGAACTGTGTTACTAACTTAACAACTGTGACAAGAAAGGTTATAAAATGGTGCAAAATTCACTTAACAACTGTCTTGCTTAGTAACTAAAATTTTGGGCTCAATTGTGGTTGTACGTCAAGGGCTACCTGTATACCATCTGACCGTCCCCAAGCTATATACAAATATCAGGAATAACTCAATAGTTTCTTTAGTTATTTTAAAAATCTTTCAAAATGATGTTGATTTGGTCCATTTTGTTATGATTCAAATTTTAAGATCAACTTTCTCTCACAGTAGGAGGCACCATGTTTTCTGGCCCAGGTTTCTTCATGAGTGTTAGTAGTATGTCCAAGGCATCAAAAAAATCAAATCAAATCAAAATGATGTCTGTGATCACATGACAGAAGCCTTGCAACTTTTTTTTACAAGTGTCACAACTTGTCAGGCCCCGAGAACCAAGTAAGACATGTACAGTGGTGGCCAAAATTGTGGAAACATTTTAGGAAAAGTGTATTTTCTAAAACTGCTAATAACATCACTTTTTTTTGGAGTAGTACCATAAAATTATATATCAATGGAAAGATAATTTAATCAAAAATGTAATGCAATAACTTTTAGGAAGGATTTGCTATTAGAATAGCAGTTACAGTATAAAGAAGAAAAGTGAAACACGTAGAAAAAACGAGATATACAAAAATTATCACCATGTCAGTGAATACTTAGTTGGGTAACCTTTAGCATGAATTATGGCCTTACAACGTCTTCCCATGGAGTGAACCAAGTCTTTTAGTTCTGCAGCAGTTAGAATGTGAAACTAAGATTGAATGATTGCTTCTATTAACTGGGTTTTATTGCTGGGTCGCTTCTGACTACCAAATTTCTTTCGGCTCCATAGATTTTTAATCTATTCCCAGGCCATTCTAGCAGTGGAATATGATTATCTTGAAACTCCCCCCCCTCCAAAAAAGTGATGTTATTAGCCATCAAACCTCAAAAATACACTTTTCCCAAAAGGTTTCCACAATTTTGGCCGCTACTGTAGAGTTACCTCCGAGCAGTTTCCTTTATTGTTCCTCACTAGACATAAATCTTGCCAAATTGAAGCAACTTTTTGCATCACTAAAAGATATACTCTGAGAATTGCTAGGGAGTGTTAACTCTCTTTCTCCTAAGTGAAATATTTAAGCTTTGCTCTCTCTTGGTCCTCTGGAATGTGGCCTCTCCCTCCTGGGAATCCAGACTACAATCTACCACACTGGTGCAACTTATGGAAAGGAAGAGAAAGACTTTCGAAGATGCCGTCTCTGATTTTTTGAGGCCCTGTGGGTGTACCAAACCTCCCCCCCTCTTTTTAAAAAGTAATGGAAGAAACAAGACCCCAAGTTGCATTTTGTATATTTCATGTCTGTGACAAGGGATTTATTCTTTCTTCTGAACAAACAGAACCGCAGTTATCACATTTTTCTAATCTTATTTAGTTCCACCGCTGAGACCCATGTGACCATATAGCCACAGGTTACAAAAACAAGTTATGTAATAACTGAATAAATGCATGCTAAATAGCAAGCAGCAAACAGCAAAATAGCAAATTCGTCTGCACTCTCCTAGGTATTAAAAAAAAAATTAGAGAAGTGATAGACGTGCTATTGAAAATGCATCACACAAATATAGCAAGCGCTTTGAGCTGGTGTTATATTTTGCAGAACGCAGTTGGAACACTCTGTTATTAGCTGGTCAAGAGTGTCAACCTTAATTGAGCTATACAGTCCCCCAGATAATGAAAAATTGCTAAGAAACCTCAATATTTTTGTTTATGGTGTTGGAAGTAAAGAAAAGTTGCAGGAAGTCTTGCTTGTATTATTGGGAAGGTTGAAGTGGTTTCCTTAAGATCATTGAATGTTTGGGAATGGCAGAAAATGTATGCAACTGCCCCTCATTTCCTTTTAGGCTTCTAAATTAGCATGAAGACAGAGTACAAAATAAACAGAGTTGGAAGGGATCTT
The DNA here is from genome assembly GCF_059756535.1 of Pantherophis guttatus. Lineage (NCBI taxonomy): Eukaryota > Metazoa > Chordata > Lepidosauria > Squamata > Colubridae > Pantherophis > Pantherophis guttatus. Next base: position 13,992,321 of record NC_142067.1, read on the forward strand.
GGAGGTCTTCTAGTCTACCCCCCTTCTGAAGCAGGAGACCCTATATCCGTGATGGCAAACCTATGGCACGCGTGCCACAGGTGGCACACGGAGCCATATCTGTGGGCAGGTGAGCATTGCTCTAGCTCAGATCCAGCGCGCATGCGCGCACCAGCCAGCTGATTTTTGGGCCTTCCTATCCTGCAGTTTCCTGTCTCTGGAGGGCCTCCGGTGTGGTGGGGAAGGCCGTTTTTGCCCTCCCCACCCACCCGCCCGGGCACAATCCCGTCCTATATTGCTGTGTTTTTTATGCCTCATGCATGTGTGGATGGTGCCCGTGTGCGAATTGCCGTGTTGTTTGATGTCGCACACATGTGTGGATGGCATGCGCTAATTGCCATGTTTTGTGATGCCGCACGCATGTGCGGATGGCGCACGTGCATATTTCCGGTACTGGGCGAACCAGTTGCTATAGTATGTGAATCCCACCTAATTAATTTGGAGATAAAGTTGGATGCTCAGTATATCCAGTTGCCAAAATTTCTGTAATCTAATCCCGGTTATCTTTCAATAAATCTGATTAAAGAAGACTTGATGAATCTTGCTTTTTTTAGTTGTAAGTGCTGCCAGGGTTGTGACAGGTATCTTTCATGTGCACAACTAAAATAACTTAACTCCTTACCAGTGTCAAAATAGGGCATCTACCGCATGTGAGTATGCCACCTTAACCCCAGTTTGCTCATGACGTCAGGCTAGCAGAGAGGTTGGAAAGCTAAATTGCTCCAGACAAAATGTTGCACAGACATTTTGCAGCACTTCCTCAAGAGCTGACAGGGAGGGAGATTTCCCACTAACAGAAAGTCTTAAAATCTCTTTTTGCTTGGTTTTCTGAATTTTCCCTCTCCAATCAAGTGGATGGATAGATAGATAGATAGATAGATAGATAGATAGATAGATAGATAGATAGATAAGATGATGGATGGATGGATAGATAGGTAGGTAGGTAGGTAGGTAGGTAGGTAGGTAGGTAGGTAGGTAGGTAGATAGATAGATAGATAGATAGATAGATAGATAGATAGATAGATAGATAAAAGAGAGAGAGAGAGAGAGAAAGAGAGAAAGAGAAAGAGGGAGGGAGGGAGGGAGGGAGAGATGCCCACACATAGAAAAGGAGGTGACAGCTCTTCAAAGTAATCCAGACAGAAAATCAAAATTATTAGTATGTATGTATTTATGTATTTATTTATTTATTTATTTATTGTCCCGCCTTTATTATTTGTATAAACAACCCAAAGTGTCAAACATCTCTAATCTCTTTCTTCCTCCTAGTTCCCCCACAACAACTGTCCTGTTAGGCAGGTTGGATTGAAAGACTGTCCAAAGTCACACAGCTGGTTTTCATGCTTAGGATGGGACTAGAACTCACAGTGTCCTGGTTTCTAGCATGGGGGTGCCTTTCCTGGTTACCTTTACTTTACAGTTACAGAAACAGAATATTGCAGATCTGAAAGCATTTCCCTCCCTCGCCTTTACTTTCCAGACAACTAGGGAAGGTCCCTTAGAGGTCATTTTTTTGCAGGCTATTATGTAGGCTGTGAATCTTCCTTCTGTCTCCCAAGGTTATTCTCACATCCCATTACAAAGAAAGGGTGTTCAATGGAAAGCCAATATTGATTTTTTACTTCCCTACTGGCCATTTAAATAGTCCTTCCCCTTTCCCCTTTCTTTATCTACCCAAGCTCCATAAAACAATAATGGAGGACATTCACACAGCAATACAAGCTTCACAGGAAACGGGGGATGGGGGCTGGGGGCTGGTAGCTGAGTGTAATCAGGAGTGGGCTTCAAAAATTTTAGCAAGGACTTCTCTGCCCGGTTGCTGGGTGGGTGTGGCCATGGTGGGAATGGCCTAGTTGGCCTCCTGCAGCATGGCGGAGGGACGTTTTTGCCCTCCCTGGGCCCCGGAGGCTTTCCTCGATCCTCCAGGAGGGCAAAAACGGCCTCCCCAGGCTCTGGAGGCCCTCTGGAGCCTGGAAACCAGCCTGTTTCCAGCCTTCCCGAGTTTCCGATAGGTCTGTTTTTCACCCTCCCCAAGCCTCCGCGCATGCCCTGCACTTATCTGCATCCAAAATGGGCCGCATGTGGACTCCTGGGAGGGGAGGGGTAGGCGGGGCCAGCCAGAAGTGGGATTTGGGAGTTCTCCAAACTGCACAGAATCTTAGCTAGAGGTTCTCCCGAACCCCTGTGAAACCTCAGCAGCCCACCCCTGAGTGTAATTGTTCAAGCTACAACGCAACAGAATTTTTAAATGGGGGTTGGTTGGTCACCTCCCTGTTTGTCTTAGGAAGTAAAATGTTTTGGTTTGGCTTTGGCAATATGTATGCAAAAATGCAGATGTGTTGTTTATTCAACAACAAACTACCACCACACCTCCCCCTCCCAAGATCACAGTCTCTGGATTTAAATATCTTTTTCTATGGATGAGACACATTCTCCTTAAGCACTAAAACAAACATCTGGTTTCTTTTGCTCTCTTTTGTCTCTCTCTCTCATGTTCTCCCCTCCCTCCCCCCTCTCTATGTGTATATATATGCATAGGGGGAAAATTTTTAACTACCACATGGCTTACACCTATGAAAAAAGGGCCTATTTCCCCCTTTCTTATAATAGGCAACTCATTCCTGGTTTCAAAGCCAGGGTTGTGGCCCGCCAGCGGCCTGCGCGGATCATGGCTGATCCCGACGAAGAGGAGGCTGGTGTAGTGTTGCGCCAGCAGCCTGCGCAGCCAGCGCGCGTGTTGGACAGCGAGGACGCTGAAAAGGATGTGGTGCCAGAGGCAGAGACTCAGCCAGGGCCTTCAAAACCTCCAGAGGCTCCTTCAAATGGAGAGAGCGAAGTGGAGGAGCCTCTCCTCAATGCTCGAGCATGCAGGGCTGCCAAAAGGCAGGAGTGGCTACTCAGGACGAGGAGGTCTACTCGAGAGTAGGGCTTGAGGATAATTGGCCACTCCCTTAGCCTATTTAAGTCGCACGCAACTAGTGCTTTCTTGCTGGAAACAACTCGTATTTATAATCAGAGTATTTTGGTTTATCATATCTTGCTTTCTGGTTTGGTTGCCAACCTTTGCTGGTCTTGTTTATTCTTGCTACTTAATAAATTTGATAAGGACCGTTGGTGTGTGTCAATATCTTCGGAAATCCGGAGCTGGGGCAGAACAGCCAGGTTAAGAACTGTATTAACCCTAGCCGTTTAGAAAGATGATTTTGCTGGACAAAGGCAAAATTATTAAATGGCCACAATACAGACATCCTATGGATGATGGTGAGGAAGGTGAGGAAGAACAGAGTGAAGGAACACAGAGCAGAAAACATCCTGCAACCAAGAAAGTGATCCTGAGGAGACAGATAAACGTCCAAATGGCCTCAACGACTCCCTAAAAGGATGCAAATGACCAGCTCTCTGCAAGGAGTATAAATCCTTCCATTCCCCACCCTCCAGTCAGAACTGAAGAAGCTTTTTGGGTGAGCGAAACGTCTTCAAAGAAAAACAAGAAAGTCCAGTTGCCTCTTGAAAAAAAGCACCTTTGGGACAACCATGACTTGGATGACTGAGAATCTCCACAGAAAGTGAGGAAGAACAGAAGATGGACCAAGAAAATGGAACAAAGGCTTGGAAGGAATTCACATTCTTCTTTACAAATCAAATTTATATGTACAGGTAGTCCTCGACCTACGACCATAACTGAGCCCAAAATTTCTGTTGCTATGTGAGACATTTGCTAAAGGATTTTTGTCCCATTTTACGCAGTTGTTAAGTTGGTGACATGATTGTTAAGTGAATCTGTCTTCCCCATTGACCTTGCTTTTCAGAAGGTTGCAAAAGGCAATCACATAACCCTGGGCAGGGGTAGGTTCTACTTACCTTTACCACCGGTTCGCAAATTGATTGCGCGTGCTTGCTTCGCTCGTGCACGCGCCTTGCTTCTGCACATGTGCAGAAGCTTCTGCACTTGTGCAGATCACTGATGATGACATTTAGGGTGGTGGGCGGGGCCTCCCGCCGGTTTTACTACCAGTTCTTGCGAACCGGTCCAAACCGGGACAACCCACCACTGACCCTGGGACACTGCAACTGTCATAAATATGAGTCAGTTGCCAAGCGTCTGAATTTTGATCACCTGACCACAGAGATGCTGCAATGGTCATATATGTAAAAAATGGTCATGTCACTTTTTTCAGTGCTGTTGTAACTTTGAATGGTCACTAAATGAACTTTTGTAAATCAAGAATTACCTGGGTCTGGGTCTGGGTATTCATTCTTTTTAAAAAATATTTTTTATTGTAATTTTTCCTTTTCCAAAACTCTAATACATAATCAAACAGACATTGTCATTTTTATAGACGTTGGATTAACAGTTCATATAAGATCTACATTATATATCTATATCTATCTATCTATCTATCTATCTATCTATCTATCTATCTATCTATATGTAGGTCTTTGGTTATTCGGGTTTTCTCCCGCGTATGTATGTGTGTGTGTGTGTGTATGTATATATATACATATATATATATATATATATATACATATATATATATATATATATATATATATATATATATATATATATGCATATTCTTTCTAGCCAGGTTTTACCTATGTAAAAAAATTTTTTACATTTTTACCTATGTAAAAAAATTTTACATAGGTAAAACCTGGCTAGAAAGAATATGCACATAAAAGCCTATGAAAAAAGAATATATATATATATATATATATATATAAAAACCCTGACTAGGAAAGTATTGCACATATAATCCTACGAATAAAAGAACAAAATAAATATTTGACCTTTACAGGGAGAAGTCATAAAATAAGGGTGTGGCTGGCTGAAGAGGCCTTATAAGGCCGAAATAGATCTATCCCAGTCTCCCTTAAGTCTCACAGCAGACAACACAAAATGTCTGACAAAGCCTGAAAGTGGTGATTTGAGATGTCACCCAACTATGGCGACGTTTCGACGAAGTCTCATTCGTCATCTTCAGGCTGGTGTTCTCGGCTTCGTGCTTCCAGGAGCAATGTGAGATCGCAGCTGTCTCTTCCTTTTAACTGCTAGTGGAGGTGTGAGCTGATTGGGTGGGAACTTGGCTGTGTTCTGATTGGGTGGAGGTGTGTTCTGATTGGTTAGGGGCTTGGCTGTGCTCTGATTGGCTGGGGTTGTGTTCTGTTTGGGTGGGGGCTTGGTTGTGCTCAGCTTAGTCTGAGTTGCAGGGGGATTTGAGCTGGTGAGCTGCGTTGTTGTTGTTTGGCTTCGTGTTTGTGGCCGTGCGAGCTCTTCATGGTGGGTGTCAGTCTGCTTCATGTATGGATTGGAGGGGTTTAAAGTGGCTAATGATGCAGCTGCGGTCTGGCTTCTGGTCCTTGGTCGTGGCTCATTATCAGTGTGGGTTTGAGTCTGCTTTCTGCGTGGATGTGTGGTGGTGACATCAGGTGTGGCACTCGTGAGTGTAGGTCTGGTGTCATTCGTCGTGTTAGGGACTCGTTTGTCAATAAGGGCGGGTTTCCAAATGGCTGGTAGGCGGGAGGTATCGTCTCGTTTGTTCATGCTGTGTGGGCGTTTTTCTATCTCAATGGCTTCTCTGATTATTCTGTTGTTAAAGTGTTCAGTTTTGGCGATAGTTCTGGTCTTTTTAAAGTCAATATCATGTCCTGTGGCTTTAAGGTGTTGGACCAGGGAAGAAGTTGGTTCCTCTTTTCTGACTGAGTTCTTGTGTTCTTCTATGCATGCACTTATTCGTCTGTTGGTTTGTCCGATGTATGTGGTGGGGCAGGCGGTGCATGGGATTTCATATACTCCTTGATTTTCTAACTCAATTTTGTCTTTGGGGTTCCTTAGGATGGTGGATATTTTTCGGTTTGTGCAGAATGCTGTCTTGATGTTATGTTTGTGGAGGATTTTGCTTATTCTGTCTGTGGTGCCTTTTATGTATGGGAGGAGGGCCTTGCCGTTTTCTTGTTCTCTGTCTTGGATTTTAGTGGGGGTTTCTTTTTGGATTAGGTTGGTGATCTTATTTCTTTGGAATCCATTGGATGTGAGTACGTTAGTGAGGGTGTGTAGTTCGGTTTTTAGGTGTTGTTCGTCAGCTAAGCGTTTTGTTCTGGAAATGAGTGTCTTGGCTACAGAGTTGATCTGGGCAGGGTGGTGGTGTGAGAGTGCGTGCAGATAGCGGTTTGTGTGTGTTTTCTTCTGGTATATAGTGTGTCCTAGGGAGCCATTGGATTTTCTGTAGACTAAGACATCCAGGAAGGGAAGTTGGTTGTTCACTTCTGTTTCCATGGTGAACTATATTTTGGGGTGTAGGCTGTTGAGGTGTGTGAGGAAGTTGTCCAGTTTTTCTTTCCCATGTGGCCAGATTATGAAGGTGTCGTCCACATATCTGAGCCAGAGTTTGGGTTTGTGATCGGATTTTTCTAGAGCTTGGGTTTCAAAGTATTCCATATAGAGGTTGGCAATGACAGGTGAGAGGGGTGATCCCATGGGTGCTCCTTCTGTTTGTTTGAATTTCTGTCCATTATAGATGAAGTATGTGTTGGATAGGCAGTGGTTGGTCAGATCTAAGATGTGCTTGGGGGGGTTATATTTGTTTTGGATAACTGTCAAGGCTTCTTTGATTGGTACTTGGGTGAAGAGGGATATGACATCAAAGCTCACGAGTAGGTCACTGGGCTGTAAGTTTTGTTGCTTTATGATGTCTATGAACTGGAATGAGTTTTTTACGTATGAGGTGATGGATTCTGCATAGGGCTGTAGTTGTTTGGCGAGAAATTTGGCTAGGTTTTGTAGAGGTGAGCCTATGGAGCTGACTATGGGTCTAAGTGGGGTTCCTTCTTTGTGTATCTTGGGGAGACCATAAAGCTTAGGGCATCTGGATGATTTCTCTCTGGGTATGATTCTTTGCTGAATCTCTTCGCTGATGGGGGAGGCTTTTATTTTGGATCTGGTGGTTTTTTCCAGGTAGGTGGTGGGGTCTGTGTTTAGGGGTTTGTATATGGAGTCTTGGAGTAGGTTGGTTAATTTGGTTTGGTAGTCAGAAGTGTTCATAACCACCGTGGCATTGCCCTTGTCTGCTGGTAGGATTATTATGCTGGTGTCTTCTTCTTCTGTCTCCCTGGTCCAACACCTTAAAGCCACAGGACATGATATTGACTTTAAAAAGACCAGAACTATCGCCAAAACTGAACACTTTAACAACAGAATAATCAGAGAAGCCATTGAGATAGAAAAACGCCCACACAGCATGAACAAACGAGACGATACCTCCCGCCTACCAGCCATTTGGAAACCCGCCCTTATTGACAAACGAGTCCCTAACACGACGAATGACACCAGACCTACACTCACGAGTGCCACACCTGATGTCACCACCACACATCCACGCAGAAAGCAGACTCAAACCCACACTGATAATGAGCCACGACCAAGGACCAGAAGCCAGACCGCAGCTGCATCATTAGCCACTTTAAACCCCTCCAATCCATACATGAAGCAGACTGACACCCACCATGAAGAGCTCGCACGGCCACAAACACGAAGCCAAACAACAACAACGCAGCTCACCAGCTCAAATCCCCCTGCAACTCAGACTAAGCTGAGCACAACCAAGCCCCCACCCAAACAGAACACAACCCCAGCCAATCAGAGCACAGCCAAGCCCCTAACCAATCAGAACACACCTCCACCCAATCAGAACACAGCCAAGTTCCCACCCAATCAGCTCACACCTCCACTAGCAGTTAAAAGGAAGAGACAGCTGCGATCTCACATTGCTCCTGGAAGCACGAAGCCGAGAACACCAGCCTGAAGATGACGAATGAGACTTCGTCGAAACGTCGCCAAGACACTTCCAATTTTACGTGGGAGAAGACCCGAATAACCAAAGACCTACATATATATGTATGTATGTATGTATGTATGTATGTATGTATGTATGTATATATGTATATGATATATATGTATATGATATATATCATCAACTTCCTATATAAACGCTACCTATTTTTATTTCTGTTGTCTATCCATCCATACCATTTTCCCCACACCGCATAATATTCTGAATCATCTTTTTCTTTTAATTCTAAAGTTGATATATTCATTTTGGCACATTCAAATATTTTTTGAATAAACAATCCCTCTGGTGGTAAGTTATGCTCTTTCCAATATTGGGCGAATGCAATTCTTGCTGCTGTAAGTACAAGTAGAATCAAATAGCTTATTTTTTTGTCAAGAAGTATTGGAGCAAAATACAACACTGGTTACAAGATTTAACAAATTGTCAAATTGAGTTAATTCTGGAAACATTTCTCCTGGGTGTGGGTCTGGGTATTCATATGATGGTTAGGATTCCTGCCCTCCCTCCCCCACATGGTGTCTGCTACCCTTGGATCCTTTCAAAAACATCAGTTGCTTTACCCATTTGCTAGAAGAATTAGCCATGTATTCTTTGGTGAACCTGGGAGAAAATTATTGCATTGTGTTCACTGTGTTTTTCCTCGTGTTTCTTGGTTTCCCTGTGTATCTTCTAACTCAAGATATCTCACTGTTAAGCAGCAGAATTTGCTATCACAAAATTTAGCGTGGTGCCAATAGTGGGATTCAAATTCCGGCACTACCGGTTCACTATTAGGAGCACGGCGCTCCTGTGCACGTGCAGAAGGTTCTGCGTATGTGTAGAGTGTTTTTGATGACGTCTGGGTTGGTGGGTGGGGCCTCCTACCATAGCTACCGATTCGCCCAAACCGGGGTGAACTGGTAGCAACCCACCACTGGGTTGTGCATATCAGTACCTACCACGTGTCTTGGGGCTTCGTTTTCCAGAACATGGCTCAAAGCCATCTTGATTAGATAGTCTAGTCAAGATAGGCATTCTTGACTTCAATATTAAATGAGTAATCTTCTAGACATTAGAATACTGCTCATTTATTTCAGACATTTAGATGGCCACCCATGGTGACACTGGGTGGCTTACAAAAACAAACAAACCTCCCCACAATACAAACAACAATGAAACAACAGTCAATGGCAGCTGTCCTGAGGGATGGCATATATTGATTTATGGACTCGCCTTCCATAACGCCACGCAATGCGGGAAGGGGCTGGTGTGTAATGTGCCCTCAGCTTGGCCAGCAGGGTATCTCAAGATACTGTGGATACCAGCTGAGGGGCCAGTAAAGCTCTTGCTGTCATGAAGATTTGAGGACCACATGCGTTGAAGAAATGGGTTTGTTTCCTATCGTTGGAGAGCCCCGCATAATCATTAGCCCTCAAATCGCTCCATATACGCATCCCAAGTTTCAATTGCCGGTTCGGAACGCGCGAACGTAGTTGGGGTTGCCATCCTTAAAAGGACAGGATTCAGCTCTTTGTACGTGACTAGCTCTGAACCGTCTCCTCAATTTAATCCCATCCTCGTCGCCAATTTATTCTGACTCAGGAGAACAAGGGTGGATAGATGTGAGGCACAGACGGCTAGAACTTAAGCCATTTAATCAGTAACAGCAGTTTACTAACAGGCAACAGGGAAACCGGCAGCAACAACAGAACAGGACAGCTGTTTATATAGCAGCTGTCAAACAGGCTGACCAATAGCGGGCATCCATTTTCCCACCAGCAGAACTGTCATGCTTCAGCCAATGGGAGGCGTTTCCTTATTACTATGCTCCGGCATGGCAGAATATACAACAGTGACCACCACCATCCAATCAGGACTCTGGCACATAAAGGCTCAGGGAGGGAGCCAAGTCTCTGCAGCTTTTCTGACAGCCAGCAGGATCAAGACCAACTGAATTTCCAATACATCTGGTTGGAGGGAGGGGGAACATGCTATAGAACAAGGGTGTCAAACTTTATTTCATTGAGGGCCGCTTTGGGTTGTGTTTGACCTCAGGGGGCTGTGTGTGTATGTGTGTGGTCATGTGTGGGTGTGGCCATTGTGGATGTGGCCAGCTCAACGTCACTTGTGTCGGGGGTGCCTGTGGTAGCTTGAGTGCTCTGCCAGCGAAAATGGGCTCCCAAGCTCCGTTTTTGGCTGTGACGGTCTCCTGCAACCCTTGACCAGTGAAAATTGCCAGTGAAAACAGAGCTCGGGGGGGGGGCGCGCATGGCTCTCACGAACTCCGTTTCTGGCTGCAACGGCCTCCTGCAACCCCCTGCCAGTGAAAACAGAGCGTGTCCCAAGCTCCGTTTTCACTGGCAGAAGCACCACAAGTCCATCCTTTGCTTTTTTGAGGGCAGTTCTGCGGGCCAGATCTAAGCAGCCCACGGGCCAGATTTGGCCCCCGGGCCTTGAGTTTGACACCCCTGGTATAGAATGCCTGAAAACATTATGACTTTCTGAAGAAGTAGCCTACCTTTTAAAGACTGGATTTCTGTTTGTTCCATTATCCTGCCTTTCATTCGTCAATATGACAGACATAATTCCAGGATTCTGCGAGTGGTAGGGAAATCACAGCCTAAATTATGGTAGCTATCTAGACTGGGAGACAGAAAAATGTAAACATACAACTGTCTCCAGTGGGGACGATGAGGAGTGGGGAAAGGAAAACCAAGGGTTAATCAATCTGAAAAGAGCTAGGAGGGACCTAGGAGGTTTTCTGGTCCAACCCCCTTCTCAAGCAGGAGACTCTATACCAGGGGTGAAATCCAGCAGGTTCTGACAGGTTCTGGAGAACCGATAGCGGAAATTTTGAGTAGTTCGGAGAACTGGCAAATATCACCTCTGGCTGGCCCCAGAGTGGGGAGGGAATGGGGATTTTGCAGTATCCTTCCCCTGGAGTGGGGTGGGAATGGAGTTTTTGCAGTATCCTTCCCCTGCCATGTTCACCAAACCACACCACGGCCACCAAGCCATGCCCACAGAACCGGTAGTAAAAAAAAATTACCACTACTCTATACCATTTCAGACAGGTGGCTGTCCAGTCTCTTAGAACAGAATAAAAAAAAAAATTATTGTCACTTTAAATGTATACTACATTAAAATGAAACTTCTTTGTATTCAGTTCTCAAAAGATAATCATTATGCACATACCCATATACAGGTAGTCCTCGAACTTATAACAGTTTATTTAGTGATCATTCAAAGTTACAACAGCATTGAAAAAAAAGTGATTTATGATAGTTTTTCGCACTTATAACCATTGCAGCATCCCCATGATCATGTGATCAAAATTCAAAGGCTTGGCAACTGACTCATATTTATGACAGTTGTAGTGTCCCGGACTCAAATAATCACCTTTTGCGACCTAACAAGCGAAGTCAATGGGGAAATAAGATTCACTTAACAACTGTTACTTAAATTTAACAACAACAGAGATTCACTTCACATGGGGCAAAACTCACTTAACAAATTTCTCACTTAGTAACATAAATTTTGCGCTCAATTGTGTTTCGTAAGTTGAGGACTACCTGTACACACATATACTGTATGACACAGAGAAACATCACAGTCTAGTTCAAATGTATACATGTACATGGCGAAAAAAAAAAGAATCCTGCGAGTTTACAAGACAGATGGCATAGGAAACAAAGCTGTCACAGAATCTAGTAATCCTGCTATTGATACTTCAAAACCTCATCCCAGAGGGGCGCAACAGAAACAGACCACGAAGTGAGTGTGTCTGGTCTCTAACAATGCTTCGAGCCCTAAGCACATAGCGCTTATAAGCAGTATCCTGAATAACAGGAAGCGAGCTTCCTATAATCTTCTCCACTGTCCTCACCACTCTCTGTATGGGCTTTCTATCTGAGGCACTGCTGCCACCAAACCAAACAGGGATGCAGTTTGTTAAAACACTCTCAATTGTGCCTCTGCAAAAAGTGGCCAGGACAGAAGAAAAAAGATGTGGTCTCCTTATCCGACGCAGGAAATGCAAATAATGGTTTGCACGCTTCACTAAAGTCTCTTCAAGACTTCCAGTGACTAAGCAGCCACAACCTCTGAAGGCAAGCTGTTCTGCTGTTTAATTGTTCTCACTGTTAGAAAGTTTCTCCTTAATTCCAGGTTGCTTCTCTCCTTGATTAGTTTCCATTCATTATTTTTTGGGAGGCAGCAGTATGAATGGGTGCAAAGGATTTTCAACCACAATTGGCACATAGTCTGTAGCATTTCTTTCACCCATTCAGAGACAGTCAATTCTCTGGTAAAGGTGCTGTATTCTGTCTACAGGCAGTTTGAGGAATCCTTGCCAAAACTGATTTTAATATATGCTGGATTGCATGCTTGCATGCATGCTAAAAATCTCATGGCAAGTACATTCCTTAAAGTTGGGATTTTGCCAATCATGGCTTGCATAACCCAGGAACTGCCTGAACAATAATACAATGTTTGAGGTGTGTGTGGTGCTCTCTGAGCTTGCTTGTTTTCTTGCAGATATTTCATTACCCTAACCAATGGTGGGATTCAAATAATTTAACAACCGGTTCTCTGCCCTAATGACCAGCTGGGTAGGCATGGCTTGGTGGTCATGTGACCGTGTGGGTGTGGCCAACTCAATGTCACTCACGTCAATGGTGCTTCACCTTACTGTTACAATGTAATAAGGGTTAATCAGAGAGGCAGTTTCTATAAGCAGGGCAATAAAAATTAGGCTAGAAACACCACCAGAATGTTTCCTTCCTGCCTTCCTTACAGGATTAGCCCTGTAAAGTGGGGAAAAAACAAAATAAGATTTCTTCCAAGAACTGGTTCTCCGAATTGCTTAGAAAATTAACAACCGGTTCTACTGAATAAGTGTGAACTGGCTGAATCCCACCACTGACCCTAACCCTAACTAAGCAACATCAACAGTGCTAGTAAGGAGTGCAGTTTGCTGTCAGTTTACATTCTGGTTTCTTGCCTGGCAAACAGCACTCCTTATTAGCATTGATGATGTTACCTAGTTTGGGTAATGAAACATTTGCATGAAAACAAGCAAGCTCAGAGAGCACCAAAGACCCCTCATTTCAACCCTGAGCTACAAATATTCTCCTTTTTTAATACAATGTTTAACAGAATAATAATTGCCTTTGGAAGGAGACAGAAACAGAGGGGTCCTAAGCAGTGGTGGGTTGCCCCTGGTTCGCACCGGTTCTATAGAACCGGTAGTAAAACTGGCAAGAGGCTCTGCCCACTGACCCTGACGTCATCAAAATGCTTCTGCGCATGTGCAGAAGCTTCTGCACTCGTGCAGAAGAGTGCGCACGCGCAGGGCCCTATTGCGAACTAGTAGTAAAGGTAAGTAGAACCCACCCCTGGTCCTAAGTACTTCTACCAATAAAGCATTGACTCTCCAGATTTGAGGAGTTTTAGCCAAGTTGCTGAAATACATATTTTCGGTTCCTTGTGGTAGAGGCATTATTTTCTTGTATACACAAAATAATGGATAGCATCTGGTATGAAGAAGAATTAAGAATTAAGAAGAATTAAGTTTTTAATTGGAAAATTAGAATTTGAATGATAGTATTATTAAATAAGTATAAAAATATGCTAGAATTAAATAATGGGAGAGTAGAAAATGAAAGAATGTATTGTAAGAAAAATATGTGCGGTAATAGTAGGGAACAGAAAAGAAATGTTATTATCACGTCTTTGAATATTATAGTGACAGGAGGGGGGAAAGCTAAAATAGATAGAAATAAGAGGGGAATTACAGTATATATATATTCCAATATATTAAGATATACAAAGAGTAAGAAGAAGGTTTAGAACTGAAGTAAAGGATATGTGCAAATAATAGGAAACAATGAAAATGAAATGTAATAATTGTGCGTAATAATATTATGTTTATTTTTATTGAAATGTATGAAACTCAGGTATCACACCATTCACGCATCGATAATAAATAATATAAAATAAAATAAAAACTTGGGAAAAAAAATCATGGACAGCATCTTCTAAAAGAGTGCCTTATGTCCTCCAAACCTGGATGTCCTTCAGCTATAAAAACCGACTTCCAGGGTTATCACCGTTGCATCATTGCCCATGGAGAAGTGGCTCAGTTGTAAGGAAACCTTCTGAAGAGCTACATTTGCAGGCCAGCTGAGCAACCAAGTGAACATTATAGGGTGTGTAGGCGCATGCATGCCTGCACACACAAACAGACAGTAAATTTAACTTCCTCATTGGCTTGCTGTGAACCTGAACTAAAAATAAAGCCGTCCTGGAGGCTTCAAAAATAGATTGGACACACACATACAAGGTTAAAACCAGCCAGGTGGCAATAATGCACATTATTTATTATCACTGCAAGCAATGGGCCTGACCATTTTGCTTAGTCATATCAATACAATGGTAAACCAAGAGCTGTTGACATAAAGTCTTAACCATGAGATGAATTGCGGTTGGGCCTGGATGGTGCTGCAAAAATTCCTTGTGTTTTTCCTGGAAAAGGAACCAGAAGAAAATTAATTGAATAATTGTATTTTTTGGGGAGGTGGCGTGGTGGCTTGGCAGTTAAAGACACTGAAAAGCTGACAGCCTGGGTTCGAGACCCAAATGCCATACAATGGGGTGAGCTCCCTTAAGCTCCTGCCCACCTAGCAGTTCGAAAGCATGCAAATGTGAGTAGATAAATAGGTACCACTTCAGTGGGAAGGTAACAGTGTTCTGTGCACCTCGGTGTATAGCCATGCTTGCCACATGACCACGGAAGCATCCTCAGACAATATTGGCTCCCTTAGCTAAGAAACAGAGATAAGCACCGCCCCCTAGAGTTTTACTGCATATCTAAATAGATTGGGGAAGTATAGACTTCTGAAAAAACCTCCAGAGGGCACTTCCCTTCCACCTGACTTTCTATCCTCAATGCAGTTTGAAAATAACTCTCTGTTTCCTTGACTTCTGTTGACCTTGAAATGCAGAGTCTGTACAGAGAACACAATCTGGTTGCAGTAGGAAAAATGGACTGTTCCCCCAGCCTGTGGTTTTTTAAAAAATGCCAGTGTTGTTGCACTTTCCAATAAACTGAAGCCAAGACAAAAATAAATTGTGGCTTCCCAAAACAAAGATAAATGGGAGATACATTGGGACTAGAGATGATCCCCAAGTGTTTCAAAACTTTGATGTGCAAATAACTTTTGACACAAATGTTCTCCAAGCTGTAGGAGCTCAGAAATGCATCTTATTATGACCCAGTCCTATCAGTGGCACTGAAACTTTATTTGAATTAAGTTAATTTGAATACACAATTTAACTTAATTTACAATTTTCCAGAATTGGTTTTTAATTTTGATTTTAATTTTAATGTTTATTTTAGTTTTGATTTTGATTTTAAATGCCTGCCCTTAAATTGGGATATCGGCTTTTCGATACTTTCATTTTCATATTTTACCCCTGTGTTATTAATGTGTTCTATTAGGTAATGGTGATTGTTTTAAATATTTTAATAATCCCTTGTAATCCCTTCAAGTAATTTGAGTAATTGGCATGACAACATTCTCAGAGACTCTTCCCATCCTGCTTACAATCTTTTTGGACTGTTGCCTTCTGGCAGATGATACAGAACAATTAAAACTTGGACCATACATCTTCTGAATAGTTTTTATCCCAGAGTTAGAATTGCACTCAACAATGAACTAAAGGGCCACCATCAGTGAGCTGTTGGACAGCATTATTTGGTCTGTTGTGTGGATGTTTGGGTGGTTTAGGGGTGGAGAATTTTGGTGGGTGGGGGTGTCTCTGGGGATTGTCATGTGTGTTGGGCTTGGTCTCTGGGTGTTATGTGAATTTTGTTGTATGGGTATACTGTGTATATACGTACAATGACAATAAACTTTATATATGATGTTATTTATCAACATCTAGATCACTTTTCTGAACTGTTTACTCTTTTGAAAAGGGTTCAGCAAATAATATGAAGACACATACTCCCCCCTAAATGTGAAAAAGGAATTTTTATATGTATGTTTGTGTGTATCTATGTGCCACACACACACACACACATATATACATACCACACATGCATACACACACACACACATCCAGAAAGCCAGAGTTCTCTTTTTATCTAGAAGTCTAAGTCAAATCACATTCCAAAAGTAGTCATCTATCATCTTTCTTTCGTTCTTTTTTTTAAAGGTTTCTCCTTCTCTTTTAAACATTTTTAGTACAAAAGAAGAAGCAAATTGTCTAGTCAGAATTTCAGTTCGGAGAGAGTAACTTTTATAAGTCAGATAAAATACATCTCACACAGTGAACTAATTCAGAATATTAATATGTAATTAATACCATTTTATAATGCCTTGGTAAGGCCACACTTGGAATACTGCATCCAGTTTTGGTCACCACGATCTAAAAAAGATGTTGAGACTCTAGAAAAGAGCAAGAAAGATGATTAAGGGACTGGAGGCTAAAACATATAAAGAATGGTTGCTGGAACTGGGTATATCTAGTTTGATGAAAAAAAGGACTAGGGGAGACATGATAGCAGTGTTCCAATATCTCAGGGGCTGCCACAAAGAAGAGGGAGTCAAGTTATTCCCCAAAGCACCTGAGGGCAGGAGAAGAAGCAATGGGTGGAAACTAATCAAGGAGAGAAGCAACTTAGAACTGAGGAGAAATTTCCTGACAGTTAGAACAATTAATCAGTGGAACAACTTGCCTGCAGAAGTTGTGAATGCTCCAACACTGGAAGTTTTTAAGAAGAGATTGGATAACCATTTGTCTGAAATGGTGTATGGTTTTTTGTCTGAGCAGGAGGTTGGACTAGAAGACCTCCAAGGTCCCTTCCTACTCTGTTGTTCTATTCTATTCTAATGCCCAATGACTAATAAAGAGGCTATTATACCTTTCAGCCTTAGAGCATTTGTTCTGTTTTACTTGGATAAAGATAAAGAAAGGAAAACAATTTCAAAACTGCCTCCATCTATGTTGGAGTCATAGCTTTAATTAAAAAAGAATTTTTCCAAGTTTTCGCTTAACAAAGTGTGGACCATCTGTTCCTTGCACTGCAATGAATATGCGCTACACACATACACACACAAACATACATATATCAAACAGAAAGAGTGAAACACACAATCATTGAAGTAGAATCGTTGCATCTAAAATCCAGATAATTTTCTTATATAATGTGGAGTTGGCCTTTTTGTCACCCGTACAAGAATGAAAGCTGAGTCACAGCAAGAGAGTGGAGAAATAAGGTAGGTGGATAGCTTTCAGGGTCATTTCAGTGCTGAAATGGACTGTAGGTCTCATCAAAAGCACCACTGAAGGACCCCAATGGGTCCTGGAAAGCAGGTTTTATCATTATTAAATTGTATTGTGGTATGAATTATTGCAATAGGGTATTTTCCTCAAAGGACTCACATTCTCATAAAGAAGTGTAGGAAGTTAGCACCTACCCCTATCCTAGGAAAATGAGATACTTTAGGAAATATTAAAAGGGCAGAATATTTCCCCTAAAAGGCTGGCAGAAACTCAGCCCCCCCCCCCACTTTGTCAATGGGCCATTAAAGCCTGGGCCAGTCTATTCTACATAACAAAGATCTGTTCTCCTTCAGGCAGAGCCATAATAGGAATCCCAAAGCCCTTTCTTTACATCATCACCCAGCAAGAGTCAACCAAACTTAGGACTCAAAAACACAACATACAAGTTACCCCTGCATGGTCCCATGGGAGTCTGACAACCAATCAGAATACAAGCTCAAATTCAAAAGCCCAGAGAGGGTATAAAACTCAGGCAGTCTCAGCATCTCTTCCCTTTTTTCTCCCTTCACCCAACATCTTCAAGGCATGTGATCCTGTCCATCATTAAAAACATCTTTCCAAGCAGTCTCCATGTTTCCAGTGTCTTTCTTCCCACTTGGAACTGAACCCAGACGGACATTTCTTCCAACAATTTGGCACCCAAAGATGGACTCCAAGCCAATGGGGAAATCCAATTTTTTTTTAGTACCAGTTTTGTGAGCGTGACTTGGTGGGCATGTTGTGGCTTGGTGGGCGTGGCTTGGTGGGTGTGGCAGGGGAAGGATACTGCAAAATCTCCATTCCCACCCCACTCCAGGGAAAGGATACTGCAAAATTTCCATTCCCACCCCACTCCAGGGGAAGGATACTGCAAAAGCTCCATTCCCACCCCCAGAGTGCCGGTTCTCTGGGTGTGGGAATTTGCCGGTTCTCTGAACTGCTCAAAATTTCTTCTACCGGTTCTTCAGAACCTGTCAAAACCTGCTGGATTTCATCCCTGCTCCAAGCTAACTTAAGCAATGGACTGGGCCCATTGACAAATGGGGGTGGAGTGGGACTGAGTTTCTGCCTCCCTTTTAGGGAAAATATTCTGCCCTTTTAATATTTCCTAAAATATCTCATTTTCCTAGGAGAGGGCTGGGTGCTAACTTTCTACAGAAGATGATCTAAACCAGACAATTCCTGCTCATGAATAAGGGCCTCTGTGGGTAAATGGCCTCGTCCACCGTTTAACTTTCTCCTCAGGATCTGCCTAAAAATTTCCCTCCAAAATCTGGCTTAGTTGGACATTTTTGAGGTTTGAGAAGAGAATTGAGGGCAAGGTTCTCTTGCTTTGATTCTCACCCTTATTTCTTGAGAAAAAAATGAAAGGATTACGGCCCTCAAATCTGGCCATTTTGCTGCTGAGATTCACAAGCTTTGAGGCACCAGAGGCTGTAATACTGAAGGCCCATTTGAAATGAAAACAGTGATAATGAATTTGTCCACAGTCACTATCACTGACATTTTTGCAGAAATGTTCTCTTCCCAAGCTGCCCTGGCATTAGCTTCTTGGAGCACATTGCAGTGGTGAAATCCAAATTTTTTTACTACCGGTTCTGTGGGCGTGGCTTGGTGGGCGTGGCAGGGGAAGGATACTGCAAAATCCCCATTCCCTCCCCACTCCTGGGGGAAGGATATTGCAAAATGTCCATTCCCACCCCACTCCTGGGGGAAGGATACCACAAAATCTCCATTCCCTCCCCACTCCTGGGGGAAGGATATTGCAAAATTTCCATTCCCACCCCACTCTGGGGCCAGCCAGAGGTGGTATTTTCCAGTTCTCCGAACCACTCAAAATTTCTGCTACCGATTCTCCGAACTGATCAAAATTTCCACTACCGGTTCTCCAGAACCTGTTAGAACCTGCTGAATTTCACCCCTGGCACATTGCCATTGAAGTTCTATATTGGGCCCAATATATTTTTTACCTGTTATAGTGATGTGCAAGAATAGTTGGTTCTCTTAACTATTATTCATTTGCTGGTGTGCTTTTCTCCTTGTCTTGAGTGCTGGGAAATCTACATCTGCTTTCCAATTGGTATTAATTGAACTCAAGATGACCTGGAGAGACCCATCTAGTGTCAAAGACTGCAGCTATAAAGAGGCTAATTTCAACACGAGAAAGGGTGGTAGCCATAAAAGCCGGCCTGATCATATGGTCTGGTCACAGGGCCGTCTATTCAAATAGTAATGGATGGATCTCCGGTGGGATGCAATATATCACGGACACATTTAATGGTGTAAGGCTGGTCCCTTATCCACCTGTTTTGGCTGTATATTTTCCCATTCAGTTTTCACAGATTGAATAGAAAGTCATAGCGCATTGCAGAGGAAAACAGTAGCTTCAACCATCTTCTGCCTTTTCCCAAAGGCTTCTGGAGACTTCATTATCTTTTTGGGGGAAGAAAAAAATCACAGCAACATTGAAGGTAA
Organism: Pantherophis guttatus; assembly: GCF_059756535.1. Lineage (NCBI taxonomy): Eukaryota > Metazoa > Chordata > Lepidosauria > Squamata > Colubridae > Pantherophis > Pantherophis guttatus. The sequence continues at coordinate 14,011,994 of NC_142067.1, forward strand.
GGGGGAGGGAAGTAATAAGACATGTGGAATTTAATTTGGTGTAAACAGCTGAGCAACTTTGGAACTATCTCCCTTTTATCCTTACCACTTTCTATAGAAGGATGACTGAAAGCATCTTGTCATATTGTATTACTGTGTGGTTTGGGAGTATTACTGTTTCAGACAGGAGAGAGTGATGAGAACATCAGAAAAGAGTATTAGATGTTCACTTCCTTCTATCCAGGACATAGCATATATGTGCTACTTGGCCAAGATCCTCAGTATTGTCTGAGATGCTACACATCCTCTCCATGACCGGTTTTCTTTGTTTCCTTCTGGGAGGAAACTTCACAGTATCCACGGTCTCTTTTTTCCAGTACGCATTGAAAATGCACAGTGATTAATGTATATATTTATATATGTGTGTGTATGTATGTGTGTAGATAGATGTGTGTATGTGTAGCACATATATATGTATGTGCATGGATACACACACACACACACTGTATATATGTATATATGTGTATGTGCATATATATGCACACACACACACACACCAGTGGTGGGTTGCCCCCGGTTCACACCGGTTCTATAGAACTGGTAGTAAAACCAGTGGGAGGCTCCGCCCACCGACCCTGACATCATTAAAATGCTTCTGCGCATGCGCAGAAGAACGCATGCACGGCCCCGCTACGAACTGGTAGTAAAGGTAAATAGAACCCACCCCTGACACACACATATATGTATGTGCATGTATATGTGTGGATATTTCTGTGAACACACTGGCACATATTAAAAAAATGAAATTCTGATGCCCACTCTCAAAAGAATATATCTATATCTATATCTGTATCTGTATCTGTATCTGTATCTATATCTATATCTATATCTATATCTATATCTATATCTATATCTATATCTATATCTATATCTATATCTATCTCTTGATGTAGATCTCTATATCAATGTCAATGTCAATGTCGATGTCGATGTCAACGTCAATGTAGATATAGATGTAGATGTAGATATATATTCTTTTGAGAGCCACATCAGAATTTCATTTTTTTAATGTGTGCCAGTGTGTTCACAGAAAAAAATGACAATAAAACTTATTTTAAAAAGAATAATACACACTTTCCAATATTGCTGGGATTCTCCAGTAGAGTGCTGAGAAGATGGTGAAAGACATGGCATTCTCATATTTCAACTGTACCCCGCTTATGACAATTACACCACAACATATCTTTTCTTTGGGAGTGAAAAAAAAAATCTATTTCCTATCAAGTAGAACAAGAGTGGCATAAAAAATAGAAAACTGATTCAGCATGAAATTTTTCTATATGCCTTGTACACGACTATCTGCGTACTTTATGCATTTTCCCCTCCTTTTTCTATTTAGTAATGTATACATGCCTACCTTATATTTATCCTTTAGAAAGTCCCAGGGCATCTCGGGTTGAAATACAGAAAAAGGCAGTGCTAAAGATAAAATTAAAATATCTGTGTTAGAAACTTAAAACCCCAACTGGAGACCAACCTGCACCTCAATGAATTAGATACAGTGGTTTAGCAGGAGTTTAATAACAGCATTCAGCAATCTCAAAAGATTATCAAAAACATTAGGAACTAATGTTCCACTTCGTTTGAAGCTCAGGTCAAACATTAATTAGTTCCCTAGGAAGAACATTGCTTTATTTGTAGCTGCTACTCCAGATGATTCTGCTTTGAACACATGTATAATGCAGATGTAGCCCTTGAGGAAGAACCAGGCTGGCTAGGGAATCCTGGGTGTTGAAGTTCACAAATCTTAAAATTGCCATGGTTGTAGAAACACTACTACAGGCAAACGAGGCATTATTTAGTCTGATTGTGCCTAAGGAATAAATTTGTTCTGATGGTTTATGTTTGCATTTAAAAAAAAAATGTTTGGAGAAATACTTCAGTGCCAGTTGGATGATGAGATTTGGGTCCATTCCAGGGGTGAAATTCAGCAGGTTCGGGAGAACCGGTAGTGGAAATTTTGAGCAGTTCGGAGAACCGGCAAAAACCACCTCTGGCTGGCCCCAGAGTAGGGTGGGAATGGAGATTTTCCAATATCCTTCCCCTGGAGTGGGGTGGGAATGGAGATTTTGCAGTATCCTTCCCCTGCCATGCCCACCAAGTCACACCCACCAAGCCACACTACACCCACCAAGCCACGCCCACAGAACCGGTAGTAAAAAAATTTGGATTTCACCACTGGTCCATTCTACTCAGTGAGGACATGGATTAAGCCTCTCCAGAACTTTGTTGTCTGCAGTGTTTTGGTTAGACATGCGAGGAGACATCAAGAAATGTTTCCAGGTGAATGACCCTGAATCCACAAAATTTTATGTACAGGTATTCCCCTACTTACGATTACAACGGAATCCAAAAATTTCCGTTGCTAAGTGTGAGACATTTGTTAAATGAGTTTTGCCCCTTTTTACAACCTTTCTTGTCACATTTGTTAAGCGAATCACTGTAGTTGATAAGTTAGTAACCCGGTTGTTAAGTGAAATCTGGCTTCCCCATTGACGGTCATAAATATGAACCAGTTGTCAAGCATCTGTATTTGGATCACATGATCAGAGAATTGCTGCCAAAGATCATAACTATGAAAAACGGTCATAAGTCATATGTTTCAGTGCCATTGTAACTTTGAATGGTCACTAAACGGACTGTTGTAAGTCGAGGACTACCTGCAGTCAGTGTCACAAAGGACATTTCAAAAAGTGCAATCACATTGTCTGACATTGGTCACTTTAAAAATTTCTAATCAAGTAGAAAATCTCTCCCCCTCCCCAGTTTATTTTTGCAAAGACATATTGTATCGGTGGCATTTCCACAGCAACTTAATGTAGGGTTTGTCCTGTTTATCTATAGGAGATGTTTTGTGGTGTGGTGTGCACTTCCACCACACCCAAATTGTACCTTTGCATCCATATAAGCACAATGACATTTGTTTATCTATTCTATGCTGTTCCAACTACATTTGTATCCTGATAGTAAAGTTGGTTTGACTGGAGCAGGGGTGTCAAACTCAAGGCCCATGGGGTGCTTAGATCCGGCCCCATGGGGGGGCGACCTGGAAACAGCAAAGGACTGGCCCACAGTGCCTTTGCCAGCGAAAATGGAGCTTGGGAAGGCCACATGCAGCCCCCCGAGATCTGTTTTTGCTGGCAGAGGGTTGCAGGAGGCTGTTGCAGCTGAAAATGGAGCTCGGGAGCCCATTTTTGCTGGCAGACCACTCGGGCTACCACAGGCACCCCTGACACAAGTGATGTCGAGCTGGCCACACCCACCTGGCCACACCCATCCTGCCCCCCCCCCAAGGTCAAACACAACCCCAATGCGGCCCTCAATGAAATCGAGTTTGACACTCCTGGACTAGAGCTAAACCTCCTCGTTAGGACTAAATTCCTCACGAATCCTGCAAATTCTTCTATGCCCACTGATTGATTGATTACATGCTGTAGTAATGAGGTCCCCAACTCCCGCTCCACGGACTGATACCGATCTGCAGCTTACCAGAAACCAGTCTGTAGAAGCAAGTGAAGCCCCATCTGTGCATGCACAGGATCCAGGCAGCGCACAAAACCATGCCTCTCCCCCTGGTCCACGGAAAAACTGCCCTCCACGGAACTGGTTCCTAGCGCCCAAAAGGTTGAGGGTCGCTGCTGTAGGAGATGATTAGGCTGAGCCTGAGGGGTGGTGGTGTCAAAAACACCATCAGTTTGGAGTTTCTACGCCCCTGAAAGAGACCTAAGTCCAGCCCCCCTTGAAGTCTGTTGACTTTTATCTGGCGCCAATTTGCCTCGACCGTTAGTAGATCAGATTCCTGTGTACAGGTTATATTAGTGGTGGGCTGTTGCCGGTTCAGATCAATTCGGGCAAACCGGTAGTTGTGACCTGCGAGTAGCCCCGCCCACTCACCCGGGTGCAAGCCCATCCTATATCGCTGTATTTTTTTGATGCTGCATGCATGTGTGGATGGCACGTGCGAGCGAATTCCCGTGTTTTGTGACACTGTACGCATTTGTGGACAGTGCGCATGATCGAATTCCTGTGTTTTGTGATGCTGCACGCATATGCAGATGGTGTTCACATTTCCAGTGCTGGGCAAATCGGTTGTTACGGTATGTGATGCCCACCTCCGGGTTATAGGAAATAAACTCACAGTGCTTTCTGAATTTTATCCTGGCTCCTGGTTTTCTTGCGCCTGACACATGCCATCAGGTAGTTTTCAACTTCTAGTGACCACATAGATAGATTTTTCTCCATAACAATCTATCCCTAATCTAATCCCTCAGCTCTTCTGCACATGTTGCTATTGTAACTGAGTCCATCCTCCTTCCTGCTGGTCATCCTCTTCTTCTCTTTCCTTCCACATTTCCCAGCATTAGAGCCTTCTCCAGGGAGCAGGTCTTAAAATATTCACACAATGATTGCTTTGTCTACCTAGGAGGAAGGGGAAGGTTTACTTGTAGTCTAGATGTACAAGTTGGCTGAAGACTTCAGTTTTTTCCGTTTGTTTTTAGAAAGAAAATGCCCCAGACGATCCTAAGCAATACTGAACTCATGGCCATTTCTCCTGCAAAACATGTCCTGACCTGTATTTGGACTGCGTGCACATAAACATTCCAAGAAATATTACAAAAAGCAGTGGCCACAACAGAACCCAAGGCTGGAATGAGAATGTAGGACCTTTTCCTTCTATAAGAAAAGACAAAATCGAGTCACTTTCCAGATCTGAACCAGATTTTTTTCCTTCCTGGAGAAGGATGAACACTAGCTGAATTTTGTTTTGAGTAGTTTTTTTTTTTTATCCCACTATGAATTAGGTTGGCAAAAATCCATTTTCACAAGTTTTCAGAATTCCTTAGTTGTAGGCAGGGGTGGGCTTCAAAAATTTTAGCAAGGGGTTCTCTGCCTGGTTGCTGGGTGGGCGTGGCCATGGTGGGCATGGCTAGTTGGCCTTCTGCACCACAGTGGGGGCGGGCGTTTTTGTCCTCCCCGGGCTCCAAAGGCTTTCCTCGAGCCTCTGGGAGGGTGAAAATGGACCTCCCAGGCTCCAGAGGCCCTCTGGAGGCTGGAAACAGACCTTTTCTGGCCTTCCCGAACTTCCAGTAGGGCCGTTTTTCGCCCTCTCCAAGCCTCTGCACACGCTCTGCACTTACCTGCATCCAAAACAGGCTGTGTGGGAACTCCTCGGAGGGGTAGGGCGGGGTGGGCGGGTCCAGCCAGAAGTGGGATTTGGGGGTTCTCTGAACTGCACAGAATCTTAGCTAGAGGTTCTCCCGAACCCCCAGGAGTCCACCCCTGGTTGTAGGCACATTGTAGTTTGCAACAATTGAACTTTAGTGTCCAGTCTGTTGTTGGAAGAAATGTCTACCTAGGCTCAGTTCCAAGTGGGGAGAAAGACTCCATTCCAATATATATCTTTCATTTGAATGGTCCTTCAAATACGCTGAAATTTTAGCCATCTCTGCTAAATTCACTACTTTTAGTGTCCATTCTTCAATAGTAGGCAAGTCTTCCTTCTTCCAGTACTGTGCCACCAAGAGTCTGGCTGCTGTTATTAAATTTAAGCACAGAGCGTTTTTGATGACGTCTGGGTGGGTGGGCGGAGCCTCCTGCCACTGCTGCTACCGGTTCACCCGAATTGGGGCGAGCCAGTAGCAACCCAACCCTGGTGCGGGCTCACATTTGCGATCCGGTAGCAAAGGTAAGTGCATTTTACCCCTGGTGGTGCTAACTTCCTACCCTGTGTAAAAAGACACTCAGATAGTGTTAGATTTCCTGACAAAATATTAAAGGAATTAAATATTAAAGGGAGTAGGTTTGCAGTTGCAAAGAATCCTTTTTACATTATTCTTCTTGAACCACTTGAAATTATGTCAAACCTGCAAACATGTAGGACTGTGGGGAAGTTCTTTTGGATTCCAATCTCAAAAGATTATAACAAGAGCTACTAGATTTGGGTTGTAAATCTGGGTAGGTCTCAATTCCCTTTCTAAAATCAATGCTTGAGTTTCCAGTTGCAGATTAGCTGCACACATCTGGAATTTCAATGTGCCCCTTGAGTAGTTACAGGCGACTTGCTTTTCATGGTTAGCAAAAGAGAGACTTGTTATACAGATCAGGCATTTGATAAATAGGCTTCAGTGATAGCAGCACAGGGAGCTAAAATATAAATAGATGAAAGAGGAGGAGGAAGAGGGAAGATCTCAGCAACAGAGCAACCAATGAAATCGGATATATAGAGCCGTCTTTGATTGGCTGGAGCATCTCCTCCTTAAATTTTGGCAAATGGATGTCAGTGGCAAGATAGCCTTTGTGTTTTGCTAAACACCAAATTACAAATTCTGAGGATCAACTCATAAAAAGCATAGATCAGTATTTCTCAAACTTATGAGATCGTAGGTTTGATCTGATCAGAAATTTGATTAATGATCATGAGTGATCATAATATCTTATGAAAGGGGCAGACTTAGTTGCCCAAACTTTTCATCAGACTGGAAGGCAGGGAAAATAATAGGAGAAAGGAAGAAAAAAATATTGGAGAGAATTTTGCCTTGTCTACACGGTTTAATGTCTTGATGGCCTCCAGGAAGAGTCCTGTCCATTTAACTGAGAGATAGTCCTCATGTCTTTGTAGATACAGATCAAATGTGCCCCTAACAGCTATTTTCATATGACGTGTCCTCATATTGTTACTTTTGACTCAACCCAGACCAATACTTGCAACGACTCTGCCACTCAGAGTGACCTTTGAAGCATAATGGGTGGCCAATAATAAAGAATCTCAATTTTTCTTTGGCCATTGAAACAAAAGCTTTAAAGCAGTCAGGCGATCTACTGAGCTCTTATGGGTTACCGTATTTTTTGGAGTATAAGATGCTCCAGACTATAAGACGCACCTACCTTTTTGGGGGAGGAAAACAAGAAAAAAAAATCTGCCTCTGCCTCTGTCTCTGCCTCCCAGCAATTTGCCTCCTTGCAGCAAACAGCGGAGACGGCAATAGGCAATGGCAATCCCTGCAGCTTGAAACAGCTGATGGTTGGGAGGCCGATCCAACCGCCAATCAGCTGCTTGTGCCAATCAGGCTGTGCTGAAGCTGAAACTGAAACGGGCTGTTTGCTGTTTGCTGCAAGGAGGCAAATTGCTGGGAGGCAGAGGCCAAAGGGTGGGGGCCGGCGGGTGGGCGGGGCTACATTCGGTGTATAAGACACACCCAAATGTTCACCCTCTTTTAGGGGAGGATAAGTGCATCTTATACTCCGAAAAATATGGTACTTTCTGCTGCTGCAGGCATACTCCATCCTTTCTGGGCATCTATCCTCCATATGTTTTGACTAGGCCTGGAGAAAGATCAAACACCTGGCTTACGCAGAGCCATCTTATTGGCTGGTGAGCTCTTATGCAAATCTAGCATTTTTAAAAGAGTGCTAGAACTGGGTTTAAAGTGCAGGTTTCTTAGCAGCTCTGGGCCTGGAACTTGTTAGTTGCTCTGTTTGTCAGGTAGCTAAATCAGTTGTTCCAAGAACCTATCTACGTTTACTCAACCATACCTCGTCCTCCATTAAGGAGAGTGATGTTGTCAGCCTGGCCATCATCACTTTCCTTTAAACTTGCTGCCAGCTGCCATGGAAACGGGGAAGAAGGGAGCAACGGGGCATTTGGGAGGGAAATCATGCAGGAAGTGTGAGAGTGGAATTGCTGAGGACCGATAGGAAGGCTTGGACTCAGAGAGGCAAGCTTGGGTTGTTTAACATCATCAAGGCCAGCTGTCCTGGGAACGGCATGCATGAAGAAGGAGTGAAGCACCTGGACCAGAGACTTTCTCAAAACACCTTCCTGGCTAATGATTGGACAGACAGAGTCCAATGATTACTGGGTGGGCGGGCTCTGAGATGATTTTCAATTTGTCTTTTTCGCATGCATTTTCTTCTGAACTTGCTTCTGCCTTTTGCTGAATTCAGTTTGTTCTTAGTAAAACTAACTTTTCTCTAAATCCATGGAGTCAAGGGTTTTCTTTCCTAAGAATTGATCGGAGGCAGCCCTGACAAATAGGTACTTTTTTTCACCACTGGCAGGTAATGCCCCATGGAAGGGAAAACAAAACTATGGCTCTCACCAATTGCTTTCTTTAAGTTGTCCCTCACTGAAACTTTGTGAATAGAACTATTCATCAGCCTGGATATCAAGACAGAATAGAGACCAGGAATGGAGATACTGTAGCACATGATTTTCAGCAACTTATGGACTGGAGGAATGTCTGGAATTAACCTCATTGGATCAAGACAAATTTACTTTCAGATAAAAGGTAAAGAATTTTAGGTAGTGGTTAAATCAATACATTCATGCTTTCTTGGAAGCAATGTGAAAGTGGCTTGACATAATATTCTTCTGGAGGTATTCTGTTCAGCTTCATGGCCTGGTCTGTCTCAGGATTTTTGGTCACCTCCCATCCAAGTGTTAAGTTGGCCTGACCCTGCTTAGCTTTTATGAGATCAGGCAGCTGATCTCTTGTTCTCTGTCTCCCTCTCTCTCTTTATCTATCTCTGGTTCTTTCTGTCTGTTTCTCTCTCTCCCCCTCCCTCCCTCCCTCCCTCTCCATCCATCCATCCATCCATCCATCCTTTCATGGTTTCCAATATTCTTACCACTGGCTCTCCACACGTGCACATGCTCGCTTCACGCATGCTTGTGCTTTCCGTGCATGCACCCATCTTCCACGCATGCATTTTGCTCACTTGGGCACCTTCCGCGCATGTGCTCAGCCTCGAAAACATGCCTAAATGGATGTCATAGAGCCGGGGCGGGTTGGAGGGTCCACCCGCGATCTCCACTACCGGTTCACGCAAACTGGTACGAACCAGCTGAATACCACCTATCTATCTATCTATCTATCTATCTATCTATCTATCTATCTACCTATCTATCTCTATATCTGTGATCTATATCTATCTATTATCTATCTATCTATTATCTATCTATCTATATCTATCTATCTATCTATCTATCTATCTATATCTATCTATCTATCTATCTATATCTATCTATCTATATCTATCATCTATCTATCTTTCTACTTCTATCAACTATCCATCTCTATCATCATCTATACATGTCTGTTTCTGTCTCTTTCTCTCTCCCCCTCCCCCGCCTTCCCTCCCTATCTATCTATCTCTATATGATCGATATCTATCTATAATCTATATATCTGTCTATCTATCTATCTATCTCTATATGATCGATATCTATCTATCTATCTATCTATCTATCTATCTATCTATCTATCTATCTATCTATCTATCTATCTCTATATGATCGATATCTATCTATCTATCTATCTATCTATCTATCTATCTATCTCTATCATCTATCTGTACGTCTCTGCTTCTGTCTCTTTCTCTCTCCCCCTCTCCCCTCCTTATCTGTCTGTCTGTCTGTCTATCTATCTATCTATCTATCTATCTATCTATCTATCTATCTATCTATCTATCTATCTATCATCTATCTATCTATCTCTATATGATCGATATCTATCTATCTATCTATCTATCTATCTATCTATCTATCTATCTATCTATCTCTATCATCTATCTGTACGTCTCTGCTTCTGTCTCTCTATCCTTATCTTCTTATCTCTATCTTAATCCCTTTAGCCTTTAGCCCTAGAATAGAATACAATTATAAATATTTTCGTATCATCCAGCATAGAGGATAATAGGCTCAGTACTTAAGAAAGTAAACATTTTATTTTGTTTACAACCTCAAAAGTTTGCCCTGGAATATGATAAGAATTCCTGTGACACTTTTTTCCCTGTCTCCCCCCCCATTTTTGTTTCCAGAGGCATGATTTTATTAAGCACATTAGCAGTTTAGTGCACCAATTTTATTGCGAATTTTTATATAGTAAATCAGAAAATTGCACTACCAAAATTCAATATAAGGGGGAAAGCTCCATTACGATAATTTAATCTTGGCAGGCTCCAGAGGGAATAAGAAGAAGGAAAAGGGTTTATAACAAAGCCTTCTCTGCAGGGCTCTCTCTAAAGTCTTTAACAAGCTTCAGCTGAGAATTCTGAGTTATGTATCCATGGCTTTATTAGTAAAAATATTATCTTCCCTTTATGTAATTAAAAAGATGAATTGCAGCAGCAATGGAAGTGCAGAATTGCAGCCTAATATAAATACAGGCAAATGATTGGGAGATTAAAATCGAAAATACATTTAAAAAGGAGCTTGCTGCTAGCATAACAAGCTCCAGTGAGACGTGTTTTGATTTTGGGTCCATCAATATATGAAATGGCTTCCCTCCAATCTGTGGAAGTGGCAGAGCCGTGAAAAATTTTGCCTGTATCTGAACGGGATCCATATGCACATTTTCACTTGCTCTGGAAGTCCTCAAAGAGACGCCCTTTCTATAGTTCATAGCTTGATCAGTTTTAGCTTGGTTTAAGATTCCGTGACAATCCATTTATTTATTTATTTTTGTAACTGGACTTTATTTATCGATAGTTACCTTTGTTTTCTATTTACTGGCTTAAAAGAAGTTAGAAAATCCATTGGTAAGGTGGATGGACCAGTGGTAGAATTCAATTTTTTTTTATTACCGGTTCTGTGGGTATGGCTTGGTTGGTGTGGTGTGGCTTGGTGGGTGTGGCAGGGGAAGGATACCGCAAAATCTCCATTCCCACCACACACCAGGGGAAGGATACTGCAAAATCTCCATTCCCTCCCACTCCAGGGGAAGGATACTGCAAAATCCCCATTCCCACCCCACTCTGGGGCCAAACAGAGGTGGTATTTGCCGGTTCTCGGAACTACTCAAAATTTCTGCTACCGGTTCTCCAGAACCTGTCAGAACCTGAATAGCACTCCTGGGATGGACTCAGTTACTGTAGCAATGAGTGCAACATTGGAAGATCTGAAGGATGAGGTTAGACCAGCTGGACATCATGGAGAAAGGACTAACATATTGATGGCTCAATCAATGATCATTTATTATTATTTTATTATTATTTCAATTTGTATACCGCCCTACTCCCAAAGGACTCAGGGCGGTAAACAGCCATGGAATAAAACATATGAATACAAAATTTAAAATAAAGTAAAACAAATTAAATAATTTGGCTGAAAATTTAAAACCCCAATAATTTAAGACCAAATTTAAAATTTCCATTTAAAAAGGGGAAAAACTTAGGTCAGGCTAGCTTGATGAAATAAGAACGTTTTGAGCGCGCGACAGAAGGTATGCAGATCCGGGATCCTCCGTATCTCCGGGGGGAGCTTGTTCCAGACAGTAGGTGCCCCCACAGAGAAGGCTCTCCCTCTGGGGGCCGCCAGTCGACATTGTTTGGCCGACGGCACCCGGAGGAGCCCCTCTCTATGGGAGCATACTGGTCGGTGGGAGGCTATTGGTGGTAGCAGGCAATCATGTGTCCTTCCTCTCCATAGTTCCTTTTTTTGCAAATCAAGGATCTGTTTTTTTGTGTGTGACAACTTTTGCTGAAAATTAGCACTATGAAGTCCTGCTATTTGGATTCACCCAAATTAAAATAAGCATATTTCTTTGAAACAAAAGTCACCAAACCCATAAATTCTACATCTTAGACTCACCCACATAGTGCATTTGAGGTACGTTGATTCAAAAATTGCTGCCCTGTAATAGCTAAATGAAGGTCTTGATTAATTTTGAGGGTTTGGGCTAATTGAAAGTCACAAAACAGATGAGAGTTTTAGTGGTATATAGATTGACAAATCAATGACATTCTGACTGAAAATTTCCATCCGGTACTTTAAAACGAACAACCTATTTTCCATAGAGATAAACAGAACCATTGGTATCATCAGATACAGAGATGGTACCCTGTTTCCCTGAAAATAAGATATCCCCTGATAATAAGCCCAATCGGGCTTTTGAGCGCATGCGCTAAAATAAGCCTCCCCCCGAAAATAAGCCCTCCCCAAAACACAGAGCTGGAAATCCATATGCTCCAAAATAATAAGACCTTCCTGAAAATTTATTTATTTATTTATTTATTTATTTATTTTTAAATTTATATACTGCCCTTCTCCCTGAGGACTCAGGGCTGTGTACAGCCAGAATTAAAAAACATGAAATACAAATATTAAAAAACAATTAAATATATATATAAATTTGGCCCAAAATTAAAAATACAAACCAATTAAAGCATTTAAAATTTCTTCTTAAGCCAGCCCGGCTTGCTGGAAAAAGTGGGTTTTAAGGGCACGGCGGAAGGCACTAAGGTCTTGGATTCTCCTTATCTCTGGGGGCAACTGATTCCAGAGGGTAAGTGCCCCCACAGAGAAGGCCCTCCCCCTGGGGTCACCAGCCTACATTGATTGGCTGATGGCACCCTGAGGAGGCCCTCTCTGTGGGAGCGCACGGGCGATGGGAGGTCGTCGGTAGCAGCAGGCGGTCTCGAAGATAACTAGGCCCAATGCCATGGAGCGCTTTAAACGTGATAACCAACACCTTGAAGCGCACCCAGAAGACCACTGGGAGCCAGTGCAGCTCGCTCTGCAATAAGGCCAAGCACTTATTTTGGGGTTCAAAAAAATATAAGACGGTATATTTTCGGGGAAACACGGTACTTCACAGAGGACGGGAAGGGAGAAAGCACCAAAAAATTCAAGATTGCTTTATTTATTTTATTTTATTTTATTTATTTATTTCGTCAAGCATGTATTTTATGACAGATACAAGTGTAAACTTAATTATAAATACATGAAAAGGATACAAATTAAAGAAAACATTAGGACAGGGACGGTAGGCATGCTGGTGTGCTTATGCACACCCCTTACAGACATCTTAGGAATGGGGTGAGGTCAATGGGGCAGTCTAAGGTTAAAGTTTTGGGGATTTGAGGATGAAACCACAGAATCAGGTAGTGTATTCCAGGCACTGACAACTCTGTTACTGAAATCGTATTTTCTGCAGTCTAGTTTGGATCGGTTTACCATGAGTTTGTATCTATTGTGTGCTCTTGTATTGTTTTGGTTGAAGTTCATTGGCTGGTAGGACATTGTAGCAGATGATTTTATGTACTATGCTTAGGTCAGACCGAAGACAGCAAAGTTCTAAGTTGTCTAAGCCCAAAATTTTGAGTCTGGTGGCATAAGGTATTTTGTTACGAGCAGAGGAGTGGAGGACTCTTCTTGTGAAATATCTCTGGACTCGTTCGATTGTATTAATGTCCAATATGCAGTCGGGTTCCAGACAGATGAGCTACATTCAAGAATTGGTCTGGCAAAAGTTTTGTATGGCCTAGTTTGCAGTTCAATATTACCAGAGAAGAAACTATGCAAGATTAGGTTAACAACTCTTAATGCTTTTTTAGCAATGCTGTTACAGTGAGCTCTAACACTTAGATCATTTGAGATGAGTACTCCAAGGTCTTTGACAGAAGGAGGGTCGTCTGTTAGCTCGTATGATGTATGATGAATCATCTTATTTGTCTGTCAATAACTATTTGTATTTGTATTTATTAGTTTGTCAAACATGTACAAGATAGCAGGTATAAATATAAACATGGATATGAACGAAAGAAATGAATACAAATAAATGGGGACAGTAGGACAGGGACGGTAGGGACGGCACACTGGTGCGCTAATTCACTCCCCCTTTACGGACCTCTTAGGAATGGAGTGAGGTCCACGGTAGACAGTCTAAGGTTAAAGTTTTGGGGGTTTGGGGAAGAAACCACAGAGTCAGGTAGTGCATTCCAGGGATTGACCCCTCTGTTGCTGAAGTCGTATTTTCTGCAATCGAATTTGGAGCGGTTTACCTTGAGTTTGTACCGATTGTTTGCCCGTGTATTATTGAGGTTGAAGCTTAGATTCAGAATTGTTGAAATGACGAAGGATGGAGAGTAAAGGATAAGGAAGTAAAGACAGCCACAGCCAGACTGGGAAAAGTTATTATTATTTTTTAATTCATAGGCAAAAAAACAAATCCACATTGACGTAGTTAAAAAGCATGTTGCTTATACGGCATGTCCCATATGCTTTCTCATTGACAAACGCCCGGATAAGGTGATAGGTTTCAATGTACCATTAAATGCAACATAATGGATTGCAGAACTTTAATCTCTCTTTCTCTTCCGCTGGGTTGTAGCAGTGTTCCATACCTACTTAAAGGAACTGCATTGTCAGCAAGATCTAAGCTGGGCACTGGTCCATGTTTTCCTTATTTTTAAAAGAGTCATTGACCTGACAAAGGCCTGTAGTGAAATGTGAAGAAAGAAACGAGACCAGACGTGGCTGTGTTTGCTGAAGCTTCTTTCATTGGACAGAAAAAAACAGGGCTATGCAGTCATCAGAATACTGATTGTATATTTTATGAATGCTCAGCAATTGGTTTTAATTAGAAAGTGCACGAGAAGGAATAAACCAGCCAAACTGGTCATAGAAGGTAAGAGCACTCACACTGGGACAGTCAAATTTCCCTGGCCCTCTTCTCAATGCTGATACAGTCCTAGTTTTTTTAGGGGATGCTGTGACTTCAGGTAGACTTTCCCCAATCACAATGGATAAGAAGAAGAGTGACATTTTAAAAGGGACTGCAATTAATACGATCGCTTTTTGCCTTCCAGACACTCCAAAATGGTCTCCAATTGAATTGGAGATAGTGAAAAAAAAAGGGGGGGGTTGCGATGGCTCAGCGGTTAAAGAGGCTGAACTGGTCAGCTGGAAAGCTGACAGTTTGGGTTCGAGACCCAAGTGCCATGCAATGGAGTGAGTTCCCATTCATGCCTCAGGTCCTGCTCATCTAGCAGTTCAAAAGCATGCAAATGTGAGTAGATAAATAGATACCACTTTGGTGGGAAGGCAATAGCATTCTGTGCACCTTTGGCATATAGACATGTTGGCCACACAATCATGGAAAATGTCTTTGGACAACCCTGGATGAGTTTTGCCCCTAACCAGAAATAAATGCTGGTTTTTGGCAAAGCCATTATAAAATGCTGTCACGTGACTGTCGTACATTTCAAATAGCTGTAGATGTGCAACAGTGGAGGAGACTAACAACGTAACTTTGAATCTGGATCATAATTAGCCCTCCTGGTAGAACCATCATAACTTTGAACAGTTACTAAATGACCAGTTGTAAGTCAACAACTATCTCTAGTGAAGGAGAATTTGAGACTTAATCTGGCCACTGAGTCCACTGGCCAGTAGCTCTTATTGTCAGGAAACTCCTCTTAATGTCTCATCTATGGCTTGTTTCTTATAATTTTAACTTAAATCAAGTTTGACTAGAGGGCCACATAGTTTATAAACCCAGATCTCATCCCATGTCATTTGCTCCTGAAATGAAAATCCATCCAGCCATGATGGTTCTATGCAGAGGTGAGTTTCAGCAGGTTCTGATCAGTTCTGGAGAACCGGTAGTGGAAATTTTGAGTAGTTTGGAGAACCGGTAAATACCACCTCTGACTGGCCCCGCCCCCATCTATTCTCTGCCTCCCAAGTCCCAGCTGATCAGGAGGAAATGGGGATTTTGCAGTAATCTTCCCCTGGAGTGGGGTGGGAATGGAGATTTTACAGTATCCTTCCCCTGCTACGCCTACCAAACAATGCGCACCAAGCATGCCACATCCACCAAGCCACTCCCACAGAACCAGTAGTAAAAAATTTTGAAACCCACCACTGGTTCTATGATTGCCCAGCTAAGCCATTCTGTATACAGGATTTCATCTGAGGTCATGAAAGAATCAAAGTACAGTGTTTCGAACACAATGTCCAAAAGGAATACTTAGCTACAATGATGCTTCTCTAACCTAGATACATTTTAAGCAGGGGTGAAATCCAGCAGGTTCTGACAGGTTCTGGAGAACCGGTAGCGGAAATTTTGAGTAGTTAGGAGAACTGGCAAATACCACCTCTGGCTGACCCCAGAGTAGGGTGGGAATGGGGATATTGCAATATCCTTCCCCCAGGAGTGGGGAGGGAATGGAGATTTTGCAGTATCCTTCCCCTGGAGTGGGGAGGGAATGGAGATTTTGCAGTATCCTTCCCCTGCTATGCCCACCAAACCACGCCCACAGAACTGGTAGTAAAAAAATTTGGATTTCACCACTGATTTTAAGCATTTGCTGCTCACTCCTTTTAAACTAAGGATTACAGTCTTCTAAACTAACACGTGAAAAGGAGATGCTTTACATGCCTCATTCCTTACATCTGTTTTCATTCCTGGGAAAAGGGAAAAGCAATGCAAGCGTCTCATTTTCCATTTCTTTTCTTGTATGCATGTAATTGAGGAGGCATAAGCCTGAACCAAATTTACAGGGAGGGATACGAACAGAAAGCTCTTTACATTCCTCAACTCTGATCTGCTAATCTCCAATAAATCACTCATGATTTTCTCAACCAACACAGGACACACTGAAGGTTTATGCCTGAAGGATTTATCCTTTCCCACCAGCCTTAATCCTGATTCAAAATATACATGTGGCTCTAATAGGGCTGAAGAACCTGGAAGAACATTTGAATTTTCCATTGAAAATCTGCCCCCATTTTTATTTCCCAGTTGGGTTCTCAGGATTGGGCAATTGTTTTATTGCATGACCATTATGATAACCTGTTTCCCCAAAAATAAGACCCAACCAAAAAATAAATCCTAGCATGATTTTTCAGGATGCTCGTAATATAAGCCCTACCCCCAAAATAAGCCCCAGTTAAGATTGTCAGCCAGATGGATGAATTTAGTACCGTATTTCTCCCAAAATAAGACCTAACCGGAAAATAAGCCCTTTTGGAGCAAAAATTAATATAAGACCCGGTCTTATTTTCAGGGAAACACGGTAGCAGTGCGTGGATAGGACATTTAATGCAAGGTGAAGTCATTTTTTAAAATGTTGCTATTAATCTTTAATGGTTTGCTAATAAATTTTCTGGAGCCAGCCAATTGACCCCTATTACGAAAACAATTTCAGATTTCAACTACGTGTGCAGAGACTGAGGTTTTTAGTAAAGGTTCCGTGTGAAGTTCCGTGATATGATACACACAGAGAGACATACACACAAATTCTTCTGCTACCTGGAAGAGAACTTCGTAATAACCACTCTTTGTTTTTAATCAACATATTTTCCCCCATCTGTTTAGCTTCTAAGCCAGCTATCACACATCATTACTTCTTGTAGGAAAATTCAGTAAACAGACAAATGAATAACCAGAAAGTATACATACATACATACATACATACATACATACATACATACATACATACATATATATATAAAATAGAGCCTTTCAGCAATTTGGAAATCATTTCAGAAGTTTTGGAGTATTGCAGGAGTATGAACGTTGTGTTTGTCATCAACTTTTTAAGAATCCTGTTGGTTTAGTGTTGTGCAGAATGCAGTATTGCAGGCAAATTCTGCCCACAGCCTGGAGTTTGATCCTGATAGGACTCAAAGTTGACTCAGCCTTCCATCCTTCCAAGGTCGGTAAAATGAGGACCTAGATTGTTGGGGGCAATAGGCTGACTCTGTACACTCTGGAGATTGGTGTAAAGCACTGTGGGGCAGAGTATTAGTCAAACTGCTATTGCTGTTGCTATTGCTATTGCTAAAACAGCCATTAAAGAGCCACAGTGGCGCAGTGCTTAGAGTGCAGTACTGCAGCCTACTTCTACTGACTGCCGGCTGCCTGCAATTTGGCAGTTCAAATCTCACCAGGCTCAAGGTTGACTCAGCCTTCCATCCTTCCGAGGTGGGTAAAATGAGGATCCAGATTGTTGGGGGCAAGAGGCTGACTCTGTAAACTGCTTAGAGAGGGCTGTAAAACACTGTAAAGCGGTACATAAGTCTAAGTGCTATTGCTATTGCTTATTGGGATGATGTAGTACCTAATGCAAACAGCCACAAGTAATATCCCAAAGCACCTTTCTGGAATCAATTTGAGAGCACTGCCTATTCCTAACATAAACCCAGCCTATTCAGCCAGTAATGGTAAAGACATGTCATACAGGGAGATGTCAGCTACATCCTATGAGTATACAAATTAGACTGAACTGAATTCATGTTAGAACACATAAAGGGGTTAACAGATGCTGAAATGCCTTTGGAATAGGCTAACAAATTTCTAAAATCTGTGTGTGTGTGTGTGTTGGGGGGGAGGGAAATCCAAAAGCAAGAATAATAAGATCTGTATCTAGCCAAAAGAAGTTTCTGAACGTTGTTCCTTGTTCTAAAGGAAGTGGCAAAAAACACTGAGTGGAAGGGGGCGGGCGTGTCCTAATTTTTGCATCTGCTGTATGCCTGTTTTCTTATTTTAAGTCCATATGCAAGTTCATCTAAATAATACGGGTAGTAGTACAGGCCAACTATGGTCATAAAGTCATGGCTGTCATAAAGTGGGTCACCGCATGACTGATTTTATGAATGTTTTTGGTCATTGATAAGCAAATGCGTTGGTTGTAAAACAAACACAGAAGTCGCTTTACATTTTTAGTACTTATATAAGGCGTTGAATTGTTCGTATAGGGCGGTTTTTGATGGAAACCGGACGTAAATGCCAAGTTTCCAGCAAAAACATGGTCAATCACCATGGTCACATGACGTGGGGTGCTTTAAATTTGAGTTGGTTGAGGAGTGCCCAAAATACAGTCATGTGATGGGGGGAGAGACATTGGAAGTTTGAAACTGGATCATAAGTCCCCCTTTCAGGGTGCGTTGCAAGTTTGGATGGTTGCTAAACAACTGCTCATAAATTGAGAACCACTTGTAAACACACATTCAAATTTGCAGAAAGAAGCCATGTTTGATTTTGTACTCCGTAGAGAAGCAGCCCCAGTGGTGGGATTCAGCCGGTTCGGGCTGGTTCAAGCAATCCGGTTGTTAAATTTCTGGTTGGCCCCTCCCCTCCCCTTCCAGGAGTCCCCATGCGCCCCGTTTTGGCTCCCAAGTAAGTGCTGGGAGGCCTACTAGGCCCAAAACAGGGTGCGGAGGGGCGCCGCATTGCACCCCTCGCAGCCCATTGTTGCTCCCAGGAGGCTGCAGGGAAGTCTACTAGGCCCAAAATGGGGCATGGGTGTGTGTGGTGCGGCCGTCCTGCAGCCCGTTTTTGCTCCCAGGAGGCTGCAGGGAGGCCTACAAGGCCCTAAATGGGGTGCAGAGGGGTATGGCACAGCTCCCGCCAGCCCGTTTTTACTCCCAGGAGGCTGCAGGAAGGTCTACTAGGCCCAAAATGGGACAGGGAGACAGTGCCTACCCTGTGGCCCATTTTTGCTCCCGGGGGTGGGGTGCAGGAGGCCGAGTGCTGCCTGTCACACCCTCGGCCATGCCCATCCAGCCGGTCATTAGGGCAGAGAACCGGTTGTTAATTTATTTGAATCCCACCACTGAGCAGCCCAAACTACACTTTGAGCACCAGGGACCAGGATGTGTGTATGGTTTTATGTATATCCCTTGCATATGCAGATGAAGCTTTGCTCTCCTGCATGGCCTGGTTCCTGATTTTGGGCTCAATTGTGGTGGTTAAGTCAAGGATTACTGCAATGAGACATTTACAGTATTGTGATGCCATAACACAAAGGACAGAGTTTGCATTGCAGGGGACATTTTATCCTTTTCTTGGCACGGATAGGGTTCAGCAGTGGCACCAGCCAATGCCACCTTGGTCTCCTTTCCTGCTGTCACAAGGATGGGTGGAGAGCACTTTAATTCAGCCGTTGGGGAAATGCCCTTAGTTAGTGAATTATTTGGGGCCAGTCTCGCATACAAAGGAGGTCTAATGGAAGTCACTGTTTGTAGCAGCCAGCAGATTTTATCAGTACAAAGAGAGGCTCCTTCTTCTTTTCCAGAAGAAACATCAGAGGGATTTCAAAGAAAGATCGAAAACTTTCAGGAAGGGCAGAGCTGCCCTTCCTGATTGCCCCATCACCAGGGCAATTCCTGGCTTCCTGAGCATGGAAATAGATGAAGGTGTCTTCCTGTCACTCCCAGCCTGGACGTGTGTGTTCCAGCTTTGATTTAAAGTCTGTTTTTTTTTTTTTTAGAATAGAATAACAGAGTTGGAAGGGACCTTGGAGGTCTTCTAGTCCAACTCCCTGCTTAGACAGGAAACCCTACACCACTTCAGACAAATGGTTATCCAAAATCTTCTTTAAAACTTCCAGTGTTGGAGCATTCACAACTTCTGCAGGCAAGTTGTTCCACTGATTAATTGTTCTAACTTTCAGGAAATTTCTCCTTAGTTCTAAGTTGCTTGTCTCCTTGATTACCATCTTTTTTGGAGTATAAGAAGCACCTTTTCCCCCTTAGGGGGTGAAAATTTTGGTGCGTCTTATATACTGAATGTAGCCCCACCCACCCACTGGCCCCTACCCTTTGGCCTCTGCCTCCCAGCAATTTACCTCCTGCAGCAAGCAGCAAGAAGAAACAGCCCATTTCAGCTTCAGCACAGCCTAATTAGCACGAGTTGATTTTCCTTTGGATCGGCCTCACGACTCTCGGCTGTTTTGTTCTGCTGCTTGCTGCAAGGAGGTATATTGCTGGGAGCAGATTTTTTTTTCTTGTGCTAATCAAGCTATGCTGAAAGCGAAAATGGAAGTAAAGCAGGCTGTTTGCTGTTTGCTGCAATGAGGCAAAATTGCTGGGAGGCAGAGGCAGATTCTTTTTTCTTGTTTTCCTCACCAAAAAAGGTAGGTGCTTCTTATAGTCCGGAGCGTCTTATACTCCGAAAAATATGGTAGTTTCCACTCATTGCTTCTTGTCCTGCCCTCAGATGCTTTGGAGAATAGTTTGACTTTTTACCCAACCATCTTAGCTCTTTAGCAGCAGATGTATCCAGTAGTTAGCTATTCATTCTGCCAACTGTAGGAAGAAATATCCTTCTGGGTTCAGCTCCAAGTGGGGGAAAAGACACTGGAAACATGGAGACTGCTTGGAAAGATGGTTTAATGGTGGACAGGATCACATGGCTTGAGTTCCTGAACAGAAAAAGGGGCAGATACAGCGAGTCTCTGGGTTTTATGCTCTCTCTGGCTTTGAACTTCCTGGGGCCCAGAAAGAGTATCCTGATTGGTTGTCAGACTTCCAGGGGGTGGGGGTCTTAGCTAGCCCTGCTGGCTGATATAATCTTCCCAGGTGCCATGTGGTGAGTTTCTGTCCTATAGATGGGTCCCATTGTCTTGCAGATGAGGTCCATTGACAAAGATTGAGTTCTGCCTCTGGCCCATTAACAAAAGGGTGGGGGCAGGAAGGTGGGAGCTGCTTTGTCTTTAAAACATGCTTCTCCATTTCTTATCCAGGGAAACATAATATTCTGCCTTTTTAATATTTCCCAAAATATTTCATTCTTCTAGGAAAGGGCTGGGTGCTAACTTCCTACACAACTACTCAAACTGGCATGTGCCCTTTTCCCAGAAGTGGCTGGGCCAGGCTGCTGCGTTCTTTGCTGAGGCTTTAAAAACAAATTCAAACTCCCAAAGGTGCTTTTTTAGGAGGCCATTGGACTGGTCTTGTTTTTTTTTTCTTTGAAGACATTTCGTTTCTCATCCAGTCAGAAGTGAAGAAACTTCTTGGATGAGAAGTGAAATGTCTTTAAAGAAAAAAAACAAGAAAAGTCCAGTGGCCTCCTGAAAAAGCACCTTGGGGACAAACCATGCCCTGGATGATTGAGAATCTCCATAGACTTTGGGATGAACACCCTTTGAATGGTGTGGGACGATGAATGGATTTTCAGGGGGGAAAAAAGATGCACACTACAGGAACCATTTGCACTGCTCAGGCGACCCAGAGGACACAGATAAACCTCCAAGTGACCTCAATGACTCTCTAAAAGGATGCAAATGACCAGCTGTCTGCAAGGAATGGAAATCCTTCCATTCCCCACCATCCTGTCAGAGCTGAAGAAGCTTCTTGGATGAGAAGTGAAACGTCTTCAAAGAAAAAACAAGAAAAGTCCAATTGCTTCCTGAAAAAGCACCATTGAGACAACCAAAACCTGGATGACTGAGAATCTCCATACACCAGTGATGGCTAACCTTTTTGCCATCATGTGCCAGGAGCGGGGGGGGCAAGGGGGGGTCACGCACACACATCCCCACATCCATAATTCTATACACCCCACCCCCGTGCATGTGCTTGCAACACCCCCACTCCCCCCCGCTCCTGGTACGCGATGGCACAATGGGCCCGGTATGCCTGTTTTTCTTCCCAGAGCCTTTCTAGGAGGCCTTCCGGAGGCAAAAAAACAGCCTGTTTCCCTAGTTCCAGTGGGCCCAGAAAGCCCAAAAATCAGCTGGCCGGCACGCACATGTGCTCTGGAGCTGAGCTCACGTGCCCACTGATATGGCTACGTGTGCCACCTGTGGCACGCGTGCCATAGGTTCGCCATCACGGCCATAGACTTTTAACAAATTTTTTTTCTAAGAGACTGCTTCACCTTTATAGCACTTTGTGAATTGGAGCCCAATTCACACAGTCAGTGCAAGAAATGCAGTGAAGGAAAAGAAGCCTCTCTAGAAAAATCTAGACCAGGGGTGTCAAACTCAAGGCTCGGGGGCCGAATCTGGACCGTGGGGTGCTTAGATATGGCCCACGGGGCCACCCTGGAAACAGCGAAGGACTGGCCCGTAGTGCTTCTTCCAGCAACAAATGGAGCTCGGGAGGGCTGCGTGCGCCCCTCCAAAGCTCTGTTTTTGCTGGCAGAGGGTTGCAGGAGGCCGTCACAGCTGAAAACGGAGCTCGGGAGCCTGTTGTATCTGGCAGAGTGCTCAGGCCACCACAGGAGCCCCCGACATGAGTACCATCAAGCTCACCATGCCCCCTGGTCACGCCCCCTTGCTCCTCCGAGATCAGACACAACCCTGATGCGATCCTCAATGAAATCGAGTTTGACACCCCTGATCTAGACAGTTATTAACTATCTGAAATGGTATAGGGTTTGCTACCTGAGCAGTGGGTTGGATTAGAACACCTCCAAGGTCCCTTCCAACAAAGCCCCAGCTAGAAATAACAGAATAACAGAATTCTGTTATTAGTGCATTGGGCATAGTTTCCATTTTTTCCTAAAAATAAGAAAACTTCCAAGAATCACAGTTATCTTGCACCACTTTAAAAACTCAGATCTTTCTGCCCTAAAAGTTGCCCCGTTTTTTTTCCCCCCTTTGGATTTTCCTTAATTATTAAAACCTTGGAAAAAAGTTAAAACCCACAATTTAAAAAGCAAGCAATTCACTACTTCAGGTTTATATTGATTCCTAGGACTGACAAGCTCTTTAAAGAGCAGTATTTGAAATGGGAATCCAATGCCCTCTTCTTATTTTGTGCAACCAGTGCATTAAGCTTTATAAACGACATGCCTCTTTGTGTAAACTAATTTACTAATCTGGGCCATAAGTTTATGGTGTAGGAAGTTAGCACCCACCTCTCTCCTAGGAAAACGAGATATTTTAGGAAATATTAAAAGGGCAGAATATTTCCTCTAAAAGAGAACAGAAACTCAGCCCTCCCCCCCCCCCTTTGTCAATGGGCCATTAAGGCCTGGGCCAGTTTATTCTACGTAACAAAGATCTACTTCCTTCAGGCAGAGCCATAATAGGAATCCCAAAGCCCTTTCATTATAACATCACCCAGCAATGCTCAATCAAGCCTGGGACTCAAAAGACAACCTACAAAGTTACCCCTGCATGGCCCCATGGGAGTCTGACAACCAATCAGAATACAAGCTCATCGTATTTTTTTTGCAAAGAATCACGCAGCTTACACATGATAATGTGAAGATCACATGCAAGAATTTTCTTGTTTTCCAGCTTCAGTAGGATGTCTTGCATTATTGACATGAAGAAGTGCGTGAATTCTTTTTACAGATGCGGGCAGATGGCAGTTGAAGACATTAGAGACACTGTTGGATGAAGGGATTAATCTAACTTGGTTACAATATAATCAACTTCAACTGAGATGGAAAGAGGACCAAAAAACTGGTATTATGTTGCATGAGGAAGAATTGGTTAGCCATATAAAAGAGAAAGGTCCAATGCATATTAAAAGGCTATATAATGTTTTGTTAGAAAGGGATTCAGAAACGGAATTGGTTAAAGATTGTATGATTAAATGGGCACAGAATTTTACAGAACCAGTAATGTTAGAAACATGGGAGAAAATATGGGTTCAGAATGTTAAATTTACACAATCGCAGAATTTGAGGGAAAATTTCTATAAAATGTTTTACAGATGGCATTTAGATCCCAAGAAATTATCCTGTATGTATCCTAATGTTCAGCCAAAATGTTGGAGATGTGATTGTTTAGATGCTACATATTACCATGTTTGGTGGAATTGCAAGAAAGTTAAGGCTTTTTGGATAAAAATATGGTGGGTTATGCAGAATGTTTTGAAGAAAAAAATTCAATTTTCTCCACAATTGTTTCTATTGGGTATAGTAAAGGGTTTTACATTGGATGAAACTAAGTTGATATTGTACATGATAACAGCAGCGAGATTATTGATAGGTAAATATTGGAAAAATGAAGCTCTACCCACTATTGAAGAATGGACTTTGAAGATGGCCAGTTTTGCGGAGATGGCGAAGATTTCAGCATATTTAAAAGATCGCTCACAAGAGACTTATGAATGGGAATGGAAAAAATGGATAGATTATGTGCAAAAAAAATACCAAGTTAGGAAGTATCAAATTGTTTTTCATTGAAAGTTATATAGAAATAGAAATGTATGAATTGTGAAGAGAGAAAAAATTATAGGGGGTTTGAGGGGCTCAAGTTTTTTATAAAAAAAAGGGGGGGATTTTGATGGGATTATATTCTGTGGAAGTCAGAGGGGGAGGGTTAGGGGGGTTTGGGGGGGTTAGGGTGGGGAGTGAGGGGTGGGTTGGGGGGGGAAATGGGGTGAAAATGTAATTGTAAAACTTTTGCAATAAAAAAAAAAAGAAGTGAGTGAAATATAAATACAATTCTGAAATTGTTGGTTCATCGTCCTTTGCGAGTTCATTTTCCTGATCCGAAATAAGGTTCCAGATAACCTTATGGCACTCATCAGATCCAAGAGAAATAAAATACGATTTTAGAGGTATCCGGTTTAAAAGAAGTCTTTCGACTGCTTTAAATAAACTTAACCAATGTGTTGGAACATGGCGCAAAACTTCATGGAATTCTGACTCACAAAACTCAAAAAATGATTTCAACTCTTCTCGTTTCTTCGCAGAATTCAAAAATTCGGCAAAAACCTTCAGTACTACATTTTCGATATCAAAAGATAACTGCTTTAATGCATTTTTTGCGCTGTTGTGTAAAATGTGATTATTGCAATGAGCATTTGATCTTTGTCTCATTCTAATTTATGAAAAAAAAGACAAAAAGCGATTCTCCTATCCTTATTCTCTTAGACTGTACAGCTTTAGATTACGTACCATTTCATCATAAAGCTTTTGAATAAAAAAAAAGTCCACTATTTTGTGAAAAAAAATAGTGAACATAATGTGAAAAAAGTGGATTGTCCGCTCAAATAGTGGACACCTGGCAACCCTGAGTTTGGCCATGAAAGACAGTGACTTTGGGCCAGTCACTCTCTCTCAGCCCAACCCTCCTCACAGGGTTGTTGTTACGGGGAACATACTGTAGAAGGAGGAAGGTGTGTGCTGGTTATGTTAGCCACCTTAACTTATTTGTAAAAATAATAAAGGTAAACGTTTCCCTGTCAATCACGTCTGACTCTAGGGTACAGTACTCATCTCTGTTTCTTGGCTGAGGAGCCATCCTTGTCCCAGACATTTTCTGTGGACATGTGACCAGCATGGCTACACACTGTTACCTTCCCACTGAAGTGGTACCTATTAAACTACTTACATTTTCATGCTTTCGAACTGCTAGGTGGGCAGTAGCTGGAGCAAGAAACGGGAGCTCACCCTGTCGTGCAGCGCTCGGGTCTCAAACCCAGGCTGCCAGCTTTCCAGCTGACAAGGTCAGCATCTTTAACCGCTGACCATGATCAACAAAGGTGGGATAGAAATAAATAAATGCTGGGATTGTGCCATCTGACTCCTCACTTCTGGTGGATTTGCATTTCAGCACACCTGTGATCCTTATTTTCCTTCCTGGCCAAATTTCTCTTCCTTTTCTTTTAAATTATTTTCCCCTTCTGCAACGGCTGAAGTGCTTTGAGGCAGATCTAGGAAACATTGGGTCTGATCACGATTTAAGAAGAGCAGACAACACTTAGTCAGTGGTGGGCTTCAAAATTTTTAGCAAGGGGTTCTCTGCCCGGTTGCTGGGGGCATGGCCATGGGGGGGCGTGTCCTAGCCAGCCTCCTGCACCGCGACAGGGGGAGGGGCATTTTTGCCCTCCCCAGGCTCCAGAGTCTTTCTTCAAGCCTCCAGGAGGGTGAAAACATCCTCCCTGGGCTCCAGAGGCCCTCTGGAGGCCTTCCTGAACTTCCGGTAGGCCCTTTTTTCACCCTCCCAGAGCCTCTGCATGGGCCCTGCACATACCTGCATTCAAAACAGGCCACGTGGGGACTCCTGGGAGGGACGCGACAGGGTGAGTGGGCCCATCCAGGAGTGGGATTTGGGGGTTCTCTGAACTGCACAGAATCTTAGCTAGAGGTTCTCCCGAACCCACAGCAGCCCACGCCTGCCCTTAGTGACTTCTGTCACAAGACACCTAGATTCAGCAACGGCTACTTGGAAGTGTGTGTTGGTTGTTGCTGTTGTTGTTGTTGTTATTATTTTAAAACCACTCCATTCTTTCTGATCAGGCATTTATGACCATTGCTTGCTGACAGGTTCAGAACCAGGCGGCTGTCGAAGAAAAATGTTGCCAAGAAGGTATTTGTTGAAATGGGTGCCGAGTGCAACAACAATGGAATTTTTAACAACATGCTGATGTAGGTGGAAAGGTAAAAGAGAAGAAACTGTCAAAAAAAAAAAAATGTCAGCAAACAGCTAAGAAAGGAAAACAATTCCAGATTGAATAGCCTCTGAGAAAAAAAGAGAACAATGGTTGCTGCAATTATGATTAAGTGACTGATGATCCATCTCTCCGCCCCCCTCCTCTCTTCCTCCCCCACCCCACACACGCACTTCTCGCCCCCACTGGTTTTTTTACTGGAATATTTTTCTGGTGCATAAGTTGAAAAATCTTGGCGTTGTCACTGGAAGGTATTATTCATGCCATCCTTTGAAGCGAAGACACTATTGAAGTGGCTTGGTTTTTTTTTTTGATACCGCTACATTTCTAGCCCTGCATTCAGTATTTCTCTTTTCACGAGGCTGTCAATACATTCTGCTGTGCAAAGGCAGGTTAAAAACGAGAATGCAATTTCCTACAATGAAAGTACAGGTAGACTTACCTCGACTGACAACCGTTTGTTTAGTGACTGTTCGATGGCACTGAAAGAAGTGACTTATGACCGTTTTTCATAGTTAGGACCTTTGCAGCATCCCCATGATCACGTGATCAAAATTCAGATGATTGGCAACTGATTCATATTTATGTCTTTTTCTGCGTCTCGAGGTCACGTGATAGCAATAGCAATAGCACTTAGACTTATATACTGCTTTATACTGCTTTACAGCCCTCTCTAAGCGGTTTACAGAGTCAGCCTATTACCCCCAACAGTCTGGATCCTCATTTTACCCACCTCGGAAGGATGGAAGGCTGAGTCAACCTTATCCTGATCCCCTTTGTGACCTTCTGACAAGCAAAATCAATAGGGTAGCCAGATTCACTTAATAACCAGGTTACTAACTTATCAACTGAAGTGATTCACTTAACAACTGTGGTAAGAAAAGTCATAAAATGTGACAAAACTCACTTAACAAACACACACACACACACATATATTGAGAGCGGGTTGTATACAAATCTCGCATAGTAAAACATTAGAAATCTGATTAAAAAAACATTTTAAGTAAGAGACAACCTCAATGAGGAAATTTGTCATATATATATGTGTATATGTGTGTGTGTGTATGTATATGTATACATGTATATGTATATGTATATGTATATGTTTCCACATCGAGGTTGTCTCTTACTTAAAATGTTTTTTAAATCAGATTTCTAATATATATGATTTCCAGATCACTACCAGCAAAATTAACTCCCCCCGTCACACACACACAAAATGAATTAGTAAAAATGCTTGTATTCTTGCCATGGATACTCAGTAGATACAGAGCTATATTTCATTCCATTTTCAGAATGGATTGGTGAGCCTAGAAATAGAGGAATGCTTGAGGAACAATCAGAGTCCTACAAAACCCAAAGTTTTGAATGAAAACGCATACATTTATAATATATCTCCTTCCTTTGTGTAGAAGAAGAAAAAGCTGAGCTGGAAGGCAGAATTAAAGGTGCTATCAGTTTGGAATTAGTGTGTTGCCGCAAGAGACCAAAGTCCCCCTTGAATTCTGTTGACCATTATCTAGTTCTAATTTAGCTTTGACCATTGTTTGACTAGATTCTTGTATTAGGGGTAACAATAATAACCACTTTTCTGTGGTTTGAACTTGACAAATGCTCCTGATTATTAGCACCTGACACTTCGGCCTTTAAAATAAGGTGACCAGACGTCCCGCTTTTGGCGGGACAGTCCCGCTTTTGAGCAATTTGTCCCGCGTCCCGCGGCGTTTTAAAAAAGTCCCGATTTTTCATTCTGCTCCTGACTCCCGGCTGCCTCCTGAATCCCCGCTGATGGCTTGAGGGAAAAAAAAGTCTTTAAACTCTTGCCGCGGGGCTTCAAAGGGCCGACCTACAGCTGATCAGTGTTAAAAAAAAAAATGAATAGACCCATGTCTGCAAAAATAGAAAAAACAGCCCCTGTTAACAGCTTCCGCTAGGTTAATTAGCTGCAAAAAGCTGCAAAAAGTTCCTGGAGCAGATTTCCCCCCCCCTAGCTATACTGAAAACAAAGGCGAAAGCGAAACTAAACCTGCAAGGTGACAAAATGAGGCAGAGAGAGATTTCTTTCTTTTTCTTTTTCTTTTTCCTCACCAAAAAAGGTAGGTACAAAACTGCAAACAATGGGAAATTTTGGGCAAAAGAGGAGAGTTCAAGATTTTAAAACACAAAAGAAAAAAAGCTCTATTTAACTAGGGAATTGTAATAATTGAGATACTATTAATAATTGTATATTGTGTTGAAAGCAGAAATGGTTAAGTTGTGGTTTGGAGGAATATATGGGGGAAATTATTTGGTTTATTATTATTGGTAAATATAATTAATTGATTTGTAAGAAATTGGATTGCATGGAAATAATTGGAATATTCATGTTCATATTGATTAATATACAAAAAAGATAGTTATATAACTAATTGATTTATATTAAAATGTTGAATTTGTATTAAACAACTGTATTACATAATTACATAATTAACCAATGTGAGGATGGATATAAAAATAGATGACAATGGGAAGGGGTATAATATAGAATAGAAGGGAAAAATTGAATTTGATTAAGATTAGAGATGAGGATGAAGGGTAATATTGTTTTTTTAAAAAAATAGATGAGGAATAAATATGGCAAAAAGGAAATATAGAAATTGTAAATTTAATTGAAATGACTAAACGCTGTTTAAATTTGTGAACCAGCCAAATATTCTGTTCAAAGAAAATACATTGTATGTTTGTATGTGTGTTTCTAATTATTGCTATTTATTCATATTTGTTCTCTTTTATTCTTTAAAGTTTAACAATTCATTCTTAATCTTAATATCTTTATATTTGCTTGGGGTTGGCTTTCTTCCCTTTCATCTTTTTTATTGTACAGCAATCTTTCTCCTCAAACCTACCACCACTCTCTTTTCTTTCCTTCTTACTTTCTCTTCCCCCCACCCTCTTTTTCTCCTCCCTACTTCCTCTTCCTTTCTCCTTCTCCTCCTCTCTTCCTCCCTCTCTTACCCTCACTCCTACTCTAATTTCCATTCCTTCATCCCTCTCTATTGCTGTATCCTTTAATGCATATGGACTACTCAGAGGGCTGAAAAAGTTATTTTTGACTGGTCCTCACACTTTTGACCAGTCCTCGAACTTACGACTGTCCTCACATTTTACATTTTTGCCCTATCTTGTCACCATGGTGAAGAGAAGCAGTTGTGAAATGAGTGACATGGTTGTTAAGAATACTGCACGGGCATAAATGTGAGGATGGTCATAAGTGTGAGGACCAGTCAAAAGTGTGAGGACCTGTCAGAAATGACTTTTCAGCCCTCTGAGTAGTCCCTATACACATAGCCATGGCCACCCGGTCACATGACCAGCTAGCCACGCCCACCCAGTCACATGGCCTCCAAGCCACGCCCACACAATAAGTCATGCCCACAATGGTGTCCTTCTTACCAATGTTAAAATCTGTTCACCTTACCCTATACACATAGCCATGGCCACCAGGTCACATGACCAGCTAGCCACGCCCACCCAGTCACATGACCAGATAGCCACGCCCACCAGTCACATGACCAGATAGCCACGCCCACAAAATAAGCCACGCCCGCAATGTCCCTCTTTACCAATGTTAAAATCTGGTCACCTTACTTTAAAATTATGTTCCTGATCTGATCCAGGGTGTTTTCAATCTACTTGCTAAGATATATATGTGGTCTAAAGCAGGGGTGGGCTGCTGGGGGTTCGCAGGGGTTGGGAAGAACCTCTAGCTAAGATTCTGTGCAGTTTGGAGAATCCCCAAAATCCCACTCCTGGCTGGCCCCACTCACCCCGCCCCTTCCAGGATCCCCCACGCGGCCTGTTTTGGATGCAGGTAAGTGCAGGCTGTGCATGGAGGCTCTGGGAAGACGAAAAACAGGCCTACCAGAAGTTCAGGAAGGCTGGAAATGGGCCCGTTTCCAGCCTTCGGAGGACCTCCAGAGCCTGGGGAGGCTGTTTTCACCCTCCCGGAGGCTCAAGGAAAGCCTCCGGAGCCCGGGGAGGGCAAAAACAACCCCCCCCACTGTGGTGCAGGAGGCTGACTAGGCCACACCCACCATGGCCACGCCCACCCAGCAACTGGGCAGAGAACCTCTTGCTAAAAAGTTTGAAGCCCATCCCTGGTCTAAAGAGATTGCCCCACATAAAAGTGCTGTACTCCTTACAAAGAAGTGTATTCACACATATTCCAACAAGACCTGGTTGTTCCTGAAATTGGGCCCCTGCTAAAACAAACAGGTGGAGATATTTATTCTTATTAATAGTCATGATGCTTGTTTATCTACTTACAATAGTGCCAGTTACGTCTCTGCCAATTTTGGGAGTTGAGCTTCCTTCCTCTTCTCAGTGGCAGAATTCTGTAGAACGGGGTGAAGATGGCCATGTATTCTTCCTGTGTTAAATGTGGTCCCTGATGGGAGCCATGCTTGAATAAGTACTTGCATAAATTTGGAGCTGCCCTACTTGCTAGAGGGTTCATTTATAATTGATTAGGAATACGAAACACATTTGTTTTGATTCAGCCTTCAAGAAAACACAGATCTGAATATACATCATTTCACACACCAGAGCAGAATAGTTGACTGTGTAGGAAGTCAGCACCCACCCCTCTCCTAGAAAAGTGAAATATTTTAGGAAATATTAAAAGGGCAGAATATTTTCCCTAAAAGGGAGGCAGAAACTCCCCCCCCAACTTTGTCAATGGCCATTAAGGCTTGGGCCGGTCCATTCTACATAACAAAGATCTACCTCTTTCAGGCAGAGCCATAATAGGAATCCCAAGTCCTTTCATTACATCATCACCCAGCAAGAGTCAACCAAACTTGGGACTCAAAAACACAACCTATAAAGTTACCCCTGCACGACCCCATGGGTGTCTGACAACCAATCAGAATACAAGCTCCAATTCAAAAACCCAGAGAGGGCATAAAACCCAGGCACTCTCAGCATCTCTTCCCTTTCCCCCTCAAACCCTGTGGTCCTGCGAACAGTGTGCATATGCATGGACAGTGCATGTGAGCGGGGCAAACGGGTGGTAAAGGTAAGTGAAACCCACCCCTGCGCAAGACCCATCACAAGACCCATCACAAGACTCACTGATGATTCACAGCTGACCCATCCCAAGACCCTCACTTGACACACCCATACCTGAAGCCCTTATAAACAGAAGAATGCTGACATCCCCTAAACTCTGATGAAGATGTTACCTAGCCTGGTAATGAAACATTCAGAAACCAACCCACAAGCTCAGAGAACGAACCTTCACCCTAGAATTGTCAGATCAGGCATTCTGATCATTTGTTGTGGCTGGTCAGCGACCTGTGCAGCTAGTAGCTGATTCCGACAGCGAGGAGGCTGGTGTGGTGTTGCGCCAGCAGCCTGTGCAGCTGGCACTCGAGTCAGACAATGAGGAGGCTGGAGAAGATGTGGTGCCAGAGGCGGGGATTCAGCCAGGGCCTTCAGAACCTCCAGAAGCTCCCATAAGTGAAGAGGAAGAAGAGGAGGAGCCTCTTCTCAATGCACGAGCGCACAGAGCTGTTAAAAGGCAGGAGTGGCTCCTCAGGAGGAGGTCTCCTCGAGAGTAAGGCTTGGGGCTTGTCAGATGTAAATGCCTTATTCTCCAATGTGTAAATAATGTATATATGGAACATCAGAGGTTAACTTATTCTTTGGACTTTAATGTATTCATAACTTACCACTCCCATTCCTAGCTCCACCCCTTGTATATATAAGGAGCCACCCTCACCATTCTCGTTGCTTCTATCTGTAAATATTCAGTAAATATAGAATGCCTGTTAAGAATAAAGAGAGATATATTTAAACCTCTAATCTTTATTATCATTATTGAGTCTGATCCTAAAAATATTGCAACAAGCTGGTAGCAGAGGATGGTTAATTGACTCAATAAAATAAACATGTATAAAAAAGAAATAGAAAGCAACAATCTCAGATCAGAGATACTGAGAATACTAAAAAGACAAAAGGATGACTACGATCTCATCGCGGACCTTCAAAATTTCTTGAAAGAAAACGAAGCAGCGAGAGAAAATAGCATCGAGACAACTGAATCCAAAGAAACAAAAACGGTGAGCGACCCATCTATAAAAGAAAAAATAACAAGAAGAAAGAACAGAGATCCCGCTCAAAATTTTGAATGGCAGCCATCTTGTCTTCAACCGGCCACTGAGGCAAGCAAAGCAGAGCCAATCACGATACACCATTCAAAATCTCTGGCGCGAAAAGAATCACACAGTACAAAAAATAGTAAAGAAAATCTTTATTCTTCAGAAGAATCAAATACGGACGCAGAAGAAACATCTATCAAACTGAAAGTCGAAGCAATCAAGAAACAACTATTTAAAACTTTTGATCCAGATTTAAAAATGGCAAAAAAATCAACGGAAGTCAATGACCCAAAAACAAAAAGACAAGCAAGCAAACAGACAAACCAGAACATATCCAGATCAACTCGTGCAGAAAGGATGACAACACCTGAGCCCAGAGGACCCTGCAGGTTTTATCCCACGCCGCAGACGGTTCCAGAGGTGGAGAGCTTCAAGCGGAGCGGCTTTGGCGAAAGGAGGCAAGCGTCAGCTATCAGCAAGAAGATCAAGGTAGAGACGGAGACCGAATCATCGGAGGAGGAATCTTACGAAGGAATTGCAGCGACAGAGGCTTCCTATAGCAGCTCCGACAGAGATATGAACAACGCACACGCGCAGATGCATACAGAGAACTACAGAGAACATTATGAAGATGAAAGACCACTCAGACTAATGCACAGAATACCCACTCCATCCTGTGACTTTCAACACCTACGAGACCATGGACTACCCTCAGTTGTGAGTAGTGGGGATAATAATACTGGGGACTTACCTAACGATTTTCCAAAACTTAGAATTGATGGCATTAATTTGCAAGAGTGGTATCAGCAACTCCAGGTTGCCTTTATGAAGGAGAACTTACTATTTTTTATCACTAGTCCCCCAAAAAGACCTTGGACTTTAAAAATAGATTGTTTACACCATAGAGCTTTTTTCTTAGTAATATCTAGCGTGTCTCCTGCAATGTATCATAGTATCAAATCAAACCTAACTGTTTCAGAAATAATTCATTGTATGTTTAATCTGTTTCACAGCGACAGTGTAGCTACCACTACAAGAATGTCTAAGGATTTCTTTTCTTCCAGAGTAAAACCAGGGGTTTCCATAAGTGAGCATTTGATATCTCTAAACAAAATAAGAGCTGAACTGCATCTGAGGGGGGAAGTGATTTCAGATCAAACAATGAAAAGTGTTATTATCAATTCACTTGATCCATCATGGGATAGCTTTATGTCACACTTAGATACCATTAATTTGGGATATTTATCCATAGAAAGTCTATCTAACAAATTGATAGCAGAAGACAATTCAAGAAAAAATCGATCCAGTAACCAAACAGACCACAAACCTTTTATGAAAGTAGTCTTTCAAGATAAACATAATGAGGCCTTTAGATGCTACAATTGTGGATCCAGGGAACATAGTAGAAGAGACTGCCCCAAAGTCTCAAGAGAGAGACATAGGCCAGAATATAGGAGCATATATAATTACAGACAATCTTCCACAGATAGACACAAATATAGAAGTCCACCAAATTACAAAGAAGGTAGAGGGGGTAGAGAAAATTCAAAAGAGAGGAAATCTGGGTCACTGAATGGGCTAAATAAACAAGACAGCACCAGAACACAGCAGGATGAGAATAACAATTGGCTTATTGATTCTGGTGCAACAAATCACACCACCAACAACAAAAGTATATTATCTTCATTTATAGAAGATAAGTTTGTGATAAAGGTAGCTAACCAAGAAAAGGTTCAAGTACTAGGCAAAGGAAATGTGACCTTGCCTGGTCTAGGGAAAATAGAGGGGGTATTATTAATCCCAGAAATACCTCACAACATACTAAGTGCCATAAAATTAAGCAGAGAATCTGATATCAATGTGGTTTTCTCAAAGGGGAAAGCAACTATAGAGAAGAACAGGACAAGTGTGGGTACTGTAATGATAAAAGGAGGTCTACCCTATCTGATAACTAAAGAAAGATGTTTACATAACATTGATTCAAATATGGAAGATTGTATTGAAGCAGATGATGAAAATGTCAGTAACAATGACAATGATGAGTGTAGAATAACTCATGATCATAAAAATACATACAAGGAAAAGAAACCAAAAATAGGTAAACCAATTCATGATGAGTGTGCTCACATCTTACACAGGAAGTTAGGACATGCAAGCTTTCCTGTAGTACAAAAAATGACTGAACACGCAGAAGGTGTCAAAATAAAAAATTGTGAAAATTATTTGGAATGCTCAGTATGTAAATCCACCAAACTAAAAACCAGTCCCAGACCAAAAAAATCTAACAGATCAACTAACAATATTTTTGATTTGGTACATATGGACTTAGTTGGTCCATTAAGTCCCTCAATTACCTATAGAAAACGTTACTTCCTAACAATAGTGGATGACTACAGCCGATATGGTTTTGTTTACACATTAAAGCACAAGGATGAAACATTTCAGAAATTTAAGGAATTCTACAAACGTATAGAAACACAACATAATATCAGAATAAAGCAAATTATGACAGATAGGGGATGTGAGTTCATGTCTAATGAATTCTCCCAATGGTTAAAGGATAGAGGAATGTTACATTTCACGTCCAATCCTTTTTCTGCATTTCAAAATGGAGTTGCAGAGAGGAAAAATTCCACACTACAAACCATGATTAGGTGCACATTAGAGGATGCTGGTTTAGGCAAACATTTTTGGTCAGAGGCATTACATTATTCGAATTACACTCAAAATAGAACCTGGTCCAGTATTGTGAATAAGACACCATATGAGGTGATGTACAATAGAAAACCCAAATTATCACACATGCACATATTTGGAGTCACTGCAGACGTACACATACCTAAACAATTGAGGAGAAAGGGAGAAAACGTATCCAGGAGATTAAGATTCATGGGATACGAAACTGGAACCAAAGGGTACAGATTTATTGATAGTAATAACAAATTTATAGTATCCAGAACAGCTGTGTTCCATGAACAGGCCAATTGGTCAAAATTGCACCTTAATGAAATATTTCCTAATAAATGTAAAGATACGATATCTTGCGAGGAAGGAACAACAGAAAATCAAAATATTAACAAAAGTAAGAACAAAACCAAAACTTGGACTAATAGTCAGCATAAAATAAAGACAGACACATTAACAAAAAAGGAAGCTAGATATTTGCATGATAACCATAGCAAGCCTGAAAGAACTATTAGAAACAATAGAAACCAAATACCAAATAAATACAAAGATTACATAATGCATATGAATGGAGAACAAATAACACCTAATACATATGAAGAAGTATTGAAACTTCCACATGAAGAAAGAGAAAAATGGGAACTAGCTATGGAAAAAGAGATGGAAAGTTTACAAGGATTAAATGTATTCACACCTGCGATCGCACCTAAGGATAAAACAATTATAGGTACCAGGTGGATTTATAAAATTAAGAACTTAGAAGGAGGCAATACCTTATACAAGGCTAGACTAGTTGCACAAGGCTATGCACAAAAATATCCAGAAGACTATACTGATACATATTCACCCACAGTGAGAACAGAGAGTGTCAAAACATCCCTTGTAGTAGCATCTGCACTCAATCTGGACGTATTCCAATATGACATACAGACCGCATACTTACATGCAAAATTAGATAAGGAAATATATGTAAGAGCACCACACAGTCAATACACTAATAAGAACGAAATTTGGTTATTAAATAAGAGTCTGTACGGATTAAAGCAATCCGGCAAAAGATGGTACGATTGCTTGGTAAAAGTACTTAAGACCATGGATTTCAACGCCACCACTGCTGATAACTGTTTCTTTGTAAAAAAGAGTAATGATCATATTGAATTTGTATTAATTTACGTGGACGATATTTTATACATTGGAAAGCATAAAGAGAGCAGGGAAATCTTTGTAAATAAGTTAAGTGAACACTTCTCACTGAAATCTCTGGGTA
Organism: Pantherophis guttatus; assembly: GCF_059756535.1. Lineage (NCBI taxonomy): Eukaryota > Metazoa > Chordata > Lepidosauria > Squamata > Colubridae > Pantherophis > Pantherophis guttatus. Next base: position 14,048,991 of record NC_142067.1, read on the forward strand.
AAGTGAATAAATACCTTGGTGTACAAATTAACAAAACTAAAAGGGGATTCAAACTTACACAGAAAGATAAAATCATCGAACTCCTAAACAAATGTAACTTAAATAATGCTAAAACCTGTGACACCCCTATGCAAACTGATTTTCTTAGAAACACTGATGAATCTTCCCCTGAGTTTAAAGACAACACATTTTACAGATCAGTTATAGGTTCACTCCTTTATATATCTAATTGGACTAGGCCAGATATTGCATTACCTCTCAATCTATTGTCAAGATATGTTAGTAAACCAACCTTGTATCATTGGGAAGCTGTCAAAAGAATTCTAAGATATCTGAAGGGTACATTAGATTTTTGTTTAATGTTGGAACCCAATAATGACAGAGAACCAAAAATTACTTGTTATGCTGATGCAGATTGGGCTGGTGATACATCATGCAGAAAGAGTACTTCTGGTTATGTTTTTCTATTGAATGATTGTCCAGTTTACTGGTATACTGGTAAACAAGAACTAGTAGCCACTTCTACTACAGAAGCGGAATATGTTTGTTTGTCCAAGGCTGCAAATAACCTTGTATGGTTCAATGATCTGATCACTGATGTTTGGAAGAAACCCACTTTACCATTTATTATACATGAAGACAATAAAGCGGCCATTGAAATATCCAGATCCGATGCAATTGGACAAAGGTCCAGGCATATTGATATAAAGTTTAAGCATGTGAGACAACTGTCTCAAGACGGATTCATTAAAGCAATACATTGCGATACTTCTGAACAATTAGCTGACATATTAACAAAACCCTTACCTTCTAAACAACACAAATATTTAACTTCTAAATTATATGTATTATATTGTCCTGAATCAGAATGTAATTGGTGTTGTGTAACGAACCGGCATTTAGAGGGGGATTTGTCAGATGTAAATGCCTTATTCTCCAATGTGTAAATAATGTATATATGGAACATCAGAGGTTAACTTATTCTTTGGACTTTAATGTATTCATAACTTACCACTCCCATTCCTAGCTCCACCCCTTGTATATATAAGGAGCCACCCTCACCATTCTCGTTGCTTCTATCTGTAAATATTCAGTAAATATAGAATGCCTGTTAAGAATAAAGAGAGATATATTTAAACCTCTAATCTTTATTATCATTATTGAGTCTGATCCTAAAAATATTGCAACAGGGCTAATTGGCCACTCCCCTAGCCTATTTAAGGAAGGATGATGACTGATGCAATTTGCAGGAAGCAACTTCGTTCAAATACCTTCATGTCTTGATTCCAGAAACATTTTGATTCGGCTTTTGTTTCTCTCTTATCAGTTTTCCTGCAAATTGCTTCTGGGCATTCTGCCAACCACAGTAAGATTATGGTTATCTGAAATACTGTGCCTCAGAACTGAGTTAAAATTATTTGAATTTTTGTCGGCTGTTAGTAAACTAAGCTTTGTACAGACTTTGTGTGTGCTGCGTTCTTTGGGGTCCATAGTTGGGGCAGAACATCATTGTAGCTCCCAATACATCTGAAGGGTGCCATGCTGTGAAGCAGAAGTTTATTTGGAAGGACATCTGGCCTAAATCTGATGTAAAGTTAAAGACACATCAGAAGGAAATGCAGACAATGACGTACAGGGTCTTCTTATTCCAGCTTTTCCCACTACAGTCAGATGTTCCGCAGGGATCAGGATCTGTGTAGTTCAATGTCCTCTGTTGACCTCTTCGTTGGTGACGCATTTCCTTTAACACATCACCTTTTCCTTTCCTCAGCTGATGCTCTATTTCTGTGAACTGTCTGGCCCTGGTAAATTTGAATGGGCTGTTTTTAATTCAAGAAAAGGTAACCTAAAGGCCAAAAGGATGTCTCCGTCAGTCTGAAACATAAGTGGAGCTCTTGTTGTTAAGCATTTTGGCTTGAAACAGTTATTTTGCTACCTTAAATAAATGGCCGGGTTATTCTTGCAGTCGAAAAAGGTCAGATAAAATTTCCATTGACCAGAATGATTCAGGCTTACAAAGGACAAAGAAGGAAGGGGAATATTATATAACACGGTTCAGAACTGAATGTTCCCAGACAAATCTGTATGGTTTGCTTTGAGACCTTCTGAGAAGACTAATAGAAGGGTCTTCTCCAACTGGACAGAAGAGTGTTGTAGAAGTGTTGGTTCTTTCCTTTAAAGCCCTTCATGGCACGGATCCAGGTTATCTGAGGAATCGTCTCTCATCCCAATGGGATTGACTCTCTTTACCAGGGTTGGCAGAAGGGGCCTGCTGCAGATACCGTCGATCAAGGAATTTCGGCTGGCGGTGTCCAGGAGAATAGACTTTTCCATTGTGCCTCCTGCCCTTTGGAACGTTATACCCGCTGAATGATTGGCAGCCGCTCTACTGACCTTCTGTAAGGGCCTGAAGACCTACCTGGCTCTACCAGTTGACCTGTCCTGGCAAACCCATTCTGGAACCAGCTATCAGATTAGAGAAGACCCCCAACTCTCCCAATGTACTTCTGCACTACTATTAATCTTCTCATCGTTCCCACCACCCATCTCCTTCCACTTATGACAGTATGACTGTAACTTTGTTGCTTGTATCCTTACGATTTATATTGATAGTGTTTCCTGATTGCTTATTTGTACCCTATGACAACATAAGGTATTGTACCTTATGATTCTTGATGAATGTATCTTTTCTTTTAGTGTTTCCTGATTGCTTATTTGTACCCTATGACAACATAAGGTATTGTACCTTATGATTCTTGATGAACGTATCCTTTTCTTTCTCTCGTACACTGAGAGCATATGCACCAAGACAAATTCCTTGTGTGTCCAATCACACTTGGCCAATAAAAAATTCTATTCTATTCTATTCTATTCTATTCTATTCTATTCTATTCTATTCTATTCTATTCTATTCTATTCTATTCTATTCTATTCTATTCTATTCTATCCTATCCCATCCCATCCCATCCCATCCCATCCCATCCCATCCCATCCCATCCTATTCTCCCTTCCTCCCCACCTTTTAACTGTATTTATTATTGTTGTTATTTATTGTTGTATCATTTTCATGTGTACCAATTTTTAATATTTGTAAGCCGCCAGGAATCAACTCTAGACAAGATGGGCACCACATAAATAAAAAAATAACTAAACAAACTGCCCCCATTATTAAGCAAAGTGAAATCAAGCAATCAATCAAGCAATCAAACAAACAAACAGGCCCCACTATTAAGCAAAGTGAAAACAAACAAACAATCAAAGAGGTAGTCCTCGACTTACGACCACAATTGAGCCCAGAATTTATGTTGCTAAGTGAAACAGTTGTCAAGTGAGTTTCTCTCCATTTTACCACCTTCCTTGTCACAGTTGTTCAGTGAATCACTGCAGTTGTTAAGTTGGTAACACGGTTGTTAAGCGAAGCTGGCTTCCTCGTTGACTTTGCTTGGAAGGTCGCAAGAAGGGATCACATGACCTCAGGACACTGCAACCGTGATAAATATGAGTCTGTTGCCAAGCGTCTGAATTTTGATCAGATGACAGTGAGGATGCTGCAACCGTCGTAAGTGTGAGAAAGGTCATAAGTCACTTTTTTCAGTGCTCTGGAAACTTTGAACAGTCACTACATGAAGTGTTGTAAGTTGAGGACTACCTGTATTAAGCAAAGTGAAGAAAAGTGATGGCTAAGAGCCGTGGCAGCATAGTGGTTAGAATGCAGTACTGCAGGCTACTTCTGCTGACTGCCAGCTGCCAGAAGTTCGAGTATCACTGGTGTAGAAAGTTGGCACCCACCCCTCTCCTAGAATAATGAAATATTTTGAGAAATATTAAAAAGGCAGAATATTATATTTTCCTGTATGAGAAATGGAGAAACATGTTTTTTTAGAGGCAGAAAGCAAACTCGCTCTTTATCCCGCCTCCCCCCCCCCCACTACCAGCAGATATTTTGTGCCCATTAAGAAAGACTGGGCCAGCCTATCTACAAAACCAAAAACCTTCAGCTCCAGGATGATGGAATTAAGAACAGGACATGAGCCTTCAGGACGTAATAGGATTAACCCACTACGATTTAGCAGAAGACACAGAGCTCACCACATTGTACAGTCTCCTAAGGGTATTTCAGTCATTGCATCATCTCAGAGCAGTCCAAACTTCAACCAAACCTGAGAGCTCAGACAAACTCCCAGGACTTGTACTTTGCCTATAGAGCCAGCTATGATCCCTACATAACCCCTACATGGCCCCATGGGAGCCTGGCAACAGCCAATAGAATACATGCTCTTGCACAGGAACAGGAAGCTCAAATACTTGATCACCTTTAAAGCGCTCCATGGCTTAGGGCCAGGGTACTTACGGGACCACCTTCTGCCACCAATAGCCTTCCATCGGCCAGTTCGCTCCCACAGAGAGGGCCTCCTCAGGGTGCCGTCGGCTAGACAATGCCGGCTGGCGACCCCCAGGAGGAGAGCCTTCTCTGTGGTGGCACCTACCCTTTGGAACAATCTACCCCCAGAGATACGAGTGATCTCCGACCTCCGGACTTTTCATCGGGCCCTAAAAACTCATCTCTTTCAGTTAGCCGGTCTCTCTTGATTTTATGATTTTATGGTTGATTTTAAATTTTGATATGGATTTTAAATTGATAAATTTTAAACTATGGGCCAAATTTAATTATTTTAAATCTATTTTTAATCACACTTTATGTATAAATGTTTTATTTTGGCTGTTCACCGCCCTGAGTCCGAAAGGAGAAGGGCGGTATAGAAATTTGAATAATAAATAAATAAATAAATAAATACAAAGCCCAGAGAAGCTCTCAAATCCACGTGCTTAGCTGCATCAGAACCATGTGCTTGGTGGTTCTGCTTCATCATTAAACCATCTTTCTAATCAGCCTCCATGTTTCCAGTGTCTTTCTCCCGGCTTGGAACTGAACCAGGGGTGGGTTCGACTTACCTTTACTACCGGTTCGCAACGGGGCCGCGCGCATGCGCAGAAGCATTCTGATGATGTCGGGGTCGGTGGGCGGAGCCTCCCTCCGGTTTTACTACCAGTTCTATAGAACCAGTCTGAACTGGGGGCAACCCACCACTGAACTGAACCAGATGGATATTTCTTCCCACACCAGCTTAAAGTTGACTTAGCCTTCCATCCTTCCGAGATCGGTAAAATGAGGAGGGGCAAAATTGTTGGCTCTGTAAACCGCTTTGTTGGGGGCAAAATGCTGACTCTGTAAACCGCTTAGAGAGGGCTGTAAAACACTGTATAGCTGTATATAAGACTAAGTGCTATTGCTATTGCTAATGAAAGATTAAACAAAATGATGGAAAATGGCAGCTAGAGGCACCTGGCTTTCCTTTTTTGAACTTGCCAGCTGTTCCCTTCTATTGGCTCGGAGAGGTGCAAATGGCAGGACTGAAGTGTGATTTATGATACAGGTGTTGGGTTGGATTGGGAGTGAGCAAATTTAAGTGCCCTTTTTTAGCCCAGGAATCCACAACTGAGCTTGTCTGGAAGCTATTTCCTACTTTGGAAGCCGGTTTGAACTTTACATCATTTAAATGAGACCACCTGGGCTGGGAACTAATTTTTGGAAGAAGAGAACAGATTCTGTCTCTGTCACGAAACTGCAGACGTGTTCTGTGAGGCGACCAGAACTTGTGCTTTAATTCAGAAAGTCTTTAAGGTTATCTTTTCAACTATCCCAGCCACCTTTATGGAATTATTATGACAAACTTAAAGAGATAAATCCCCTTTGAGTTCCAGAGAAGAAACAGGATATCACTTAAAAATAAAAACAATAACATTTAAATTGTGAATCAGTCAGATCCTTCCATGGAATAGGGAGGGATGCAATGTAGACTAACTTCCTTGTGGTGCACACCGGGGAATGTGACTTTGTCACGGCTACATAGTCTACACCAGAGGTGTCAAACTCGATTTCATTGAGGGCCAAATCAGGGTTGTGTTTGACTTTGGGGGGACAGGGTGGGTGTGGCCAGGCTGGGCATGGCCAGCTCGACGTCACTCATGTCGGGGGGCACCTGTGGTGGCCAGGACTTCCCTCAATTCCTCCCTCACTCTCATAATCTCCTTCCTTCCTTCCTTCCTTCCTTCCTTCCTTCCTTCCTTCCTTCCTTCCTTCCTTCCTTCCTTCCTTCCTTCCTTCCTTTTCTTCTTTTGCCTTCCCTCTTTCTTCTCCTTTCTTCTTCCTTCTCCTCTTTCCTTCTTTTTCTTTCCTTGCTCTCTTCCCATCTTTCCTTCTTTTTCTTTTTCTTTGTCTTTCATTTTCCCCCTTTTCCTTTCCTGTCCCTTCTTGCATGCTCAAATGCAAAAGGGGAAACATTTCCCCTTTTGTTTTGTTTTTAGTTTGTTTTGCTAGCCATCTGCCAGCAAAAATGGAGCCCTGCCTCCTGCAGCCCTCTGCCAGTGAAAACGGAGCTCAGGGAGGTAGGGTGCCCCCCCCCCCCCGATCAGTTTTTGCTGGCAGAGGGCTGCAGGAGGCTGTTATGGCAAAAAACGGGGCTTGGGAGGGCCACACATGGCTCTCATGAGCGGTCTCATTTTCGCTGGCAGAGGCACCACTGGCAGGTCCTTTGCAGTTTCCAGGGTGGCCCCGCGGCCAGATCTAAGCAGCCTGCGGGCCGCATCTGACCTTGAGTTTGACACCCCTGGTCTACATACTGCAGTTGCTGGATTTCACAAGAATCCCCCGCAGGGGTGGGTTCTACTTACCTTTACCGGTTCCTAATGGGATCACGAACCAGTTTCTGCGCATGCGCAGAAACTTCCTTATGACATCCGAGTCGGTAGGTGGAGCCTCCCGCTGGTTTACTACTGGTTCTTGCGAACCGGTCTGAACTGGGGGCAACCTGAGGGGCAACTGAGCCTGAGTGGCGTAGGAGGCTAATGCCTCCTAAGGCAGCATTTAACATCCAGCTGCCTGCAATTACTGCGAGTTCAATTCTCCCCAGGCTCAAGGTCGACTCAGCCTTCCATCCTTTCTAAGGTGGGTAAATTGAGGACCCAGTTTGTGGGGGCAATAAGCTGACTTTGTATAAATATACAAAAGTATGAAGGCTATTGCTTAACACATTGTAAGCCGCCCTGAGTCTCCGGAGAAGGACGGCATATAAATCAAATTAAAAAAAAAAAAAAAAAACCCACCACTGATCCCCCGGCATGAAGCAACAGCATGGATATAAAAGCAACAGCTCTTGTCAAATGCTGTACAGGAAGTCCTCACAACAGTTCATTTAGTGACCATTCCAAGTTACAACAGCAGTGAAAAAAAGGAACTTATGGATGTTTTTCATACTTATGACCGTTGCAGTATTCCTGTGGTCATGTGATTTACATTTGGATACTTGACAACTGGTTCCTATTTATGACAGTCACAGTATCCCGGAGTCATGTGATCATCTTTTGGAACTTCCTGACAAGCAAAGACAATGGGGAAGCCGGATTCACTTAACAACTATGTTACTAACTGCAGTGATTCACTTAACAAATGTGACAAGGGAAGTCGTAAAGGGGGGCAAAACTCACTTAACAAATTTCTCACTTAGCAAACATTGGGCTCCATTGAGGTCGTAAGTCGAGGACCCCTGGTATTCTGTTACACCCTATGAAATAAAATATATAAATAAATAAATGGATTAGTAAGAAATCCTCTCGTCTCCAGAGTAAAATATCTTGATCTGAAGAACCACTGTCAGGAAGTGGAACAGGTTTCTACTGTTGGAAGAAATATTCTTCTGGGCTGAAGTTCCAAGTGGGGAAAAAGACACTGGATTCATGGAAGTTGCTTGGAAAGAAGGTTTATTGATGATCAGGATCGCATGCCTTGAAGATCTTGGGTGAAAAAAAGGGAAGAGATGCTGAGAGTCCCTGGGTTTTATACCCTCTCTGGCTTCCTGGGGCACAGGAAGAGTATCCTGATTGATTGCTGTCAGAGGTCATGGCTAGCTTTTTAGGTTGCCTGTGTGCTAAGTTTGGTTGAATCTTGTTGGGTGATGCAATGAAGGGCAATTAAATGGCTCTGCCTGAAGGAGGTAGATCTTTGTTATGTAGAATGGACCGGCCCAGGCCTTAACGGCCCATTGACAAAGTTGCGGGGGAGAGTTTCTGCCTCCCTTTTAGGGGAAATATTCTGCCCTTTTAATATTTCCTAAAATATTTCATTTTTCTAAGAAAGGGGTGGGTTTTAACTTCCTACACTACTTTTCCACAAGGTGAGTTACAACCCTTTGATATTTTCTGTTTTCAGGGGAAGCCAGTGATCAAGAAGATATCTAATTTAACTTGAAGCTTTTGAGCATAAAAAGTTATGCAGTGTAACTGGCCTTATTTTACAGTTTTTGAAAAAATAAGGCTTGTAGATAAATATAGCAGGATAAGGACAGCCTCTGATTTACTGGAAATTATGCATATTTCCTTTCCAACTTTTAATAAAACCAAGTTGGACGCCACATTCTTTTAGCTGTTTCGCGGAAGAGCCTTTTCAATTCTTCGGCCTTCCCAAACATGAACACACTTCAGATGTGCACAGCAAATTCCAAAATGCCTCAATCGGCGTGACTATGACTGAGAATTCTGGGAACTAAAGTTTATATAAGAAAAAGAAGCCAAGATTTAATGCACCAAATCTTTTAATATTATCACCCTCTTGTATTTTAGCACCTAATAACCATAGGTGTTTACAATTTAAGGATTAAATATTACATTGTAGTTTAGGCCAGTGATGGCTAACCTTTTTGCCATCATGTGCCAGGTGCAGGGGTTGTGCGGGGGGGGGGGGGGGTTCGTGCACGTGCTCACACCCATAATTCTATGTGCCCCACCCCCATGCATGTGTGCACAACCCCCTCCCACTCCCGCCGCTCCTGCAACAAGATGGCCCAGTGGGTCCGGTAGGCCCGTTTTTCTCTCTACCCAGGCTCCAGAGGCTTTCTAGGAATCTGGGGAGGGCGAAAACAGCCTTCCCCCCACCCTGGAGGTCCTCTGGAGGCCGGAAATGGCCCGTTTGCCAACTTCTGGTGGGACCAGAAGGCCCGTTTTTTGCTCTCCCTAGGCTCCAGAGCCTTTCTAGGAGCCTGGAGAGGGCGAAAACTGCCTCCCCCCGGAGGCCCTCCAGAGGCCCAAAATGGCCTGTTTACCAAGCTCACATGCCCACCGATATCGCTACATGTGCCACCTGTGGCACGTGTGCCTTAGGTTCGCCATCACGGATTTAGGCCATACTCTTGTTTATGTGCAATTGACAGATAGTCTGCCAAATTGTGATGTTAACATATATTTTATTTGTTATTTGCCACTATTTTATTCTAGAACTTTTAACTAAATACTCTAAAATATAAATATAAAATATAACTAAAATATGTGTAGTTTTAATTGCGCTGGTCTTCTACTGTAATAAATATTTTGAATTTGAAGCCAAGACTGAACACTCATGAATCCTATAGAAAAAGGGCTAAATATTAGTCAGAAAGAATGGTCTGTGGCCAATTTAACAAGAAACATTTTTAAAAGTTGTCCATTATTCACAAAAACCAGTAAAATGCGCTAGATAATGCATCAAACTCATTTCCACACTAGCAATTCATAGTATCTTCTAGACCAGGGGTGTCCAACCTTAGCAACTTGTGGACTTCAACTCCCAGAATTCCCAAGTCAGTCAACCTGAATTCTGGGAGTTGAAGTCCACAAGTCTTAAAGTTGCCAAGGTTGGGCACCCCTGGTCTAGACTGAGTCACCCAATCATTGTTATACGAAATAAGCATAAATGTGAACAGGCTTTATATCATTTTAGTGATGATCAGATGATGCAATGAAGACCCTATAAATCATTAGTGTGGAAATTATCTAAGGCTATTCTGCATTTAATGGTGTTGAAAAAAGGGGAGGGGGCACTTTCAGCTTCTCAGAGAAAGAGCTGATAAAAATACAACTTAATATGCATTCATTTGAAGATATGTGGTTTTTAACTCACAAAATACTAGGGCAGTTATGGCTAACCTTTTCCGGACCCAGTGCCCAAAGCGTGCACACCAGGGGTGGCTTCTACTTACTTTTACTACCAATTCGCACTGGGGCCGCGCACAGAAGCATTTTGATGACGTCAGGGTTGGTGGGCGGAGCCTCCCACCGGTTTTACTACCGGTAGTAGAACCGGTTCTATAGAACCGATGTGAACCAGGGGCAACCCACCACTGGTGCACGCCCGAACACTCAAAATGCAATGCGCGTGTGGCCCTCACACATGTGCCCACCCACACATGCACCCCACCCCCACCCCCACCCCCACCCCCACCCCCACGCATGCACCCCACCCCCACACATGCGGCACCTGCATGCCCCATGCCCTCCATGCATGCACATGCACCCCCGCACATGCCCTGCTCCCTGCTCATGTGTGCGTCCCCCCGCATGCGCCCCACTCCCACGCATGCGCCCCGCCCCGCCCACACACCTCCTGCCCTCACACATGCACTCCCCGCCCCTGCGCATGCATCCCCATCCCACGCATGCGGCCCCTGCACACACCCTGCCCCCATGCATGCACATGTACCCCGCACACGCCCTGTCCCCTGCGTATGTGCGCAGCCCTCTGCATGCGTGGTAGTGACCCAAAGACCAATTGGCCAGTGGGAGGCGCGCACACAAGCGCGGCAGAGCTGAACTGGGGTGATGGCTCGTATGTCCACAAAGAGGGTGCTGCGTGCCACCTCTGGCACGCCTGCCATAGGTTCGCCGTCACGGTACTAGGGAGTTCTAGAAGTTGAAAATCCACACAATTTTAAAATTGCCAAGTTTGAGAAACACTGGTGTACATCATCCAGTTCTGCAGGGTCTAATTTCAGGTTTGTTACAAAGAATATTGGCTTCGAAAGAGATCTCCATTCCCCTATGAATTAGAAGGCCATCAAATTATAAATTTCTACCCCTGCGCTATAAAACAGGATTTCTAAAACAAACCGCCCTAGCAAGAAACCATTTCTAGAGCGATCTTTGTAAACTACCGAGAAGAAATATCCATTTATTGTCCCGTTCTTTCTGTTCTGACTGGCCACAGATGGAGAAGGCAGTTTCAGTGACAAAAGATTTGGCAGGGTGGGTGTTGAATGAGTGTTACGTGTGGTGGCAAATGTAATTCAGCACTACGATGCTGTTTATCTTAGGAGATGTGAAGGAATTTGAGAGTACAAACGTACATCACGTTGTTTCTTTTTCTCATGTTCTAACTTTGGCTTTCTTATTAATTCTCGCATGTTCGCACAAGCACAACAAACCAGAATTTTGAGATTTTCCTTTGTAAAATTCTAATCTTGATCATCCTTCCAGTAGTTGCTGTTGTTTTCCAGAGTGAAGTTGGTTAGGGTGTGGTGGAATATATTCATTTCATACTCTGTTAGCAATAAAGCAAGTTTTATCCTGGATTATGGTAACCACTCTTCTAAAACGTTTCTAACTTTGGTTAAAATAAGCAAGCTACACATCTCTTCCTTTTAGTACTTATATTATGCCTGTATTACAAATGTAATATACTAATATTACATCCATAGACTTATGCTGTGATTGAAGATTTACCACCCACCTTGCAACATTCTGACAGCAATATAAAACAACTAATAAATTAACAAGAACCTAAACTGTGGCTACAACTTACTGTGTTAGCTTCCAAACTGAGTTTTTATGACTCCAAAGATAAGAGAGAAAGGACCCCCTTATTTCCTTTGCTGAACTGGCCTCTCGGTTTTAAACATATTTATTTGGAGGGCCACTTAAATATTATAATCTCCAAGGGAAGCCTATCAGAGAAGCAAGTTTCGGTGATGGTGCTTTTGATGGATAAAATAGTTTCATTTAACAAGTTGGTCCAAATGTAAGGTTGTGTTCAAGGCTTAATTGGATAATTTAAAAAATCAAGAAACTTATATATGAAACAATGGAGCCTGGTAAAGGTTAAGATTTTGGGATTAGTCTGTTGTATAAGCCCAGACTATTTGTTTTATATTTTACTGTATTGTATGAATATCATCTCTTGCCCTATGAGTTAGTTCACTATTGAAGTCCAAAGGTTCCTTTTTACCTATATGGTGGCCATGTGCAAAAGTTGGTCAATTAAGGAATATGGAATAAGTGTGTTAATTTATTAATTAAATTTATTTATTCAATTTATATATCATCCATCTCACCAATAAGGTGACTCTGGGCAGCTTACAAAGGGTAAAAAAATTAAAACAAAAACAATTAAAATTAAGAAGAGTTACATAAATTGATAGCAGCAGTAGAGAAGAAAATGGCCATGGCCTTCTTCCAGAATCTTCCCATCTTCCCATCAAGCCAAGAAATAGTCCTCAACTTATGATTGCAATGAACCCTGAACCTTGCCCATCACAGTCATAAGTCATGATGGTTGTAAAAAATGGGTTAGTCACTCAATTTTTATGGCCTTTTTTGTGACGGTCATTAAACAAATCACTGTGGTCATTATATGAAACTGGTTCTCTATGGGTAAATGTTTTGCCAAAAATTGGAAGTAAGTGCCAGTTTTCAGCGAAACCATTGTAAAATGGCATCATGAGACAGTGGGATACTGCAAATAGCATAAATGTGGACATATTGCCGAGTGCCTGAAATTTGGTCACATATATGTGTGTGAAACGATCCAATCCGAGTTATAAGCAGCCCCAGGATAGGTCTGTGTAACTTTGAATAGTCACTAAGTGACTGTTTGTAAGTCAAGGATTACTTTTTAGAAAATGTTACTTTGGGTTTTGACTCTTCATCACTCTTAGAAGATGGAATAACAGAGTTGGAAGGAACCTTGCAGGTCATCTAGTCCAACCCCCTGCTCAAGTAGGAGATCCCATACCAGTGGTGGGTTGCTATTGGTTCACTCCGGATCGGGCGAACTGGTAGCGGTGGCAGCGGCAGGCTCCGCCCGCCTGCCCGGATGCTTCTGCGCCCGTGAGCGTGCACGCAACCACGAGCAAACCAGTAGCGATGGGTTTTGAAACCTGCCCCTGCCCCATATCATTTCAGACAAGTGGCTGTCCAGTCTCTTCTTAAAAGCTTCCAGTGATGGAGTCCCCACAACTTCTGAAGACAAGTCATTCCACTGAATAATTGTTCTAACTGCCAGGAAATTTCTCCTTAGTTCTAGGCTGCTTCTCTCCTTGATTAGTTTCCACCCATTGCTTCTTGTCTGGCCCTCAGGTGCTTTGGAGAATAGCTTGACTCCCTCTTCTTTGTGGCAGCCCCTGAGATATTGGAACACTGCTATCATATCACTCCTAGTCCTTCTCTTCATTAAACTAGACATACCCAGTTCCTGCAATTGTTCTTTATTTGTTTTAGCTTCCAGTACCCTAATTTAATAACTTTATTGTCATTGTACGTATATACACAGTACACCCATACAATGAAATTCACTTAACACCCAAAGACCAGGTCCAACACACATAACAATTCCCAAACACCCCCCCACCCACCACAAATTCCCCGCCCTTAAACCACCCAAACATCCACACAACAAACCAAGTAATGCTGTCCAACAGCTCACTGATGGTGGCCCTTTAGTTCATTGTTGAGTGCAATTACAGCTCTTGCATTTTGCAATCATCTTGCATTTTGCAATCATCTTGCATTTTGCAATCATCTTGGTTGCTCTTCTCTGCACTCTTTCTAGAGTCTCCACATCTTTTTTACATCGCGGCGACCAAAACTGGATGCAGTATTCCAAGTGAGGCCTTACCAAGGGCATTATAAAGTGGTATTAACACTTCTGTTGTTTCTTGGCTTGCCTTCTAGTGCTTTGGAAAATACAGTAGATTTTCTCTTCTGAACCAGATCCGTTTGAGTCTGAAAGAGGCCAATTTGAATGGAAAAGTTGATGCCAATTTTTGACATTGCAAGAAAGGAGGCAGGAGAGGAATGGAGAAAGTGTATGTGAGAGACAGACAAACAGACAGATGTATTGGATGTATTAAAGTCAAACGCAGTGTGAGTTGGTTTTAGCCTTGCCAGCTCAGATTATTTTTAACTGGGGAGGAAAAGCAGTCCCCAGCTCACCAGTTTGTCAAGGCAAGAAGTCTCTTTCTTGTTCCTAAGACTTTGTAAACATGTCACAAACAAGCACCTAGAATATCGTGGTTCCTTGACATTTTCCTTGCTGCGTCTTGACATTTTCAGAAAGACACAAAAGGCCTAAAAAAAGAAACCTCCCTCCATCACTCTCTCTCTCTAGTCTTCATGTGTTTTCAATTTCAGCCTGCCATGAGTGTAACAGCAAGCTTTGTTAGACAAAGTTCGATTCGCCCCTCCCCCCTTCCATACCTTGGATTCGTGTTTTTCTTCTTCTTTTCAGACCTCGGATATATACAATGGTGGTGCTCCAGGGAAGAAGATCTTTTCCACGGAAAAGATTTGCTTGTTTTATTATTTGTGCGTTAGCCTAATTTTAAGATGATTATTTACAGACATACAGAGTTCAAACCAGTTGCACAACAAGAGACCATGTTGTTTGAAGAAATCCAAGCGACATCATTATAATGTTTATTTGAAATTCAGGAAGGAAGGAAGGAAGGAAGGAAGGAAGGAAGGAAGGAAGGAAGGAAGGAAGGAAGGAAGGAAGGAAGGAAGGAAGGAAGGAAGGTAGGTATAGGATCTCCTGCTTGAGTAGGGGTGTAGATTAGAAGACCTCCAAGGTCCCTTCCTATTCTATTCTATTCTATTCTATTCTATTCTATTCTATTCTATTCTATTCTATTCTATTCAGTACAGGAAGGAAGGAAGGAGGAAGGAAGGAAGGAAGGAAGGAAGGAAGGAAGGAAGGAAGGAAGGAAGGAAGGATCAAAAAGAATCACCATAAATTTCAAAACAGAAATGATTTATTGATCTTTCTTGACCTATCCTGGCCTGAAGATTTTAGCAAAGCCATTAATCCTCCACAGTCAAAATTAGCAGAATGATTTGGGGTGGCGGTCATAGGTGAAATCTTCACCTCAGTTTAATCCAGCATTTAAGATGCTCCGCATTCCTCGCTGACAGTCAAGATTTAATAGTGGAACACTGTAAGAACCCAACTTGAAGTTGAGTTTCCAGAAAAATAGGTTTAACTTGATAATAAAGACCCTCTGCGTACTGCAGCACTTGGCTGCCCCACAGATTTTCCTGCTGGAAGTTCCCAGTTCCACCAAAATATCCTCAGTATTACCCTGCTCTGATTCCAGAAGTCAGGCTTGTCTCCTGAGAAATCTTTCCTCCCAAGGCTTCAATTCATGCAACTTGGTGTTTCTCTGCCCTACTAATGTTTGGCCAGTAACACAACAGAGATGACACTTTCATAGGCTGTGAGCAGTCAAGCCTCCAGATTGGAGTGCAGAGTCAAGAGCAGCGGAGTGTGGTTCTTATATAGAGATACTAGTTGGATGCCCGTGCTTCACTACAAAACTATGTGATCAGGCGTGATAAATTGATACTTAAAGCCTGAAACTTAATGTAGAATAAGGCAACTGCTTATTTGCTAGAGCTGCTATTTGTAATTATTTCTTCACACGATCTCCTCGGGCCGTTGTCCAACAGCTTTATGTATAGTGTATACATAGTGTATAGTGTAGGAAGTTAAAACCCACCCCTCTCCTAGAAAAATGAGATATGTTAGGAAATGAGGTGAGGCCCTCCTCAAGAAGCCCTCCCTGGACCCGGCTATATTAGCGAATTATCGTCCAGTCTCCAACCTTCGCTTTGTGGTGAAGGTTGTTGAGAGTGTAGTGGCGCGACAGCTTCCCCAGTACCTGGATGAAGCTGACTATCTAGACCCGTTCCAGTCAGGCTTCAGGCCGGGGTACAGCACGGAAACAGCATTGGTCGCATTTGTTGATGATCTCTGAAGGGCTCGGGACAGGGGTTGTTCCTCTGTCCTGGTCTTATTAGACCTCTCAGCGGCTTTTGATACTATCGACCATGGTATCATGCTGCGCCGGTTGGAGGGGCTAGGAGTGGGAGGCACCGTGTTGCAGTGATTCTCCTCCTTCCTTTCTAACCGTACGCAGTCTGTGTTGGCAGGGGGTCGACCCCGAGGCGCCTAGTCTGTGGGGTGCCGCAAGGGTCGGTCCTCTCGCCCCTCCTGTTCAACATTTATGTGAAGCTGCTGGGCAAGATCATCCAGGGCTTTGGGGTGGATTTCCATCAGTACGCTGATGATACTCAGCTGTACATTTCCACCCTGGGCCACCCCAATGATGCCCTTGACTTGATGACCTGGTGCCTGGAGGCCGTACGGATCTGGACAGGGAGAAACAAGCTCAGACTCAACCCCTCCAAGACCGAGTGGCTGTTGTTTCCGGCGTCTGGTCATAGTCAGCTAGTCCCATCGCTGACTATTGGGGGTGAGACCTTGACCCCCTCAGAGGGGGTTTGCAACTTGGATGTCCTCCTGGACTCGCAGCCGGCCCTAGAAAGCCATTTGACGGCTGTAGCCAGGGGGACTTTTTATCAGGTTCGCCTGATCTACCAGTTGCGTCCCTTTCTGGACCGGGACTCCTTGCGCACAGTCACTCATGCCCTCATCACGTCCTGTCTGGACTACTGTAATGCTCTCTACATGGGGCTCCCCTTGAAGAGCACCTGGAGGCTCCAGATGGTCCAGAATGCGGCTGCGCGGGTGATTATGGGAGCGACTCGACACTCCCATGTAACACCGCTCCTGCACGAGCTGGACTGGCTCCTGGTGGTCTTCCGGGTGCGATTCAAGGTGTTGGTTGCCATCTTTAAAGCGCTGCATGGCTTAGGACCTGTGTACTTACGAGACCGCCTTCTGCCACCGATAGCCTCCCATTGACCAGTACGGTCCCACAGAGAGGGACTCCTCAGGGTGCCGTCGGTCAAACAATGTCGACTGGCGACCCCCAGGGGAAGAGACTTCTCTGTGGGGGCATCTGCCTTCTGGAATGAGCTGCCCCCGGAGATTCGTAGGATCCCCAACCTTCGCACCTTTCGCCGCGCCCTCAAAACGCTATTGTTTCACCAAGCAGGGCTGGCCTAAATGCTATTTTAATGGGTGGTTTCTATTTTAGCTCTTTCGGCCAAATTATTTGATATTTTTAAATTGTCTTTTAACTTTCATATAGTTGTGGGTTTTATTTTTGGCTGTACACCACCCTGAGTCCTTCGGGAGAAGAGCGGTATAAAAATTTAATAAAATAAAAATAAATAAATAAATAAATAAATAAATATTAAAAGGGCAGAATATTTCCCCTAAAAGTGAGGCAGAAACTTAGCCCCCCCCCTTGTCAATGGGCCATTAAGGCTTGGGCCGATCCATTCTACATAACAAAGATCTACCTCCTTCAGGCAGAGCCATTTAATTGCCCTTCATTGCACCACCCAACAAGATTCAACCAAATTTAGCACACAGACAATCTACAAAGCTAGCCATGACCTCTGACAGCAACCAATCAGGATACTCTTCCTGTGACCCAGGAAGTTCAAAGCCAGAGAGGGTATATAATTTATACCCTCTCTGGCTTTGAACTTCCTGGGTCACAGGAAGAGTATCCTGATCCTCTCAGCATCTCTCCCCTTTTTTTCACCCACGATCTCCAAGGCATGTGATCTTCTTCATCAATAAACCTTCTTTCCAAACAACTTCCATGAATCCAGTGTCTTTTTCCCCACTTGGAACAGAAGAATATTTATTCCAACAGTAGTTTTAAGTTTTATATGTTGTTTTAACTTTCGATTTGGAGCTACCCCAAATTCGTTGCAAGATGGGCAACTCCAGAGAGTCCTCAAGTTATGACCGTAACAAAGCCCAATTTTTGTGTTGCTAAGCGAGGCAGCTGTTCAGTGAGTTTTGCCCCATTTGATGACCTTTCTCACCACCATCATTAAATGAATCACTGCAGTTGTCAAGTTAGTAACACCGTCGTTAAGTGAATCTGGCTTCCTCACTGACTTGGTTTGTTGGGAGGTCACAAAAGGGGATCGCATGACGCCGGAAAACAGCAACTGATATAAATATGAACCAGTGGCCAAGTGTCTGAACTTTGCTATGTGATCTTGGGGATGCTGCAATGGTCATAAGTGTGAAAAACAGTCATAGGTCGATTTTCTCAGTGCCGTTGTAACTTCGAAAGGTCACTAAATGGTGGTAAGGTGGTAAGTATATAAATGTTTTAATAAATAAATAAATTGAGACATCAGCTTATTTGAGACATCAGCTTTTAAAGCGTATTGAAATGAACAAGCAGCCTCTATCACCATGGGAACTCTAAATAAACTTTTAAAAAATATATTGCCTTCAGTTGATTCCTGGTGACTCCATGGACATGTCTATGCAATTTTCTTTGCATTATTTTTTTTTTTTGTTTGGAAATAATTTGACACTGCTCATTCTTGTGGCAGAGAGAGAGAGAGACAGAGAGAGAGACAGAAACAGAGAGACAGAGAGACAGAGAGAAAGAGAGAGAACTGGCCCAAGCTGGCTTTGTGCCAAAGGCAGCACTACAATTCACAGTCTCCTGATTTCTAGCCTTTAACCACTACTCCAAATGACTTTCTCTCGGCAACATTCAATTATATAATAAATACAAGCTCAAGAAAAAACAGCCAATATGATCTGTAGCAACGTTAGCAACCTAGGTTGGGGAATTATAACCATAAATGTGAGGCATTTGTAATATGGGTGGTCCTTGATTTATAACCATTCATTTAGTGACCGTTCAAAGTTACAATGGCACTGAAAAAAGTGACTTATGACCGTTCTTCATACTTATAACCCAGAGGTGAAATCCAGCAGGTTCTGACAGGTTCTGGAGAACCGGTAGCGGAAATTTCGAGTAGTTCGGAGAAGCAGCAAATACCACCACTGGATGGCTCCAGAGTTGGGTGGGAATGGAGATTTTGCAGTATTCTTCTCCCTGGAGTGGGGAGAGAATGGGGATTTTGCAATATCCTTTCCCCAGGAGTGGGGAGGGAATGAGGATTTTGCAATATCCTTCTCCCTGGAGTGGGGTGGGAATGGAGATTTTGCAGAATCCTTCTCCCTGGAGTGGGAAGAGAATGGGGATTTTGCAATATCCTTCTCCCTGGAGTGGGGAGAGAATGGGGATTTTGCAGAATCCTTCTCCCTGGAGTGGGGAGGGAATGGAGATTTTGCAATATCCTTCTCCCTGGAGTGGGGAGAGAATGGGGATTTTGCAGAATCCTTCTCCCTGGAGTGGGGAGGGAATGGAGATTTTGCAATATCCTTCTCCCTGGAGTGGGGAGAGAATGGGGATTTTGCAATATCCTTTCCCCAGGAGTGGGGAGGGAATGAGGATTTTGCAATATCCTTCTCCCTGGAGTGGGGAGGGAATGGGAATTTTGCAATATCCTTCCCCCAGGAGTGGGGTGGGAATGGAGATTTTGCGGAATCCTTCTCCCTGGAGTGGGAAGGGAATGGAGATTTTGCAGTATCCTTCCCCTGCCACGCCCACCAAGCCACGCCCACAGAACCGGTAGTAAAAAAATTTGAATTTCACCACTGTTATAACCCTTGCAGGATCCCCATTTATCATGTGATCAAAATTTGGATGCTTGGCAACTGGTTCATATTTATGCAGTGTCCTGGGATCATGTGATCACTTTTGGCGACCTTCTGACATGGGGAAGCCAGATTCATGTAACAAACCTGTTTAACTTAATAACTTGCAATAACGACTGTGGCAAGAAGGGTCATCAAATGGATCAAAACTCACTTAACAACTGTCTCACTTAGCATCAGAAATGGTGGTCGTAAGTAGAGAATTACCTGTAGTGAAACATGAAGCCACAAATTCATTGTTTTCAGGAAAGTAAAGGACAGTATTGCCACTATGGTGGTAAATCTTGAATTCCAAGCCAACGGTTTTTATTTTTAACATATATCTACGGTTGCCTTTCTTTTCTGATTAAGTATCTTGGGCAAGCTTTGGTCTCCTTGAACATTTGAATGGAAAGAGACATGTGCGGTACATACATTTCTTTGCGGGCACATGTAGGTTTTCTCCCTTCAAAATGAATTGGGTCACCTATACTCAGCTGAGTTCCATATGTTTAAAAGTAAGTTCATTTCTAGGGTTTTCAATAAACGTGCCAGTACACGATACTTGGATTTTAATGCCATATGTGTTATTTTAGTATTTTATGTTTGAACTGGGTATCTGATTTATTTTCTTGGTTTTTATTGGAATGTTAGTTTCAGGAGAGTAAGCCCATGCCCTCAGGATGGGTTTCATTAAGCATTCCAATAAATAATAAAATAAATCAGACACACGCTGTTAGGCCTGCTGGAACTGGTCCAAGGGAATTGCTTGCTTCAAAAGTAATTATATTTTCTTTACCATATTTTTCCTTGGAACATGAAACTTATACCTTCATCTCTCTCAGCCAGGCCAAAATAACCACAATGTAATGGAACCAAGTTCCATTACACGTCCCAAAATGTTCTTTATTGTAAAAGCAACGAAGCATGTACAGTCTGACCTAGGAGAATTCCTGGCTTTCGTCTTTTGCCACGCCAAAAAAATAAAAGCCTTTGCACATTTCAGGTTAGAACAAGGTAGAGGATGGCTTGGTCCTTTTCACAAAGAGCAAAAATTCCTCTTTGCAGATAAATATGTCAGTAAGGTACATCTTTTACAGTTTATCCTTACCAACCACCAATGCAAGGAGGACATACCGGATTATGTTCCAGAAGCAATTTGAAGATCTTTCAAAGAGACGTGAAGTAGTACTGAAAATGGACTTTGATTATCCCACACTGGTTGGGAGACCAACTTTATTTTTATCTATCTATCTATCTATCTATCTATCTATCTATCTATCTATCCATCCATCTCCATCCATCCATCCACCCATCCATCCATCTATCTCTATCTACACATATACACATACAAATTCCTTGATGACTCATTCTTAAAAAAAAATAGAGCACTGATGCACAGAAGCTTGTTTGCTTACATATATACCAGTATTTATTTAATTTAGATAGCCGCCCACCTCAGATGTTACATCTTGTGAGGTAAATATAACAAGATAACAAGAGTTTAAGTTTATTTATTTCTCAAGCATATATAAGATAACAGGTAAAAGTATAAACATAATTTGAATACATGAAAAGAGTAAGTAAAAAGGAATATTAGGACAGGGACAGTAGGCACTTTGTCAAGGAAGTTTAAGAAATTCCTGATCTATTTTACTGGCATCTTGCTCCTTCAGAAAGTAAAAAAAAAAACCAACCATAAATCAGGGATCCGTGGTCCTTGATTTATTTCAAACCAATAGGGATGGCTTAGAAGTCCACAAAGTCCACATTCTGGATAGAGAGAACCATTTGTTTGAAAGGGGTAAAAAGAGGCCATTTCAGAGGTTGGTTTCGGCAGGTTCTGACCAGTTCTGGAGAACTGGTAGTGGAAATTTTGAGTAGTTCAGAAAACCGGTAGTAAAAATTCTGACTGGCCCCGCCCCCATCTATTCTCTGCCTCCCAAGTCCCAGCTGATCAGGAAGAAATGGGGATTTTGCAGTAATCTTCCCCTGGATTGGGGATGGAATGGACATTTTACAGTATCCTTCCCCTGGAGTGGGGTGGGAATGGAGATTTTACAGTATCCTTCCCCTGCCAAGCCCACCAAGCCACGCCCACCAAGCCACACCCTCAGAACCGGTAGTAAAAAAATTTGAAACCCACCACTGGGCCATTTATGTTACCACTGACAACCATCTCTCAACAGAGGGGGAGAGATAAGATACCACCTATCTCCAGTCTACACACAGTCCTTGAAGTAGTTCCAAGAAGATCCGCCCCCATTTGCACTCTGATACATGTGGCTCTGAGGGCACAGATAAACCCTCCAAGTGGCCTCAAGAGCTCTCAGGGAGAGCACTAACGACCAGATGACTGCAAAGAAATATGATCCTTCCACCTCCCCCCGCCCCCCACAATCCCCTCCTGTCAGAACTATAATCCTTCCAACACCCCCACCATCCTGCCAGAATCAATGAAGCTTCTTGGATGAGAAGCAAACATTTTCTTCTTCCTCAGGGAAAAAAAACCAGTCCAGTTGCCTTTTGAAAAAGCTCCTTTGAGACAACTATGACTTATGATGATTGAGAATCTCCACAGAACCTTAGAAGTGGAAGAAAAGAAACTTTGTGGAGAAAATGCCTATGGAGATTTTCAGTCATCCAAGTCATGGTTGTCCCAAAGGTGCTTTTTTTCAAGAGGCAACTGGACTTTCTGGTTTTTCTTTGAAGACGTTTCGCTTCTCATCCAAGAAGCTTCTTCAGCTCTGACTGGATGGTGGGGAATGGAAGGATTTATACTCCTTGCAAGACAGCTGGACATTTGCATTCTTTTAGCAGGTCATTAAGATCACCTGAAGGTTTATCTGTGTCATCAGGGTCACCAGAGTGGTGCAAATTAGTGCGCAGCCTTCTTGGAACTGTTGAAAGGATTGTGTTGTAGACTGGAGTTAGATGATATTGTATCCCTCTCCCTCTGTTTACTCACCTGTTAAGGAAGAAATGAGAGTGGAATATGAGAAGCCCATTTAGGGCCCAGGAAAAACCCAGTGCATGAAGTGGAGTGGAAGAGATTTGATTGTGACAGAATCTTCTTTCTTTCTTTCTTTCTTTCTTTCTTTCTTTCTTTCTTTCTTTCTTTCTTTCTTTCTTTCTTTCCTTTCCTTTCCTTTCCTTTCCTTTCCTTTCCTTTCTTTCCTTTCTTTCTTTTTCATTTCTTTGTTCATTCATTCATTCATTCATTCATTCCTTAGCATAATGCAGGTCTGCAAACTTTTGTACTCTTATCAACTTTTATCAAACTGTTATCAAGACTGGACTTGTAGGGCATTAGCAGATGGAGGCTCAGAACCAAGTGAGACCTGAATTAAGCTCTACCTGCTGATTAGACCAGGAAGTTTCCACACCTTTCCACACGCTGCCTTCTTCCTGCTATGATAATGAAGCAATAAAAAACCAAGAATGACATATGGCAGTTCTTCCATGCTGGGTTCTTTATTGTTTCACGCCTGTAGACAGAATCTTGCCAGACTAAGCACTCTGCTATCTGCAACTTGAATATACATTGGGAACTATTAGGGAGGAGCTGTCTTCATCCGCTTTCTCTCACCCATGATATCTGAGTTGAGTTGTCTCTTATTCCACTGGTATGCACTCCCTCTCTTTAGGGAACCCAGGTCCTCACTACATTTCATCATAGCAACTAAATTATGCCTTTACAGTAGGAAACAGCTGGAACCCAGGTCAATGAAATGCATTCAAGTGAAAGCTCATTGTGCTTCCCACTGGATCTATACCCGCATCCAGAAATTGCCGTATAATAGGAGTGGACAGCCAAAGTCCAGAGGACCTATGACAGGGGTCAGCAACCTGTGGCTCTGGAGCCGCATGTGGCTCTTTCATCCCTCTGCTGCGGCTCCCTGTTGCTGGTGGGCTCCACAATTGATAGGGCTTTCGGTTAGGACAGGTAGAGGAAATAGGATGCCGCGCTAGGAGGAGACGCTATGGTGGGGGGAACCAGACTTCCGGTCGGCATAGGAAAAAGGACGCTGCGCTAGGAGGAGACTATAGTGGGGGAACTGGACTTCTGGTTGGCAGAGGAAAAAGGACTCTTTCTCTCTCTCTCTCCCTCTCACCCATGTGCTTTTTTTTTTGCCCAGGACCTCAAAGCCATGTGATCCTGTCCACCATTAAAACCATCTTTTCAAGCAGTCTCCATGTTTCCAGTATCTTTCTCCCCACTTGGAACTGAACCCAGATGGATATTTCTTCCAACAGAACTATAATCCATTTCAGGTAAAAAAAAGCTTTTAAAACCAAGGAAGCTTTCATCAGAAAGGGTTTTATTTTTCTCCTCCATTTAAGCAACAATAGTGTTTTTCAGCACTTGGTGTCTCAGAATCAAATCCTGTTTTTCAAAACGGTAATACGCATATCTGCTTAAACGCCCTGAGGACAATTAAGCCTAAGAGGCTGAGAATTGATTTACCAAGCTGCCTAGTTAACAACAATTTCTTTCTTGCTGCCATTTAAGAGCAGAAGAATAGCTGACCTAAAATATCATATTAACAGTTTGCTACTTTCGCTAAAAGATATGACCTTTGAATCCGAAACAGACACTCTGGGAAAGCTCAACAGAGTTGGTTACTGAAACAATATTAACTTGCTGCATGCAAAAACATGGGCAGAGATGCGAAATCACACAGATTAATTTGACAGATTAGATATTGAGTAGGAATATTTAATAGGCTCTCATGTATCCTCCACGACAAGACATGTTTAGAAATCATCCATTGCAGAATATGTATGTGGGAGAGGAGGAGGCAATGTCCAAGAACATTGAATAACTTCCTTCCTTCCTTCCTTCCTTCCTTCCTTCCTTCCTTCCTTCCTTCCTTCCTTCCTTCCTTCCTTCCTTCCTTCCTACCTACCTACCTACCTACCTTCCTACCAGAGGTGGGATTTACTTACCTTCTCCACAGGTTTGCAAATGTGGGCGTGTCTGTGCATGCACATGGCCTTATGCGCATGTGCAGTGCTCGCGCATTACGTACGGGTGGGTGGGTGGAGCCTCCCGCAGTCGCCGCTACCGATTCGTCCAATCCAAAGAGAACCGGCTGAAGCCCACCACTGCTTCCTACCTTCCTACCTTCCTACTGTTGGGAGAAATATCCATCTGGTTCAGTTCCAAGCTGAGAGAAAGGCACTGGAGACAAAATGGAGGCTGGAGTCTGATTGGAAAGATGTTTTAATGATGAACAGAACCATCAAGCACATGGTTCTGGGCAGCTGACCACATGGAGTTGAGAGTGAGTGGTTTCTATATCTTCTCTTGGGCTTTGCATTTGAGCTTCCTGTTCCTATGCAAGAGCATGTATTCTATTGGCTGTTGTAGGGGACATAGCTGGCTCTTTAGGTTGTCTGAGCTAAGTTTGGTTGAAGTTTGGAGGGCGATGCAATATCCTTAGGAGATTGTGCAATGTAGTGAGCTCTGCTGCTAGATGGTAGTGGGTTAATCCTATTATGTCCTGAAGGGTCATGTCTTAATTCCTTCACCCTGGAGCTGAAGGTCTTTTGTTTTGTAGGTAGGCTGGCCCAGTCTTTCTTAATTGGCACAAAGTATCTGCTGGGAGCAGGGAAGTGGGGCTGCTTTCTGTCTCCAAGAGCATGTTCCTCCAGTCCTCCCTTAGGGAAATATAATATTCTGCTTTTTTAATATTTCTTAAAATATTTCATTCTTCTAGGAGAGAGGTGGGTGCTAACTTTCTACACTGCCTTCCTACCATCCTACCTTCCTCCATTCCATCCTCTCCCCTCCCCCATTTTTCCAGATGGAAAAATAAGCCCATCTGAAGACTTGACTTGCTTACGGCTATACTCACAAAATGTATGGGTGTCCTTGGGTGTCCTTGGGTGTCCTCCTGGATGCGCGGCTGTCTTTAGAAGGGCATATGACAGCCGTGGCCAGGGGGGCTTTTTGTCAGGTTCGCCTGATACGCCAGTTGCGCCCCTTTCTGGACCGGGACTCCCTACGCACAGTCACTCAAGCACTCGTCACTTCTCGTCTGGACTATTGTAACGCTCTCTACATGGGGCTCCCCTTGGGGTGCACCCGGAGGCTCCAACTGGTGCAGAATGCGGCTGCGCGGGGGATTATGGGAGCGACGGGGCGCTCCCATGTGACTCCTCTCCTGCGCGAGCTGCATTGGCTTCCGGTGGACTTCCGGGTGCGCTTCAAGGTGTTGGTGATCACCTTTAAAGCGCTCCATGGCTTAGGGCCAGGGTACTTACGGGACCGCCTTCTGCCACCAATAGCCTCCCACCGGCCGGTTCGCTCCCACAGAGAGGGCCTCCTCAGGGTGCCGTCGGCCAGACAATGCCGGCTGACGACCCCCAGGAGGAGAGCCTTCTCTGTGGTGGCACCCACCCTATGGAACAATCTACCCCCAGAGATACGAGTGATCTCCGACCTTCGGATTTTTCGTCGGGCCCTAAAAACTCATTTTTTCCAGTTAGCCGGTCTGTCTTGATTTTAGGGTTAGTTTTAAAATTTTAATATTGATTTTAATTGACAAGTTTTAAATTATGGGCCAAATTTATAAATTATTTTAACTTTATTTTTTAACTGTGATGTTTTGTATAGATGTTTTTATCTTGGCTGTTCACCGCCCTGAGTCCGAAAGGAGAAGGGCGGTATAGAAATTTGAATAAAGTAAAGTAAAGTAAAGTATGTCCTGCTGGACACAGTTAGTCATAAAATACCCATTTCCCTGAAGTCAAACTTCGATTGCCTTCCCTTCACCCTTTTTGCCTCCTTATGAATTCAGCATACCTTTGTATTTTGGTGGTGGGAAGACTTCAGAATAAAACCCTTGGCTGCAGCACTTGCTATTTTATTTTCCAAGAATGCCTCCGGGATCTACAGTAGAAGAAGCCCAGAGGGATTGCCAGAAACAGAGATTATCTTGGCATTTTATCAGGAAGGCTAAACAAGATTTTAAAAATGAGGTGATGGGGATGGTGGTAGAAGCACAAAATTTAGTAGGACTAAAGAAACTGAAGAAAATAGGGATGCAGGCTCAGTTGCTAAGACGCTGAGCTTGTCGATTGAAAGGTCGGCGGTTCGAATCCCTAGTGCCGCGTAACGAGGTGAGCTCCCGTTACTTGTCCCAGCTTCTGCCAACCTAGCAGTTCGAAAGCACGTAAAAAATGCAAGTAGAAAAATAGGGACCACATTTGGTGGGAAGGTAACAGTGTTCTGTGCGCCTTTGGCGTTTAGTCATGCTGGCCACATGACCACGGAGATGTCTTTGGACAGTGCCAGCTCTTCAGCTTTGAAATGGAGATGAGCATCGCCCCCTAGAGTTGGGAACGACTAGCATATATGTGCGAGGGAAACTTTTACCTTTATCTTTTAGACATGACTGAATCCTCCTCCTCCTCCTCTTCCTCCTCCTCCTCCTCCTCCTCCTCCTCCTCCTCCTCCTCCTTCTTTATCCGTGAGCTGTCAGACTCCTGAATGCAAAATAACATCATAACTACGTAGTAGGATGGACTGGCAGGGCCAGAGCAATGTGTAACATGTTCACACTGGTGCACTAGGACTAGGTGTTTTTTTAATATGATTTATTGGGTTAGGGGTTTTTTGTCTTCACTGTGAATTGTTTTGTGTTGGGGGGTGCACTGAGGGAGCTCAACCAATCTCATTGTACATATGTTGTGCACTGACAATAAAGGTTTGAATTGAAGTCTTCCATACAGTATTATGAAGATGGACTCTCCAAATCCTATTTGCCAGAGACAGCTGAACGGTCTTCTTCAGCCCATTACTCTCCATGCCCAAGGGATAACAACTCACCTGATTAGCAATTCCCATGTGTCTGGTTATTCCCACTGAGAGCAAAGTGATCCAAAGCACAAGGGTGCCACCTTGGAAATGCCCAATCTAATCTGTCGTGGAGTCTTGTTTCACAATTGATGTTATTGGGACGGATCCAGATTTAGTCAAGGACAGAAGATTCTCAAAATCAGTGGGAGGTTAATCGTGACTAAATCTGGCTTCAGACATGCCATTGTACAGAAAAGGTTTTATTCCAACCTCCATTTGCTGCTCAAATAGATTGGCAGCCAAACAAAATATGGCTATGTCACTCTCTTGACTTTCTGGTTCAGATGTAGCAAAATATAGCCAATCTTGAGATTTCCAAATTATTTTATCCTGAGAGTTCTCTGCTCACCCCACCACACTCCACCCCCTCCAAGTTTATTCTGAGTCCTTGATTTCAGTCAAAATCCAGACTGTGACTGATATGGTTAATCTTCTCCATTGCTGCTCCTGTCCAGAGCCAACTTTTTTCTTTGTCTTTGAAACTTGAAGCCTTGGCTGATCCTTCATGGAGGGTAGGCTTTTGCCCTTATATAGTCAAAGTCATGGGGCTCCTGGAGGTCATATTCAAAACAAGAGTGAAAAAATGCAGTTGGTGCAGGAGAAGGAAAAAAATATATACCTGGGCCTTTTGCCAAGAGCTGTTTGCAATACCCCATTTCTGCATGCCTGATGAAAATCATACTGTCTTGCAAGGTAAAATTGGTTTGCATGCATCCAAACCTCTTGTTTCTCAACAAAAGGAAATGTTGGGGCATTTGCAAAAGACATTTTCAAGAGTTGAGGAAAACTGATTTCCCTAACTTTTGAGGAACAAATCAATAAAGATGATTAGGTAACTGGAGGATAAAACATACAATGAACGGCTGCTGGAATTGGGTATGTCTACGTAGTTTATTGAAAAGATGGACTAGGGGTGACATGATTGCAGTTTTGAAATATTTGAGGGGCTGCCACAAAGATAAGGGGATCAAGCTATTCTCCAAAGCACCTGAGGGCAGGACAAGAAGCAATGGATGGAAACTAATCAAGGAGAGAAGCAACTTAGAACTAAGGAGAAATTTCCTGACAGTTAGAACAATTAAATCAGTGGAAAAACTTGCCTCCAGAAGTTATTGGTGCTCCAACACTGGAAGTTTTTAAGAAGAGGTTGGATAACCATTTGTCTGAAGTGGTGTAGGGTTTCCTGCCTAAGCAGGGGGTTGGACTAGAAGACCTCCAAGGTCCCTTCCAACTCTGTTCTGATTGATTGATATATCTCCAATATAGTGGATCTATTTAAACTCATGTTCACTACTGAAATAAGACTTTTGTCAATTCCGCTCAGTCTGGACACACTGCAGCTGCAATTCCACTATTTGCTAGCTAATATTGGTAACAGAGATATGGAGGGCAGCTGACTGGGAAACATGGTGAAAATGAAGCAGTCCAATTTTTTGCAAAAATAATGCAAAGAAAGAGAAAGGTAAGGTTGCAGTATGTTCCTATGGCTAAATGTAGAATTTAGGCTCTTTCATTTGCTGATCTGTCTCTGCAGAAAAAGAAGTCCAAAATGATGGTAGACCCAGGTGCCTTTCCAGGGCGTTGCATCTTTGCCACATAAAGCAATCTGTGCCCACTCAAAAGTGGGCACAGATTGTACCCACTGTACTTACAGGAGGTTGTACTTACAGGAGGTTTTGCCTAGGATAGTGTATTGCAAGCAACAATCCTTCCATCATCACCTGAGCTGAAGAACTGGCCTAGAAGAGCATGTGACTTTTTTCCTCTCTCTTAGGAACTGTAATATCTATTGATTTTGGTGGCTTTTAAACCTTGACAACAGGAGAAAGAAAGAAAGGAAGAAAGAAAGAAGGAAGGAAGGAAGGAAAGAAAGGAAGGAAGAAAGGAAAGAGAGAAAGGAAGGAAAGAAGGAAAGGAAGGAAGGACAAGAAAAGGAGAGAGAGAAAGAAAAGGAGAGAGAGAGAGAAAGGAAGGAAGGGAAGGAAAGAAAGAAGGAAAGAAGGAAAAGAAAAGGAGAGAGAGAAAGAAAAGGAAAGAGAGAGAAAGGAAAGAAGGGAGAGAGAAAGAAAAGGAGAGAGAGAGAGAGAAAGAAAAGGAAAGAGAAAGGAAGGAAGGAAAGAAGGAAGGAAGGAAAGGAAGGAAGGAAGGAACAAAGAAAGGAAAGAAGGAAAAGAAAAGAGAGCGAGAAAGAAAAAGAAAGAGAGAAAGAAAGAAAAGGAACAAGAGGAAGGAAGGAAAGAAAGGAAGGAAAGAAAGAAAGAAGAAAGAAAAAAAAGAAAGAAAGAAAGAAAGAAAGAAAGAAAGAAAGAAAGAAAGGCCACAACACATAAGATACTTTTAAATAAGAGGCTGTTTCAGTGACTAATCATTGTTGAGCTGTAAA
The DNA here is from genome assembly GCF_059756535.1 of Pantherophis guttatus. Classification (NCBI taxonomy): domain Eukaryota; kingdom Metazoa; phylum Chordata; class Lepidosauria; order Squamata; family Colubridae; genus Pantherophis; species Pantherophis guttatus. The sequence goes on from NC_142067.1 coordinate 14,078,808, forward strand.
CATTTAGCCCACTCAAGATGTTCCCAAAAAGACTTGCTCAGCATGATAAAACAGGGCACAAAGCCAAGGATGAAGTAATGTCATAATTACTTTAGCAACATGCTGGCTGAGCCAGAAGCAAAGCAAAACTCAACACTGTTTGTATTATAAACTTTTGCCCAAGCCAGCAAGTCTCCAGTTCCATCTGCCTTTGCCTCCATCTGCACTGGGGAAAACATGCTGCAGATAATCGTCACCTGATCCTGCAGAGGTGGGATCTACAACTACCTAGAGCAGGGGTGTCAAACTCAAGGCCCGGGGGCCAAATCTGGCCCGGGGGATGCTTAGATCTGACCCGTAGGGCTGCCCTGGAAACAGTAAAGGACTGGCCTGCAGTGCCTCTGCCAGCAAAAATGGAGCTCGGGAGGGCCATGCGCAGCCCTTCCATGCTCCGTTTTTGGCCGCAACGGCCTCCTGCAGTCGACTGTTGCGGCCGAAAACGGGGCCGGAGGGGGGCATGCACGACCCACCTGAGCTCCATTTTTGCTGGCAGAGGGCTGCAGGAGGGCATCACAGGCGAAAACGGAGCTCAGGAGCCCGTTTTCGCTGGCAGAGCACTTGGGCCACCACAGGCACCCCCAATACGAGTGATGTCAAGCTGGCCACATCCTCCCCGGCCCCCGAGGTCAAACACAACCCTGATGCGGCCCTCAATGAAATAAAGTTTGACACCCCTGACCTAGAGTATATACCAGTAGATATGACACCTTCACCCTTTATTCCCACTGGGGGAACAGAAGAACTTCCTGTCCTCCCTCACTTTTGCTTGCCAGGGGAAGCTTTTGAGGGCTCCTTGGTGTTCTCTGAGCTTGCTTGTCTTCTTGCAGACATTACTACACCATCAGTACTAGTAAATGTTCCTCTCATTCTAAACAGCAATAGTTTGGGAGGAGAATGTTGCCAAGGGACCCTGCCTCTTTGGATCTGGTTCCCTTTGTTTAAATTTGCAATAGGAAATTTGTAACAGAGTTGGAAGGGACCTTGGAGGTCATCTAGTCTAACCCCCTGCTCACGCAGGAGACCTGTACTAGGGATTCAAACCGCCGAACTGCCGACCTTTCTGATCGGCAAGCTCAGTGTCTTAACCACCGAGCCACTTAGTCAGCCTAATCAAGGAACCACAGTCCCACTGACAAGGCAAGCCACTAATGGTTTTAAATTTTGATATGGATTTTAAATTGATAAATTTTAAACTATGGGCCAAATTTAATTATTTTAAATCTATTTTTAATCGTATTTATGTATAAATGTTTTTATTTTGGCTGTTCACCGCCCTGAGTCCGAAAGGAGAAGGGCGGTATAGAAATTCGAATAATAAATAAATAAATAAATAAATAAATAAATAAATAAATAAATAAATAAATAAATAAATACAGGTAGTGACCGACTTACGACCACAGCTGAGTCCAAAATTTCTGTTGTTAATTGAATTTTGCCCCATTTTACAACTTTTCTTGTCTCAGTTATTAAGTCAATCGCTGCAGTTGATAAGTTAGTAGCCCGGTTGTTAAGTGAATCTGGCTTCCCCATTGACTGCTTGTTCAGAAGGTTGCAAAAGGGGATCACGTGACTTTGGGACACAGGCACGGTCATAAATACGAACCTGTTGCCAAGCGTCTGAATCTTGATCACATGATCATGAGGATGCTGAAAATGTCGTAACTATGAAAGAAATGGTTGTAAGCCAGTTTTTTCAGTGCCGTTGTAACTTTGTGTCAGAGTATGAATATTCATAGACTGGAATAGGCATAGCAACAGGTCAGCCAATGAGGAGTGTTTGGAAACTGAAACATAGTATTTGTTTGTATGGGGCCATAAGAGACAGTTGGGAGTCTGGGCGTGGCTTAGACTTGCTGAACTGTATATAAGAGTTGGTTTGGCCTCTGTAATGGGTGCCTCTGTACAATATATTAGCCTCTGTATCTCTCTACTCTGTAATGACTCGCTTCTATGAATATTGCTTTTATGTTCCTGATTTTATATGCTGACTTCTGATGTATGGTATTGTATATAAAGAAGTTTCTTATATATAATTGAATCCTGCTGAAGTTCATTTATTTGTGTGCTGGTCCAGGGGTGAAATGCTCCTGGTTCGGACTGGATCGCCTGATCCAGTAGTGATGGATGCGGGTGGTTCGGAGAACCGGTAGCAAAAGTCCCTGCCCCCACCCCACACCCATGCCCAGCTGAGCTGCACAATCATCAGAGGCTTTTTTTTTTTACTTTTTAAAGCATTTTTTCTACAACCTCTTCGGCCGAAAAAAATGCTTTTAAAAGTAAAAAAAAAAAGGCTCTGATGATCGCGCGGCTCAGCTGGGATCATCAAAAGCTTTTAAAAGAAAAAAAAACCCTTTTTCTTTTAAATGCCTCTGACGATCCAAGATGAGTTGCCTGATCGTCAGAGGCATTTAAAAGAAAAAAAGTCTCTGCCGATCAGGCAACTCAGCTGGGATCGTCAGAGCCTTTTGAAAGCATTTTTTTTACAACCTCTTCGCCAAAGAAGTTGTAGAAAAAATGGTTTAAAAAAAATGGCCACGCCCACCCAATCACATTACACCCCTCCCATCAAGCCACGCCCACAGAACTAGTAGTAACAAATTTTAGATTTCACCACTGTGCTGGTCGGATGTGCTGCACAAACTCTGACACTTTGAATGGTCATTAAGCAAACTGTTGTAAGTTGAGGACGACCTCTATATAAACAGAGAGCAAATCCTGCTCCCTTTTAGCCCTGATGATGTTTTGGTAATGAAACATCTGCAAGAAAACAACCAAGCTCAGAGAGCACCAAGGACTCCTCATTTCAACCCTGAGCCACAAATATTCTCTTCTATTGGTTTGGAAATACATTACAATCGTATCACGTTGTAAAAGAAGCTTGTAAATCACCTTTCACGACACAAGAATGTTTCAAATTTTAGCAGGGAAACCTACCGGTTGCAGGCCTGAAAAACACGGAGTGCACTAAGACATAGGAGACCCATTTAAAGGGACCCCTTTTGCTGAACACAGATCTTCACTCTCATTTTTAATTTAAGAATATAAGGGGTGTCCTGCTGGTAAGACCCCTGGACCATCCAATCCAGCCATCAGTATTCACAGTGGCCAACCAACTACCCAAGGATTCCCACTGGTCTTCCAGCAGCTTCTTTGACTGTCTACCTTGCGGGCCATGCCTGTACATTCTAATTTGCAGCCAATTGTTCACATAACTCAAGGGTGTCAAACTTGATTTCATTGAGGGCCGCATCAGGGTTGTGTCTGACCTCGGGGCTGGGGTGGGCATGGCCAGGATGGGTGTGGCCAGTTTGGCATCACTCATGTCGGGAGCGCCTGTGGCGGCCCAAGCGCTCTGCCAGTGAAAATGGGCTTGCAAGCTCCATTTTCGGGTGAGACAGCCTCCTGCAACCCTCTGCCAGGGAAAACGGAGCCCTCCTGAGCTCTGTTTTCGGGTGGGACAGCCTCCTGCAACGGTCTGCCAGGGAAAACGGAGCCCTCCTGAGCTCCATTTTTGGGTGAGACAGCCTCCTGCAACAGTCTGCCAGGGAAAACGGAGCCCTCCTGAGCTCCATTTTTGGGTGGGACAGCCTCCTGCAACGGTCTGCCAGGGAAAACGGAGCCCTCCTGAGCTCTGTTTTCGGGTGAGACAGCCTCCTGCAACGGTCTGCCAGGGAAAACGGAGCCCTCCTGAGCTCTGTTTTCGGGTGGGATGGCCTCCTGCAACTGTCTGCCAGGGAAAACAGAGCCCTCCTGAGCTCTGTTTTCGGGTGAGACAGCCTCCTGAAACCCTCTGCCAGGGAAAACGGAGCCCTCCTGAGCTCTGTTTTCGGGTGGGATGGCCTCCTGCAACGGTCTGTCAGGGAAAACAGAGCCCTCCTGAGCTCTGTTTTCGGGTGGGATGGCCTCCTGCAACAGTCTGCCAGGGAAAACAGAGCCCTCCTGAGCTCCATTTTTGGGTGAGACGGCCTCCTGAAACCCTCTGCCAGGGAAAACAGAGCCCTCCTGAGTTCCGTTTTTGGCTGGGATGGCCTCCTACAACCCTCTGCCAGGGAAAACGGAGCCCTCCTGAGCTCTGTTTTCGGGTGGGACGGCCTCCTGCAATGGTCTGCCAGGGAAAACAGAGCCCTCCTGAGCTCTGTTTTCGGGTGTGATGGCCTCCTGCAACGGTCTGCCAGGGAAAACAGAGCCCTCCTGAGCTCTGTTTTCGGGTGGGATGGCCTCCTACAACCCTCTGCCAGGGAAAACGGAGCCCTCCTGAGCTCTGTTTTCGGGTGGGACGGCCTCCTGCAATGGTCTGCCAGGGAAAACAGAGCCCTCCTGAGCTCTGTTTTCGGGTGGGATGGCCTCCTGCAACGGTCTGCCAGGGAAAACAGAGCTCTCCTGAGCTCTGTTTTCGGGTGGGATGGCCTCCTGCAACGGTCTGCCAGGGAAAACAAAGCCCTCCTGAGCTCTGTTTTCGGGTGAGACGGCCTCCTGCAATGGTCTGCCAGGGAAAACAGAGCCCTCCTGAGCTCTGTTTTCGGGTGGGATGGCCTCCTGCAACGGTCTGCCAGGGAAAACAGAGCCCTCCTGAGCTCTGTTTTCGGGTGGGACGGCCTCCTGCAATGGTCTGCCAGGGAAAACAGAGCCCTCCTGAGCTCTGTTTTCGGGTGAGACGGCCTCCTGCAATGGTCTGCCAGGGAAAACAGAGCCCTCCTGAGCTCTGTTTTCGGGTGGGACGGCCTCCTGCAATGGTCTGCCAGGGAAAACAGAGCCCTCCTGAGCTCTGTTTTTGGGTGGGACGGCCTCCTGCAATGGTCTGCCAGGGAAAACAGAGCCCTCCTGAGCTCTGTTTTCGGGTGAGACAGCCTCCTGAAACCCTCTGCCAGGGAAAACGGAGCCCTCCTGAGCTCTGTTGTCGGGTGGGATGGCCTCCTGCAACGGTCTGCCAGGGAAAACAGAGCCCTCCTGAGTTCCATTTTTGGGTGAGACGGCCTCCTGAAACCCTCTGCTAGGGAAAACGGAGCCCTCCCGAGTTCCGTTTTTGGCTGGGATGGCCTCCTGCAACCCTCTGCCAGGGAAAACGGAGCCCTCCTGAGCTCTGTTTTCGGGTGAGACGGCCTCCTGCAACCCTCTGCCAGGGAAAACAGAGCCTTCCTGAGTTCTGTTTTTGGCTGGGATGGCCTCCTACAACCCTCTGCCAGGGAAAATGGAGCTCAGGAACTACGTTTTCAGTGGCAGAGGGACCGCAGGCTGGTCCTTCATTGTTTCAGGGCAGCCCTCAGGCCAGATCTAAGCACCCCGTAGGCTGGATCCAGACCCCGGGCCTTGAGTTTGACACCCCTGACAAAATTCCATATTTCTAATACTTAACTGATTTCAACTTTTCTTACCACTTATGGCTGGATCTGCTTGCTTGTACTTCACCCAACAAACTTATCAATGCATGATAGGACAAGTAACTGGGTTTTTCAGCTGATGGTTTTTGTTGTTTTTTTTGCAGGGAACTCAGCTTGGATCGTCAGAGCATTTAAAAGAAAACAAGGGTTTTTTTTTCTTTTAAATGCTGTGACCATCTCAGCTGAGTTTTAAAAAAGCCTCTGCCGATCAGGGAACTCAGCTGGGATCGTCGGAGCCTTTTGAAAACATTTTTTTTTACAACCTCTTAGCCGAAGATGTTGTAGAAAAAATGGTTTTAAAAGTTAAAAAAATTGGCCACGCCCACCCAGTCACATTACTGCACCACCACCAAGCCACGCCCACAGAACCGGTAGTAATAAATTTTAGATTTCATCCCTGCCCCAAACAATGAAGAGAGTCCCTATGTGGTTTTCTCCTATACTTTCATTATTTGCATTACTGGCGTAAGTATCTTGCTCCCTGCCTCCAACCCTCCCTGGCATGCCCCCAAGTAGAAAAATCACTTGAGAATTTGCCATGAAAAAGATTGACTCTTTCAGGCAGTTGTTTATTCTAAGAGGATCACGTATCTTTGTGTGGGTTGGTCTCTGTGCATGTTGCGATGGGTGCCAGAATTGGTCTGGCCCCAGGCCTGAGATGTTGCACAGAGGTAACCACAAAATATGTTTCCTCCCAGTCGCCAGGACTTGGCATATTCTGCTCTGAATAAAATAACATCAACAGTTCTCAGAGCATCATGGGAACTTGGTGGCGTCATTAAAAAAAGAGACACCAGGATGAATTCTCTCTCTCTCTCTCTCTCCCTCTTTCTCTCTTTCCCTCTTTCCCTCTTTCTCTCTCTCTCTCTTTCCCTCTTTCTTTCTTTTCTTTCTTTCTTTCTTTCTTTTTCTCGCTTTCTTCCTTCCTTTCTTTCTTTTTCTCGCTTTCTTCCTTTCTCTCTCTCTCTCTGTACAATACAATTTTCTTTTCTTTCACCCCTGCCTCAAGGCGATTTGTTCATTTTAAAGGTAATTGAGAACAAGATATTTTACTTCTATGCTTTTCTGAAAATGGGTACTTGCAATCGAAGGCTCAAGCAATGTGGGCCATGTCCAAAACCCAAGAAAGACACAAAAATCAAGAAAGACACACTGAGTTTCTTCTAAGCAGTTTCCTTTCTTGTTTCTCACCTACAGACAGACATCTTGCCAAACTAAAGCAAAGTACTTGCATTATTAAAGATATATTCTGAGATCTCATGAGGAGGAGCTGTCTTAAGCCTCTTCCTCCCAACCAAACTAACTAAAGTTAGCTGTCTCCTGCTTCTCTGGAATGCAGCCCCTCCCTCTGGGAATTGTTGTGGTCCACCAGCAGCTGCATAGCTGGCAACAGAGTCGGACAGTGAGGAGTCTGGGGAGGAACATGGGCCGGTCCTGGAGTCTGGGGAAGGCTCGGACGAGGGCTCTGCGTCGGAGGCAGAGATGGGGCAGGACCATCTGGGAGTTATGTGCGGACTCCAGAGCCTCCAGAGTCGACATCAGAGAGGCAGAGGAACAGGGGGAGCCTGTTCCTTCTGCGGTCATGCACAGAGCTGCCAGACGGCAAGAACAGTTAAAACAAAAGGGATGACTTGGGAGTAAGGCCTGGAGATGATTGGCCCCTCCCATAAGACATAAAGGAAGAGCAAAAGCACGTGGGCATTTGCAGGAAGCAACGTTGTGGATGGTGTTGGTTTGTACTTTGAAGCTCCGTTTTTGACTCTGTGTTTCCATGTGGCCTTGCCAAGGTAATTGCCAATTAGGTTTTTGGCAGCATGACAAAGAATATAAAGGTGGGTGTTTACCAGCCTTATCCGAAGGACTGTGGCAGACTTTTGTTGGACTAAACTCTTGGTGATTCAGCACGTGCTGTGAATGGAAGGAATTCACAGCCATTAAAATTTAAAAAGGGGGGGGACTAATTGTGTGCTTTTTACTATATCAGGAAGCCTAGGTCAGAACAGGAATCCAGGCTACCTTCCACTGCAGGCTTACCCATACGACCTCACTCGCTTTTACCCAAAGCTCTGCAGACGTTGTGATAGAAATAATATAGAAATATAGCACGAGAGAAAAGATTAATCTATCATCTACTATTTCCCAGAGTAAGGAAACTTGCACTGAGAATCTCCAAATATCAGACTAAACACGGTTTGGTCTGGTGTTGGTAGCTGTTGTGGCCCGCCAGCGGCCTGCATGGGTCATGGCTGATCCCAATGAAGAGGAGGCTGGTGTGGTGTCGCTCCAGCAGCCTGCACAGCCAGCGCTCGCGTCAGACAGTGAGGAGGCTGAAGAGGATGTGATGCCAGAGGCAGAGACTCAGCCAGGGCCTTCAGAACCTCCAGAGGCTCCTTCCAGTGGAGAGAACGAAGTGGAGGAGCCTCTCCCCAATGCTCGGGCACGCAGGGCTGCCAAAACTCAGGAGGAGGAGGTCTACTCGAGAGTAGGGCTTGAGGATAATTGGCCACTCCCTTAGCCTATTTAAGTCGCACGCAGCTAGTGTGTTCTTGTTGGAAACAACTTGTATTATTATCGACTGGCAACTTGTATTATTATCGACTGGCGGCCCCCAGGGGGAAAGCCTTCTCTCTGGGGGCACCCGCCATCTGGAACGAGCTCCCCCCGGAGATACGGAGGATCCCGGACGTGCACGCTTTCTGCCGTGCCATAAAAACATTTCTTTTCCAGCAGGCCTGGTCTAACCTCTCTTTTAAACTTTTTAAAAATTTCTAAATTTTAAATTTGTCTTATGAATTTGGGGTCTTTTAAATTTCATTTTCCGGGCCAATTATTTAATTGTATTTTAATGGTTTTTTAACATTTGTATTATATATATTTTATTTGGCTGTTCACTGCCCTGAGTCCTTCGGGAGAAGGGCGGTATACAAATTTTAAAAATAAAAAATAAAAAAAATAATTATCAGAGTATTTTGGTTTATCATATCTTGTTTTCTGGGCTGGTTGCCAACCTTTGCCAGTCTTGTTTATTCTTGTTACTTAATAAATTTGATAAGGACTGTTGGTGTGTGTCAATATCCTCAGAAATCTGGAGCTGGGGAAGAACAGTAGCCTTCAAACCTCCTGGCTGTCTCTGACCTCTAATTTTAGGCCATATTTTAGTTCTCCTATACAAGGAATTAGATGTCTTCTGGTAAAAGTCATTCATCCCTTTCTTGGAAATCCAACATTTTGAAGGGGAGGGAGTTTGACAAAAAGAGTGGAATATCTTGGAGGAGGAGGTGGAAAGGGACCTCACCATTCTTTCTTTCAGTTCTATCCATCAAGATAGATGATTGAGAGATTCAGTGGTGGAGTTCACTTATTCTTACCACTGTTTCACCACGTGCACACCTTCCGCACATGCACCCAGCCTAGAAAATGTGGCTAAATCAGACGGCATTACACTGGGGCAGGTGGGAGGGCCCACCCGCAGTTGCCCGCTACCAGTTCGCACGAACCGGTACGAACCGGCTGAATACCATCTCTGGATAGATTCTAGATTGATAGGAGCAGGGTTGGTATTCACTTACCTTTGCTACCGGTTTGCAAATGGAAGGCGCAGGGCCTTACGCGCATGCGCAGAGCGTCAAAAATGTGGATAAATGGGACGTGATTGGGCATGTGGGCGGAGCCACCCACAGCCGCCACTATCGGTTCTCCCGAACCGGATAGAACCGGCTGAATACCACCAGTGGATAGGAGATGGATAGATTCTAGCCTTTCATAGAGGCCAAATAGCTCGCCCGTGCTGAAGCTTTAACATCACACGAATGAAACTACCTCTTGGAGATTCGTGCTTTTGGATTGATGCACCTTCCTCTCTGGAGGAAGAATTGAGAAACTTTGGATTTCAGCTAGCTATGGTCTATTATGTTGTCCAGGCAACAAGCTAATTCTGGCTAATTTTAAAGTGGACCAGCCTCAGTTTTCAGTACAATTACAGAGCAGCATTTTTATAGCAGGCTAAAGCTAATGAAGAAGGAAAGCAGAACTCCTTGGTTGCCAGGGAGAAGGGAGTTGTAGGCTGGCCCACTTTGGGCTAAATGGATGGTATGTGATGTCTTAGAGCAGGGGTCCTCAAACTTTTTAAACAGAGAGCCAATTCACGGTCCCTCAGACTGTTGGGGGGCTGGACCGGCTGGGTGGGGCTGGGTAGGTCATGTGACTAGGTGGGCATGGCCAATTTAACAGTCCATTAAACAATGCAGACAAATTAAACTTTTTGTTTTGTTCCTGGGAGTGTTTTAGTTGCTTTTGTTTGCATATTGCTCTTTTGGTTGACTTTTCTTTTTACTAGATCATTTTTTCACTTGTTTAGGAGTCTAGTGGTCCACTTCAGAAAACTCAGTTGTGTAGCAATTCTTCTCAGCCTCAAGGAGCTTGAAAAATCTCTCTCTGTCTCTCTTCTCTCTCCCTGTCTCTCTCTCTCTGTCTCTCCCTCTCTTTCTCTCTTTCTCTCTCTCTCTCTCTGTCTCTCCCTCTCTTTCTTACTCTTTTTCTTTCTCTCTCTTTCTGTCTCTCTTCTCTCTCTGTCTCTCTCTTTCTGTCTCTCCCTCTCTTTCTTTCTCATTCTGTTTCTCCTTCTTTCTCTTTCTGTCCTCTCCCTCTCTCCCTCTCTCCCTCTCGTTCTCTTTTTCTTTTTCTTTCTCTTTCTCTTTCTCTCTCCCCCTCCCCCTCCCCCTCTCCCTCTCTCTTTCTCCCTCTCCCTCACTCTGAGTCTCTCTCTCTCTCTCTCTCTCTCTCTCTCTCTATCTTCTAGAGGTGGGGAGCTGAAAAAACGGGCAGTTTTCACCCATTTTTTGGCCACCTGGGGCATCTATGCACCCTGTTTTTCACCTCCCCCACGTCCAGAAGATTACCCGCTCTGCAGGCCAAAATTGTTGGCCTTACCCTTGTTCCAGCCCCCGGGGCTAGAGAAGGTATGTCTTGCGCTCGGCCGAAGGGTGGGCAGGGCGATGTGGGCGGGCCAGCCTCATGGTCTTGCATGGGCCAGATTAATGGCTTCAGCGGGCCGCATGCAGCCTGCGGTTCGCAGTTTGAGGACTCATGTCTTAGAGGTTGTTGTTGGACTGCAACTCCCAACATTCCTCATCCCTGGCTCTGTTTACTAAGACTGGTGGGACTTTGAGTTCAAAACCAAACTAAAGGGTCATCCATTAGCCAACACCGGGGTTGCCTCAAAGCAACTAATAAGTTTAGGACAGTCTCTGTGTGGCCATTTTGGATTGTATAAGTCTCAACAACTTATGAAGGTGATGCAAATGTTTACAAAAGATGGGTTTGGACCTGCATTTTTTAACACAAGCTACAACAACAACGGACTCATTTCTGGAAAAGGAGTGCCGTCTTATAATTGAGGAGCAGCTGACTTTGTGGGAGGGAGATGTGTCCATATGGAAGAGCAGCATTTAGTGGATGTGGGTGTTGTTTTCCCCCTCAAAAAGCCTTTGGGAAGATTGAGAAGATGCTTTAACAAGTTAGGACACTACTTTTTCTAGGCAATTATTGAATGGCATCCTAAAGATGGCCACAAACATGCACCTGAAGTTGTTTAAATTCTTGTGGAGGGCTCCAAATACTATTCTCACCCTGTTTCATCATCCCTATTGGGACTGGTGGCTATTTCCTGTTGGTTAGTGATACACAGGTGTCCCACATATGCAATATCAGATCTCTACCATTCAATGGCAACCCAGTACAGGTAGTCCTTGACTTATGCCCGCAATTGAGCCCAACATTTGTGTTGTTAAGGGAGACATTCGTGAATTGAGTTTTGCCCCATTTTATGACTTTTCTTGCCACAGTTGTCGAGTGAATCCCTGCTATTGATAAGTTAGCAACCCGGTTGTTAAGGGAATCTGGCTTCCCCTTTGACTTTGCTTGTCAGGAGGTCACAAAAGGGGATCACGTGACCTCGAGACACAGAAAAAGACATAAACCATGAACCAGTTGCCAATCATCTGGATTTTGATCACAAGATCATGGGAATGCTGCAAAGGCCGTAGCTGTGAAAAACAGTCATAAGTCACATTTTTTAGTGTTGGTATAGTTTTAAATGGTCACTAAAGGAACTGTTGTAAGTCAAGGACTACCTGTATAGAAAGAATAGGTATTAGGAATGGGGAAAGCAATTTTGATTCTAAAGTACATTTTTAACTGAGATGGACACTGGCAGTGGATAAAGGCCCAAAGATTGGCTCTACATTCACAATGGTGCCACACGACTTCCATGCATTGAAAACATAGGCAGTCCTCGATTTACGATCATAATAGCCATAATTGCCTTTTGCTTGATGGTGAATTTATTGATGCCGATGGTGTTCAAGTGGTGCTCCAATTGTTTTGGGATTGAACCCAAGGCGCTTATTGTTATTGGTATTACCGTCGCTTTCTTTTGCCACAGTTGTTCTGCTTCCATTTGCAGGTCTTCCTGTTTTGTTAACATCTCCAGTGCTTCCTCTTCTATTCTGCTTTCTTATTTATAGTATTTATTATTTAAATATAGTATTTATATACACTAGTCCTCGATTTACGAACACCGTGGCACCCAGAGTTTATGTCGCTAAATGAGAAATTTGTTAGGTAAGTTTTGTCCCATTTTACGATTTTTCTTCCGGAGGCAAGTCGTTTAAAGAAGTTGTTGGAAGAAATGAGCATGCGCAAGATGGCGACGCTAGCTGAGATCGCGGCTTGAGGATGGGCACTGACCTACCTTTTGGGACCCTCTGAGGGTCGCCCTGAAGACCTGGCGACCCGGGTCCAGTTGGGGGAACTTCCTCCCATTCCGGGGATGGCTTTCTGCTCCCTCTTGAACATCGTGGTGGGAGCAAAGAGCAGAGAGCACAGCACAGCGTCGGCGAGGCTCGGAAGCCTCGGAACAGCTGAGAGGCGGCGGGGCGGCGTTTTTCCCCCCCAGCTGGAGCTCGCTGGGAGTGGAAGCGGTGACGGTGGTATTGCGCTGGGGGCGCCTACCACGTGGACACTGCCCCAGGCTCTGGCTTTGTTGAGGTGCTGTCGGGGCTGTTGGGGCTGCCAGTTCCCTAAAAAATCTCAGGGACGCTGCTGGGATTTCATTACGGCAGTGGGGGATGGCGACGAGGGCAACAACCGCGAAGACTTCCGGCTGGCTCTGGCGGGGAGAGGAGCGCCCCATGGCCTTGATGAGGGGCGCTAATGTGGCCGAGGACCATCTTTTCGAGCCAGGATAGACGAGGATTGGATGTGTTATCGAGGGGGGGTCTCCACTGGGGTGTTTTAGAGTGCCCTCGGGGACTGGGGGGGTTAAAGTGTAACCCCCCCCTCTTTCCATCTCTCCCCCCTTGGAACACGCCCTTCTCGGACTTGCGCCCTCTTTTGGCTTCACCTCGCTGACATAAATAGCTCGCTTATTCCACCTGAGCCCTTCCCCTATTTGTTTGGAGGACTAATATCATCTGAACAGGAGCTGGTATATGACTCCATCCCACCAGCTGAGAGGACCAGCCAAGAGCCTAACCACTGTGAGAGAGTGACTTGGGCTCTGAGCCCCACGGGCTGAGCTGGGATGGCATTAGCTATTTTGCACTTTGCACTTTGTACCTGCTGGCAGGGGAATGACCATCGGACAAACCGCTGTGAGAGGGCGGATTGGGGACTTATATCCTGGGTGCTGTACTGTCTCTGTTGTACCATCATTCGGCACCTGCACTTTACACTTACACTTTGCTGGCAGAGGGACGGATCATCGAATCCGCCGTGAGAGGGCGGATTTTGGACCTATATTATGGGTGCCAAGTGCGCAAGTTGAACCATTACTTCCATCTCACCAGTAAAGGGGGTAGACCATCGAGCCAAGCCGCTGTGAGAGGGCGGTATGATTTATTCTTCCTCCCCCCTTGGACTGTGTCGACCTGGAGACGGACTTGGCCTCTGTTGTGAGAGAACAGTGGACTGGGTCTTGAATCCTTTTGTGGCTCCTGTCTTTTTATGTTCTCCCTCGGACTTTTCTGTATGGACCCTTTAGGGGACGGTCACCCCATCCCTGTGGCAAGACGTACACAGCAGCGGAGCTTCTTGGTCTGCGAGATTCCCCCCTCTCGCAGGCTTGGCCCCCCACGTTATCGAGGGCCTACCTCGATGATGGATTTTGGAATCCCGAGAGGTGGCATGCCGCAAAGAGGGGGCTGAGGGGTTTTTTAAAATTGTCTTTGTGTAAATTTTTAAGGGGTTTGGGGAGGGGGGTGGGGAGGGAGGCCAGTCTGGCTGTTAATGGTGCCATAGGGGGTACGGACTCTGGGGGAAAGGGGACTGTTAGAATGCCCTCTATTGAGGGCTTTTCCATCAATACGCTGAGTGGGAGGGGCAGGTATGGCGGGAGCAGGGGGCCGCATCATGTGGTGGGGGCATGCGCTCGCTATCTCCGAGCGATTGCGTGCCCCGGTCCCCTTAGCTCTTCCCGTTCCTCAGGCTGCTTAGAGTCTCAGGGCCCGAGTTTCCGGCTGATGTTGTGTAATGCCAGGTCCGTAGTAAATAAAGCCCCCTTCATTTGTGATCTTATTCAGGAGGGGGGAGCGGACCTGGCAGGTATTACGGAGACCTGGTTGGGCCATGAGGGGGGGGTTCCCCTCGTGGAGATGTGCCCATCAGGCTTCCGTGCATTTCATCAGCCGAGAGCTCAGGGCAGGGGCGGGGGGGTGGCGGTCATTATAAGAGAGGGTCTTGATCCGAGGGAGACCACTGTGCCTCAGATAGCCAGATGTGAGTCCCTTTTCGTGAAGTGGGGTCGTGGGGTGCAGATAGGTCTGTTGATCACGTACCTGGCTCCCTGCCACGTGGCGACGACCCTGCCCGAACTCCTCAATGTTATAGCCGAGGTGGCGGCTGATACCCCCAGACTTCTGGTCATGGGGGATTTCAACTTGCCATCCATTGGTGAAACTTCTGAGGTAGCTCGGGAGTTCATGGCTTCCATGACGGCCATGGACCTGACCCAAGTAATTCACGGCCCTACTCACATGGGGGGACACACTCTGGACTTAGTTTTTGTCTCTGGTCAGTGGTTGAGTGGCCTTGATATAGGGGATATAGATACTGAACCCTTGTCATGGTCTGACCACTCGCTCCTTCGACTTGACTTTCTGACCGCCGCACCCCGTCGCAGGGAGGCGGAGCCGACCAGGTGGTTCCGCCCCAGGCGCCTGATGGATCCTGATAGGTTCCAGATGGAGCTTGGGCCATTTCCTGAAACTCTAGCTCACGACTCGGCTGATGACCTGGTGGCCGCCTGGGATAGTGCGGCTGCCGGGGCTTTGGACCGGGTCGTGCCTTTGCGGCCTCTGACCCGGCACCGAACTCACTTAGCTCCTTGGTTCTCCGAGGAGCTGAGAGAGATGAAGCGCCGGAAAAGACGCCTAGAGAGCGGTTGGAGGGCCAGTCGTTCCGAATCCGACTTGACACTGGTAAGGTCTCATATTAAGACCTACCTAGTGGCGATAAAAGCGGCGAAATCGAGCTATTTTGCCGCTCTTATCGCATCATCAGATAACCGCCCAGCCGCCCTGTTCAGGGTGACCCGCTCCCTTCTCCATCTGGGAGCGCGGGAGGACCCCTTGCAGGGCCGAGCTGAGGATTTTGTACAGTATCTGGATGATAAAATAACTCAGATTCGGGAAAACTTGGCCACTGACTGGGTTAGTTCAGATGAGATGACTGAGGCAGGCCTTGAGAATGTTATCTGGGAGGAGTTCGACCCTGTGGCTCCCGAGGACGTGGACAGGATCTTGGGACGGCTGAACGCCACCACATGTTTATTGGACCCGTGTCTCTCCTGGTTGGTGCTGGCTTCCCGGGAGGTTACACGAGGCTGGCTCCAGGGAATTATCAACGCTTCTTTGAGTGAGGGTGTCCTGCCGGCCGCCTTGAAAGAGGCGGTGGTGAGGCCTCTCCTCAAGAAGCCATCCCTGGATCCGGCTGTTTTGGCTAACTATCGTCCAGTCTCCAACCTTCGCTTTATTGCGAAGGTTGTTGAGAGTGTGGTGGCGCGACAGCTTCCACAGTACCTGGATGAAGCTGTCTATTTGGATCCGCTCCAGTCCGGTTTCAGACCTGGGTACAGCACGGAAACGGCATTGGTCGCGTTGGTGGATGATCTCTGGAGGGCTCGGGATAGGGGTTACTCCTCTATCCTGGTCCTGTTAGACCTCTCAGCGGCTTTTGATACCATCGACCATGGTATCATGTTGCGCCGGCTGGAGGGACTGGGAGTGGGGGGCACCGTTTTGCAGTGGTTCTCCTCCTATCTCTCCGACCGGTCGCAATCCGTGTTGACAGGGGGGCAGCGGTCGACTCCGAGGCGCCTTGTTTGTGGGGTGCCACAAGGGTCGGTCCTCTCGCCCCTCCTGTTCAACATTTATGTGAAGCCACTGGGTGAGATCATCCGTGGTTTTGGGGTGGAGTTCCATCAGTACGCTGATGATACTCAGCTGTACATCTCCACCCCAGACCATCCCAACGATGCCTTGGAAGTGATGTCCCAGTGCCTGGAGGCCGTGCGGGTCTGGATGGGGAGAAACAGGCTTCGACTCAACCCTTCCAAGACCGAGTGGCTGTGGCTGCCGGCGTCCCGGTATAGCCAGCTGACGCCATCGCTGGTTATTGGGGGTGAATCATTGGCCCCCACGGAAAGGGCCCGCAACTTGGGCGTCCTCCTGGATGCACGGCTGTCCTTAGAAGGGCATCTGACGGCCGTGGCCAGGGGGGCTTTTTATCAGGTTCGCCTGATACGCCAGTTGCGCCCCTTTCTGGATCGGGACTCCCTACGCACAGTCACTCAAGCACTCGTCACTTCTCGTCTGGACTATTGTAACGCTCTCTACATGGGGCTCCCCTTGGGGTACACCCGGAGGCTCCAACTAGTGCAAAATGCGGCCGCGCGGGGGATTATGGGAGCGACTGGGCGCTCCCATGTGACTCCTCTCCTGCGCGAGCTGCATTGGCTTCCGGTGGACTTCTGGGTGCGCTTCAAGGTGTTGGTGACCACCTTTAAAGCGCTCCATGGCTTAGGGCCGGGGTACTTACGGGACCGCCTTCTGCCACCAATTGCCTCCCACCGGCCAGTTCGCTCCCACAGAGAGGGCCTCCTCAGGGTGCCGTCGGCTAGACAATGCCGGCTGGCGACCCCCAGGAGGAGAGCCTTCTCTGTGGTGGCACCTACCCTTTGGAACAATCTACCCCCAGAGATACGAGTGATCTCCGACCTCCGGACCTTTCGTCGGGCCCTAAAAACTCATCTCTTTCAGTTAGCCGGTCTCTCTTGATTTTATGATTTTATGGTTGGTTTTAAATTTTGATATGGATTTTAAATTGATAAATTTTAAACTATGGGCCAAATTTAATTATTTTAAATCTATTTTTAATCGTGTTTATGTATAAATGTTTTTATTTTGGCTGTTCACCGCCCTGAGTCCGAAAGGAGAAGGGCGGTATAGAAATTCGAATAATAAATAAATAAATAAATAAATAAATAAATAAATAAATAAATAAATAAATAAATAAATAAATTTGTTAAGTGAACCACCGCAGTTGTTAAGTTAGTAATACGGTTGTTAAGTGAATCTGGCTTCCCCACTGACTTTGCTTGGAAAAAGATTGCAAAAGGGAGTCATGTAACTCTGGAACACTGCAACCGTCATAAATGTGAGTCAGTTGTCAAGCATCTGAAGGTAAATCACGTGACCATGGGGATGCTGCAACGGTCATAAGTGTGATAAATAGCAATAGCAATAGCACTTAGACTTATATACCTCTTCACAGTGCTTTTACTGCCCTCTCTTAGCAGTTTACAGAGTCAGCATATTGTCCCCAGCAATCTGGGTTCTCATTTTACCCACCTCAGAAGGATGGAAGGCTGAATCAACCTTGAACTGGTCAGGATCGAACTCCTGGCAGGGTATTAGCCTGCAATACTGCATTCCTACCACTGTGACACCACGGCTGTGTTCATAAGTCGCTTTTTTCAATACCGCTGAACTTCAAACTTGGTCAACTTCGGTCACCAAACAAACTGTTGTAAGTCGAGACCTACCTATAGTATTTATTAGTTAAAATAGTATTTATTATTTTCATAAAATAAATGTTTGGGGGTGTCAATGTACAATCTGAAATTTTATGAAGGAGTCAATGAGTTGAAAAGTTTGGGGACCCCCGGTCTGTGCTAATAATAATAATAATAATAATAATAATAATAATAATAATAATAATAATAATAATAATAATAATAATAATAATAATAATAATAATTTTATTTCTATACCGCCCTTCTCCCGAAGGACTCAGGGCGGTGTACAGCCTATTTAAAAACAGAATAAACATCAATTTAAAATAACTTAAAAGTATTAAATAAATTTGGCTTAATTTAAAACCCCAAAAATTTAAAACATCCAATTTAAAATTATGTTGCTAACCCAGCCTGGCGGAACAATAGGGTCTTGAGTGCACAGCGAAATACCCGGAGGTCAGAAATCTTACGAATTTCCAGGGGCAGTTCATTCCACAGGGCTGGGGCTCCCACAGAGAAGGCCCTCCCCCTGGGTGTCACCAGCCGACATGACTTGGCCGATGGCACCCTGAGGAGACCCTCTCTGTGGGAGCGGACTGGTCGGTGGGAGGCTATTGGTGGCAGAAGTCGGTCTCGAAGGTACCCGGGTCCTATGCCATGGAGCGCTATTGGGGCGGAGATTAGAATGGTCACCCTCTGTGGAAGCCACTGTGAAAGTTTTCCATCATAACCACAGCAGCAGTGGTGGGTTGCCCCCGGTTCAGACCGGTTCACAAGAACCGGTAGTAAAACTGGCGGGAGGCCCTGCCCACTGCCCCGGATGTTGTCATTGTCAATCTGTGCATGCGCAGAAGCAAGACGCGTACACGAGCAAAGGGATCGTGCGCGCACGACCCCCTTGCAAACCGGTATAAAGATAAATAGAACCCACCCCTGCACAGCAGGTCCCAACAGTTTGAATTTGTCATGATGATTATGTGAACTTCCGATCCCGAAGTTTGAAAAAAAGAAAACCAATGCAACTATTCGATCTTTTTATTTATACAATTGACATCTCTTCCCCCTGTGAGGTAAGTCTAGTGGTTTATAAAAGCATTCAAACAAAATTTAAAAACAGTATCACAAAGATAGCAAGATCACTTAAAATAAAAACACTTACTGTAACCGTTGCTCTGGAGTTTTCTTGGGAGTCACGTTGGCGAGATAAAAGTGCATGCAAAAAATAAAGCAAAAAAAAAGATGGATTCCCCCCCCCCCATTTATTTTCCTTATCAAATAGCAGATACATATTTCTGGAGCGAGTGTTTATACCGAAAACCCTACTTATCTTTTTTCAAAAAATAAACACTAAATTCATTTGGACGGGGGAAAAAAATAAACTCTTACTTCCTTTAGTTACCCATGTCATAACCAGCTTCTGGAAAAGGTCTCCTTTGAAATTGTTTTGCTTGGATAGCTTTCCTTGGCATGGGATTAGATTATGGGGGAAATGGTGTGGGGGAATGACAATCAAGCTGCCTTCCCTCACATAGACTCCAGACATTTTGGAGGCTGATGGCACAGCCCATGTCACTGGTGTCCTCCAGATATGTTGAGGTGACAACTCCCAGATTCCCTACCCCCCTTTGGAGTACATTGTGAAGATGGTGACTGGAGTCCCAGTACACTGGAAGGCACCAGATTCGTGGAGGAAAGCATCCATGGCTATATAAACCAGGTGTGTCAAACTCGATTTCATTGAGGGCCGCATCAGGGTTGTGTTTGACTTCAGAGGGCCGAGATGTGTGTGTGGGGGGCATAGGGTGTGACCATGGTGGGTGTGACACGGGACTCCTGTTGGGGGCATCTGTGGTGGCCAAGTGTTAAGGCTGGACTTTCCCGAGACCCTCCCTCATTATAATCGCCTTCCTTCCTTCCTTCCTTCCTTCCTTCCTTCCTTCCTTCCTTCCTTCCTTCCTTCCTTCCTTCCTTCTCCTTTCTTCTTCCTTCCCCTCATTCCTTATTTTTCCTTCCTTGCTCTCTTCCCATCTTCCCTTCTTTTTCTTTGTCTTTCCTCTTTCCCTTTCTCTTTTCCTGTCCCTTCTTGCATGCCCAAATGTAAAAGGGGAAACATTTCTCCTTTTGTTTTGTTTTTAGGTTGTTGGGGTTTTTTTTGATAGCCCTCTGCCAATGAAAACAGAGCTTGGGGGAACGTATACAGCTCCCCCGAGCTCTGTTGTCACTGGCAGAGGGCTACAGCAGGCCATCAAGGCTGAAAATGGGATGCGGGAGGGGGCCCTGCATGCGTCCCCCCGGGCTCTGTTTTCGCTAGCACAGGCACCGTGGGCTGGTCCTTTGCTGTTTCCAGGCTGGCCCCGCAGGCCAGATCTAAACACCCCACTGGCCGGATGCGGCCCGCGGGCCTTGAGTTTGATACCCTTACTCTAAGCCAATTATTGGCTTTGGTCTTTGAGACTGACAAGCAAAAGAAGTCTCTTCTATGGAAATCAAGGCACAGAATAGCTCTGGATCTCATATGTAGCTAGCTACATTGATGCCAAAGTAACAAAACATTTGTTAATCACAACATCACAACATAAGCTCTTCCCTTCCCTTTCTGTATTGTGATGCTGTCCTAAGGGGCAGAGTTTGAATCACAACAAATGTTTCATTGCTTGCCATCCCCTTGGGTGCCTGTGTCCTGTTGGATCAGATCAGCAGTCTTAAAGCAGCCAACCAGATTTTCAAGCAGGAGATGGAGACATATCCATCTCCTGGTCTTTTGTTCCTTGAATGATGCCTCTAGATCTGGTGTGTCAAATTTGATTTCATTGAGGGCCGCATCAAGGTTGTGTTTGACCAGGGGGTGGGCGTGGCCACCTTGATGTCACTCATGTTGGGGGGTGCCTGTGGTGGCCCAAGCACTCTGCCAGCAAAAATGGGCTCCCGAGCTCTGTTTGTCCTCAGGGGTGAAATGCTCCCGGTTCGGACTGGCTCGGGCGAGTAGGTAGCAATGGCGGCGGGCAGTTCGGAGAACCGGTAGCAAAAATCCCTGCCTCCGCCCCCCATGCCCAGCTGAGCCACGTGATCATCAGAGCCTTTTTTTTCTTTAAAATGGCTCTGATGAGCCAAGCTCTGACAATCCCAGCTGAGTTGCCTGCTAATCAGGCAACTCAGCTTGGATGGCCAGAGCCATGTAAAAGAAAAAAACTTTTTTCCTTTTAAATGGCTCTGACGATTGCTTACCTTAGCTGCTGGTTGCAACGCCTTGTTGTAATCCCTGCAAATCCATTGCATCAGCAAGCAACTGAATCTCCCTGCCTGCAATCAAGCAGGCAGGGAGTTGTGGACTTCAACTCTCAGAATTCCTCAGCCAGCAAAGCAAAGCTGGCTGAGGAATTCTGGGAGTTGAAGTCTACAAGTCTTAAAGTTGCCAAGGTTGGAGACCCCTGTTCTATTGGGTAAGTTTTTTTCCCCTTTGGGGTTTTTTTTAGTTGTTCTTTTTTTAGACCTAGCCATTTAAAGTTTAGGAATTTAGCTGCTTTTATATAAAAATAAAAATAAAATAAAATAAAATAATATTTGTGCAGCTTTCTGAGATTTAGTGTGTTTCTGTAGTGTTTCACTCTAACTACACAAACACACAAAATCTCACAAAGCTGTATGTGGAATTTTGTGTGTGTAAAGTGTGAAAGTTGGTTTTTTGGGCTTTTTGTGGCTGTGTGAGGTTCCTGCTTGTTGCAGGGGCCATTTTGGGTCTAGCACAGCTGCTTTTACATTGTGGGTGAGCCAGTTGTGTTGTGTTGTGTTGTGTTGTGTGTGTGTAAAGTGTGAAAGTTGGTTTTTTGGACTTTTTGTGGCTGTGTGAGGTTCCTGCTTGTTGCAGGGGCCATTTTGGATCTAGCACAGCTGCTTTTACAATGTGGGTGAGCCAGTTGTGTTGTGTTGTGTTTTATAGGTTAAAAAAGGACAAAGAAGTGACATTGACTTGGCCACGCCCACCTTACCAACAAGCCACGCCCACTAATTAAGCCACGCCCGCAGAACCGATAGCAAAATATTTTAGATTTCACCCCTGGATAGCCTCCTGCTGCAACTGTTATGACCCAGGCCCAAGTAGGTAGTATTAGACGCAAACAGTTCCAAAACAAACAGACTTTATTAGAACAGCTGAGAATTAACTCATTCTCAGCGTACTCCAAACTAAATCAAAGCAAACTCTTCATAACACAAATTCTTCAGTCTAATCACCAACCTTGGTATAATTAGGCAAACTGCCAAAGGCTTCTCTTGGTAAAAGTTCAGAAGCAGAAGACACCTACAAGAGATAAGTGCAGCAAGACAAGAACAAGTCTATCGACAAAAAGACCAAGAGCCATTGCTGGTCTTTTAAGGCTTATGGGAGGGGCCAATCATCTCTTGGCCCTACTCCCGAGTTATCCTCTTTGCTTTAGCTGCTTTCTGGCAGCTCTTCTCATACGTGCACTAGGAACAGGATCCTCCTATTCCTCTGCCTCTCTACTGTCAGCCTCTGGAGGCTCCGGAGTCCACACATCACTCCCCGATGGCCCTGGCCCCATCTCTGCCTCCGACGCAGAGTCCTCATCCGGGCCTTCCCCAGCCTCCAGGACTGGCCCATGTTCTTCCTCAGCCTCATCGCTGTCCGACTCCTCTGCCAGCTCCGCAGGCTGCTGGCGGACCACAACAGCAACCCTCTGCCAGCGAAAAGAGAGCTCAGGTGGGCCACTGTGGACCAGTCCTTTGCTGTTTCCAGGGTGGCCCAGCGGCTCAGATCTAAGCATCCCATGGGCCGGATTTGGCCCGTGGGCCTTGAGTTTGACACTCATGCTCTAGCTTAAAAGGGAGTATATACAAGATGGGAGAAGTTTGGCACATGTGGGAAGGACTTGGGTGTATTTGTGGATAACAAGCACAGCTTGAATGAAGGCCCATGATATCTTGAAGAGGATGTAGAGAAGCACAGAGTCCAGACTACATAATTATCTTTGTCTACTCTGCCTTGTTCAGACCTCATTTGGGGTATTGTATCCACCAGTGGTGGGATTCAAATTTTTTTATTACTGGTTCTGTGGGTGTGGCTTGGTGGGCGTGGCATAGCTTGGTGGGCGTGGCAGGGGAAGGATACCGTAAAATCTCCATTCCCTCCCCACTCCAGGGGAAGGATACTGCAAAATCCCCATTCCCTCCTGATCAGCTGGGACTTGGGAGGCAGAGAATAGATGGGGACATGGCCAGTCAGAATTTTTACTACCGGTTCTCCGAACTACTCAAAATGTCCACTACCGGTTCTCCAGAACTGGTCAGAACCTGCTGAATACCACTTCTGGTATCCACCTCAGGTTAAAAAAGACGCCAATAAACTAGAACAAGATTAGAGGAGGGCCACCAAGATGGTAAAGAGGTTATTTATTTATTTATTTATTCATTCATTCATTCATTCATTCATTCATTCATTCATTTATTTATTTATTTATTTATTTATTTATTTATTTATTTATTTATTTATTTATTTATTTATTTATTGTTCGATTTATATGCCGCCCTTCTCCGGAGACTCAGGGCGGCTTACAATGCATTAAGCAATAGCCTTCATACTTTTGTATATACCTGCTTAGTAGGGCTTTTGGCCCCCCCAAGCGGTGTTCTTTTTTATACAAAGTCAGCTTATTGCCCCCACAATCCGGGTCCTCATTAGATGTTAGAAACCAAGTCCTTCAAGTAATGGTTAAAAAAAAACCTTACATATGTTTAGCTTGTAGTAGAACAGGCTGAAAGGGGACATAATGGCTGTCTTCAAATATGTGAAGGGCTGCCACATCATGGATTGAAACTTTTTCTTATTTGCTCCAAAAGTTAAGATTAGGACTAATCAGATAAACCTCAAGGATATAGATATACATTTTCATATTTTTAGACCTTCGAGTCAAGGACTGCAGGGACATGTCCAGGCAGTCACCAGAGGTCAACCTTGACTTGAAGGCACCAAATCAATATAAATAAATAAATAGGAATCTTTTTTATTATGTTGTCAGTTTTATTAATGGCTCCTTGCATGAATCATCAAGGGATATTTTGGTGGTATAGCATTGTTCTAGCATTATGATGAATCTTAGAAGTGGATTACCCTGAAAAGTAATGAAATGAATACTGTGATGCTTACTCTATTCATTCTACAAGTGGCATATAGTGGGAGGAGTTTGTCGGCCAGAAATATCCAATAGCCTTCCATGTTCTTGAACAATGTATTTGGGGAGTTGGATATACAAAGGAGAGATATCCTATAGATTTGCTCTTTGCAAACTGTCCCTTGTATCATTGTTTTTTATTGCATAATATAATGCCTCATATAATTAGCTTAATTACATGGTTTTGTTTTCATTTAGACTTGTTTGCTTGTTGCTCAAAGCAATAAATTAATAAAGAGGCAAATGCGGTGTCATAAAGTTACAACTGGATCTTAAAGTTGTACTAGAGAGAGCTCCTGTTCACAACTTGGTTACCCAACCTGCTCTTCCAAGCTTGCTCGTATTTCCTCTAGAACTTAAGTGATAACATAAAGGCTACGTAAAAATCTATCCTCTGCAAGTGGATACCATACGTTGAAAAAATAACTGAAAATCCTGTTTGCTTCGCTATCCACATTACAAAGGAAATATATTGGTCTGGTAGATATTTTGTAAGAAAAAGATCTTGTTGTTGTTAGTCGTGAAGTCATGTCGGACCCATTGCGACCCCATGGACAACGTTCCTCCAGGCCTTCCTGTCCTCTACCATCCCCCGGAGACCATTTAAGATCACTCCAACTGCTTCAGTGACTCCATCCAGCCACCTCGTTCTCTGTCGTCCCCTTCTTCTTTTGCCCTTAATCTTTCCCAGCATTAGGCTCTTCTCCAGTGAGTCCTTCCTTCTCATTAGGTGGCCAAAGTATTTGAGTTTCATTTTCAGGATCTGGCCTTTTAAAGAGCCGTCAGGGTTGATCTCCTCTAGGACTGACCAGTTTGATTGCCTTGCAGTCCAAGGGACTCGCAGGAATCTTCTCCAGCACCAGAGTTGAAAGCCCTCATTTCTTTAGCGACAGCCTTTCTTATGGTCCAACATTGCAACTGGGAAAACCATAGCTTTTTAGTATGCTGTCTAGATTAGGAGAAAGAAAAGGTTCTAGATAAAATTAATTCCAATGGAAGAGAATGTCTCCAGTTCAGGGTTGTACTATATAGTTCTTGGTGCTCTCTGGGCTTGGTAGTTCCTAGCATTAGCACTGATGATGTTACCTAGCCAGATAATAGAACATCTGCAAGCAAATAACTAAGCTCAGAAAACACCAAGGACTCCACAAAATTAATTGCTTATATTTGCAATATAGTTTATGTTTATATATTGTATTATGCTTATAAAGTAAAGGTAAAGGTTCCCCTTGAACATATGTGCTAGTGGTTCCCAACGCTAGGAGGTGGTGCTCATCTCCATTTCAAAGCCAAAGAGCCAGCGCTGTCTGAAGACGTCTCCGTGTTCATGTGGCCGGCATGACTAAACACCAAAGGTGCATGGAATGCTGTTACCTTCCCACCAAAGGTGGTCCTTATCTTGCATTTTTTACGTGCTTTCGAACTGCTAGGTTGGCAAAAGCTGGGACAAGTAATGGGAGCTCACCCCCTTACACGGTACTAGGGATTCGAACCGCTGAACTGCCAACCTTTCAATAGATAAGTTCAGCGCCTTAGCCACTGAGCCACCATGTATATATATATTATATATATACTATATATGTATGTATTATAATATATATATATATATATATATATATATATATATATATATATATATATATATATATATATATATATGTATGTCTTTTTCTTTTTTGTAGGCTTTTATGTGCATATTCTTTCTAGCCAGGTTTTACCTACGTAAACTAAGTTGTTTACTAAGTCTACAGGGCTGTAGAACAACTTAGTTTACGTAGGTAAAACCTGGCTAGAAAGAATATGCATATATATATATACATACACACACACACACACACACAAATATATATATGTAAAAAGTTAAAATCTCGGGTGTTTTCCTGTGTCATTATAAGTTTGTTAGTTAAAATGTTTAAAATCCTGGCTAAGATCCCAGATTTTAAACATTTTAACTAACAAATTTATAATGATGCAGGAAAACACCCGAGATTTTAACTTTTTACATACACACACCCGTGAAAACTTAAGAAGACTATATATATGTGTGTGTGTGTGTGTGTGTGTGTGTGTGTTTTCTGAGGTTTTCGTATTTCATATAAAATATAATGCTTAATATAGTATATGTTTGCAACACAGCAACTAGAAGCCGTATTGTATGTATCATCTGGTAAGTCATGTCCTAGTGTACAAATTTGCACTATTTTTTTTTTACAATGCAAATCACCCAGTATTTGTTCTTTGACACATGATTTTTCTGATAGCGGTTTTAACCCAAATTGTACCACTTATGAACTCTTTTTTCAAGGTTTTTTTTTTGAATACACAAGCTTTAGAAGTTTATGTTGTTTCATGAACTTTTTTCCTTTAGATTTGTAGTCAACACAAAATGCTGACTGGATGTTGTTTGCAACCAGAATTCATGGCACAATGTAGTCATTAATATGAGCATTAAAATTTACTCCTGTTGTTGCCGAACCCAGCAATCCTTTACTGATGCAATCTGGAAGCAGGTTCTGCTGAATCCCATTTCATTTGCTTGAAAGCCAAAACACCATTTCTACAGGACTTGCGTCAAAGTCAAAATATTCATTCACAGATCAGAGGAATTATCCAAGTATTTTTGTGGAAAGGTTATTGTATTTGAGGTGGAGAAAATTGCAAAGCCCAAATGGATTTAAGTTCAAGTCTGCCTTTCGGAATTATAATGGGATATTTTGTCATTACATAACAGATAATCTGCCAAGCGAGAGATGCTTTTTGCCAGCCCTACCCCAAAGCTTGCAAAATCCCACAAGCAAATAAATACTTCAGCCTCACCATTCTTGCTGTCTCCTTCAGACTCCTGTTGGTGATAAATCCAGATTAGCTGGGCCTTTGTTATTGCCAGCGGAGCCTTGAAGGACTCTTTGTTGCTGGAGAGCTAATGAGTTGCATAAAATAACCTGCAGAAGGTCTAAATGTGTGCACGCTGATTAAGGGTATATGTAGGAGGCAGTGCAGATGGCTGAGAATATGTTGCTGGTGAAAGCAGCAGATGAGGTTTTCCCCAGGACAGAAATTACCATCTCCAAGGATTCAGCATCGCCAAATGCTACATTGCCATCAACGCTGAATTGTTCTTCCTCAGGGACGATGACAGTACATGATAGGGTACCAACTTGGGATCTCACCTCTAGAAGTCCTGTGCAGCGGTGGGTTTCCAATATTCTTACCACCGGTTTGCTGCGCTTGCGCACACTCGCTTCGTGCACACCTGCGCCTTCTGCACATGCCATCGTTATATATTATTATATACTTCGTTATTATATACTTTGCTATCGCGTGTGCCTTCCGTGCATGCACCCAACCTTGAAAATGTGGCTAAATAGGACAGCATTACGCTGACACTACCGGTTTGCCCGAACCGGCTGAATACCACCTCTGGTCCTGTGGATTTTGTGTGCTGCCCTATCTGGAATAATTTAAACATCACATTAAATATAATGTGTAGTAAGTATGTATATAAAATATATTGATTATATGAATAAGTATGTAACAAACAAAATGTATATGTATATAGTTGGCTGAAAGATAAATTGGATATTGCTAAAAATGCCGGTATTGGAAAGCTGTAAAAGTGTAACTAAGATTTAAGGATGTAAATGTTGAATAAAAACAATTTATTAAAAAAAAAAATTGAACATGTCAATTGCCCCCACTCTCCAGTGCTATTTTTAATGAAAGATGCCTTTAGCTCTCTGGATAAAATGTGGAGTGCACCTCTCTTTTAACCTCTAGACCAGGGGTGTCAAACTGACAGTCCACGGGCCAGATGCGTCACATGCAGGCCAAGCCCACCTCAGCTCCACAAATGGGAAAAACATCGCGAAACGTCATGTGACAGCAACGTGAGGTGGCGAGTTTGATACCCGTGCTCTAGATACTGCTGAATGTCTGAAACAGAGAGAGAGAGAGAGAGAGAGAGAGAGGGAGGGAGGGAGGGAGAGAGAGAGAGAGAGAGAATAGTAGGAAAAAAGAGGAGGAAAGGGGAGGAGGAAAAAGTGTAGGAAAAAAAAAAGGATTGACGTCCGACTCTTTTTGGCGCAGTTTATTTATTTATTTCGCATGGTATACATTCGTCAGGGTGATCCATACTGCTATGTAGCAGAGTAGGCCTGGCAGCCAAATTGCTACTTTGTTAGGTTTCATGCTTGCACTTATCCACGCTGTACTACGGGGGCAGGGGGGAGGGACCAGCTTGCACCAGCTGCCTAGCAGTGTTCAGGTTGATAACACATATTCTGGGGTTTCTTCCATTGATCTTGCCTCATATCTGGCCATGTCCAGTGCTGGCTCCTGATCTCCTCACACAGCTAGCCTTTCCCACCAGAGTGGTACCCATTTATCTACTTGCAATAATGCTTTCAAACTGCTGGGTGGGCAGGTCAGGAGCTAGAGGTGAGTGATGGGAGCTCACCCCATCCTACAGTGCAGCCAGCACTCAAACCGCCGGAGTGTCAACCATTTCTGGTCGGCAGTTCCACGTTCTTAAGCTGCTGCGCCACCTCACCTCCTTTTGGCGTAGTAGAATATGGTAATAGCATACAACCCCAACGTTTACTTTTACATAATAATATCTTAGCCAGTTCTATAACAACAAACCTATCTAATCAGCAAAACCAAAAATAATTTTTTCTCACCTCAAGCACAAAGTCCAGAAGCGGTTTCCAAGTAGAAACAAAATTAATTGTATTCTTTTCTTTAATCAGTCAATTTAGCCATCTCTGCTAACTCCATCAAATTTTACAGCATCAAATTTCAAATTCTGTTGTGGGAATCAAAGTATCTTTCCATTTTTGTGCATAGAGTATTCTTGCTGCTGTCAGCATATATTGGAACATCAAAGTTCCAATTTTTGAACCAAAGTATCTCAAATAGACTAACTTACATAAAATGTCCAAAATCCGGGACCCACAAGTCCCATGGAATTTAAATTTGGAGTAGCCAATTAGGACTGGTTAGGAGAGCGGGGGTGTGGTGGCCTAGTGGTGAGGATGCTTGCCTCCCTTTCAGAAGATTGAGAGTTCAGTCCTATGTAGTGCCATATGCTTCTCTTTCAGGATGCAAAGAGAAAATATCTGCTGTGAACTCTATGAAGGCATCAGGAAGGGCATCTGTTCAGTAAACGCTCAGCATCTTGACTCTACCCTTTATTAAGGGATTACAGGATCATAAAAAGAAAAAAAAAGGAGGGGTTAGGATAGGAGGTTCCTTGGCTCTGCTTCCCTATCCTCCACATCCTTCTAGAATAGCAGGAAGTAATGTTATGCAAATGACCTTGGGATATAGCTGGAAGAGCCACAGCCTAGACCAGGGGTGTGGAACTATGGCCCTTTTATGACCTGTGGACTTCAACTCCCAGAATTCCTGAGCCAGCCATGAATCCAGAATTCTGGGAGTTGAAGTCCACAAGTCATAAAGGGGCCATAGTTCTCCACCTCTGGCCTAGTTTTGACAAAAGAAATCTCAGTCCACAGAAAGAAAGTCATGACCTGGATGTTCTCAGCTATTTTATGTCATTTATATTGTTTCTGATGTTGGTTGTTTTTCTTCCTTTCTACTCCTCTTCTATCACATTTTAATTCTTAGCTGCCTAGACCCATGTATATGAGATGGGAGACCATGATGTAACTATATTCAACAAATGCGTTAAAAATATATAAAGATGAAGACCCCGTACTTCTAAACCGCTACCAATTGCCCTCCACGAGATTGCCCATCCCTTCAATTTGTGACTCTAAATCCCTAAAAATCCAAAGGATCGAAAGCAATTTTGGACACACGCTTAGAATTTACCATACTGAATGATTTGTGATGCTTCACATGGGGTTTAAGCAGCATCTGGTGGCCACTTGTATTAAAGCACACATTTAGAAAGGAAGAGCCGGAGGCACAGCAAATGGTTAATACTTGGCTAGAAAACCACCAGAGAAATCTCAGGGCCAGAGGTTAGTGGAGAAAATAGAGGAAAAACAATTCGGGAGGAAAATAACCGAAAGCCACCGTCTCCTGGCAAGAAAACTTCATGGAGATGTTCAGATTGACTCAAAGGAGTCACTGCCTTTTCCCCCCCCACGGAAAAATGGTACAGAAGGTGAAATAAATCTGTGTCGATATAAATCAGGCAATAATATTACCATCTGCTTGAAGCAATTAGAAGTTTTCTTTTGAAGTTTTACACAATACATCAGCCTGGAGTAGGGTTTTATAAAGATACCTATTCAAACTTCATAGTCTACATTGGGGAATCTCTCAGGATTGTCAAACAATATTAAGCAAAACTACCAGTATGTTTTGGCTTTTAAATGTAGAGAACATAGAAGACAGATTGGTAGGTATTGATACATAGATGATAGATAGATAGATAGATAGATAGATAGATAGATAGATAGATAGATAGATGATAGATAGATGATAGATGATTGATATATATACACAGATAGACAGACAGACAGATGATAGATTGATATATAGATATGCACAGAGATAGACACAGTGATATAGACATAGATCAGGGGTGCTAAACTGGTGGCCCACGGGCTGGATGCGTCATATGCAGCAATGGTGGGTTGCCCCCGGTTCGGACCGGTTCGCAAGAACCGGTAGTAAAACCAATGGGAGGCCCTACCCACTGCCCCGTATGTCATCATTGGCGATTTGCACACCAGTTGCGAACCAGTAGTAAAGGTAAGTAGAAC